>NW_012114489.1:3146310-3187417 GCF_000951035.1 Colobus angolensis palliatus | reverse complement strand
GATCTCCTGACCTCGTGATCCGCCCGTCTCGGCCTCCCAAAGTGCTGGGATTACAGGCTTGAGCCACCACGCCCGGCCGACAAAGTCTTAATATGTTAGAAGTGTTGCTAAACTTCTGCCTCCAGCTCATCAACAAGAAAACAGTGTTGGCCGGGTGCAGTGGCTCACACCTGTAATCCCAGCACTTTGGGAGGCCGAGGCAGGTGGCTTACCTGAGGTCAGGAGTTCGAGACCAGCCTGGCCAACATGGTGAAACCCCGTCTCTACTAAAACTACAAAAATTAGCTGGGCGTAGTGGCTCACACCTGTAATTCCAGCTACTCAGGAGGCTGAGGCAGGAGAATCACTTGAACCTAGGAGACGTAGGTTGCAGTGAGCTGAGATCAAACCATGGCACTATAGCCTGGGTGACAGAGTGAGGCTCCATCTCCAAAAAAAAAAAAAGAAAGAAAAGAAAACAGTGTCAAATTCCTAAGACTCCAGAGAAAGAAAGTCCACAGCTGCCTTCAAGAACCCACTCCAGGGTCTACTAGCCTTTGCTGCATAGAAAAGTGTTCAGTGTATCTTAACTAAATCCCTCTGATTACACTTTAAGTCCCTGTCCTCTTACTCCAGTGTCCTTGAGTTTTAGGACAGCTGGTTTCCATCCTCTGCAAAACAAGACTCTCTACACTTGGAGATTTCTGTTAAGTTTTCTTTTCCAAGCTAAACTGTCTCAATTAATTTGAGCTTCTCTTCTATAAAATATCTCTCTGAATGCTCCACGCTCCTATTTAAATTGTCCAGAACTGGATACAGTCCTCTCTGAAGAATAGAAAGAATAAAAGTATATAAGATTAAAGGAAATATAAAGAATTATGGAGATCCAGCTCTCACATCACATTTTTATAGTTTCATCAACACTATTAACAGTTATTTTGTTTGAAGCTACCACCTTTTCAAGTTAATTAACAAACGGCAGATATGAATTTCACATGATCATAGATAACTGCACTTACACAATTCACCAAATACTGTTTATCTTCCAGAACCAAGAAAATATAGGGAAAACAGAGCAAATGGTAAATGCCACTAACTTCACCTATGTAACACCGGTTAAATACTATATTTCCGTGGCAAATGAAGAAACACTCACCTATTTAACCAATGATCAAATTACAAAGAGCAATAGCAATTAGCCCTGAGTTTCTAAATTTGGGCAGATTCATAGACAGCAAATGTGTAATGTCACACCAATGAATCTTTGTAAAGCATATAATTGCAATGGCATTGAAATTTACAGATGTTATTGCTATCTTATGAAAAAAATCCTCAGGTTCCATATTAATTTATTTTCTGAATTTTTGGTATTCTGTTTCTTTCTTATTTTTTACTTTATTGGACCATGTATATATGTTAATATAGCAGTAGTTCTCAAACTTGTTGGTTTCAGAACCCCTTGTACTTTTTTTTTTTTTTTTTTTGAGATGAAGTTTCCCTCTTTCACCCAGGCTGGAGTGTAATGGTGCGATCTTGGCTCACCGCAACCTCTGCCTCCTGGGTTCAAGCGACTCTCCTACCTCAACCTCCCTAGTAACTGGGATTACAGGCGCCTGCCACCACACCTGGCAAATTTTTGTATTTTTAGTAGAAACGGCGCTTTACCATGTTGGCCAGGCTGGTCTCGAACTCCTGACCTTATGTGATCCGCCCACCTCGGCTTCCCAAAGTGCTGGGATTACAGATGTGAGCCGCTGCAACTGGCCGAACCCCTTGTACTCTTAAAAATTACTGAGAACCCCCAAAACCTTTTGTTCATGTGGGTATAACTATATGTATCATATTAGGAATGAAAACTGAGAATTTAAAAAATATTTATTAATTCATCTGAAGATAACAATAGATCATTTACATATTAGTAAAAATAATATGTTGAAGGAAAAGTAGCTATATTTTCCAAAACAAAAAAAAATACTGAGAAGAGTGGCATTGTTCTATATGTTTGCAAATCTCTTTAATGTTTGGTCTAATAGAAGACAGCTGCTTCAGATATCTGCTTCTGCATTCAGTCTGTTTAGATACCATGTAGCCTTTGGAAACCTTTATTGTACACTCAAGAGAAAATGGGATTTTGAAAAGGAAATAATGTCTCCATATTATTATGAAAACAGTTTTTATCTTGTCTATCTCTTGAAAAGGTCTTGTGAAAGGTCCAGGGTTCCTGGAGCACACTTAGAGAACCACTTTTAGAGGAGAGGTTGTAGAGACTGAAATTATTTCTAGGAAACCAAAATTAGTATGGGCAAAGCCTATAGATTCTGGGAATCATGTAGATCAAAAGGAAAGTAAACTATACTTCTTTGTGAAATATCTTATGCTTTAAACCATGCAGATCCAGAGGCAATATAGTTTAGCAAAATGGCCCCAGGATCACCAAGTGTTATTCAAGCATTATCTTCATTTCACCTTGAGAGTTATTTTTCACTGGATTAAAGAGAAAGCATCCATGTGCCTTAAGGCATACAACCTGACTCCCAGACTCCCTTCAGTTTATTATATTATTGTATTGTAGCAGGACAAGCCGCAGACAAAACTCCTCAGACACCGAAATAAAGAAGGAAGGGGTTTATTCGGCCAGGGGCATCGGCAAGACTTCTGTCTCAAGAGCCAATTCCTGTCCCTTTTAAGGGGGTGCATGTGAGAGGGTAGTGATTGACTGAGCAAGCAGGGGGTACGTGACTGGGGGTTGTGTGCACCGGTAATTAGATCGGAACAAAACAAGATAGGGATTTTCACAGTGCATTTGTATACAATGTCTGTAACCTACAGATAACAGAACCAATTGGGTCAGGGATGGATCTTTAACTACCAGGCCCAGGGTGCGGCGCCGGGCTCTCTGCCTGTGGATTTCCTTTCTGTCTTTTAGTTTTTACTTCTTTCTTTGGAGGCAGAAATTGGGCATAAGACAATACGAGGGGTGGTCTCCTCCCTTATTATTGTATTCTTTTTTTTTACCTTCCTTGTTTCTAGAATATTATATATGGCAAGGAAGGTTCCAATTTAACCAGACCATTTAGAGATTTTATCCAGTCCCAGAGAAATTCACATAACCTGATCTTTTCTGGACCTGAAACCAAAATCCTGTCTTCTCAGAGAAAGCTACAAATGTTAAGTAAAATATCTAACTATATCATAGTGTACATTATAACATGCCACTCCTCTATAAGCCTAAGATATGAATAATCATTTCAGACTCAACGTTTAGTTGAGGATTTGTTTGAGAAAATGGGAAAATTTTTATGTGTGAGTTCTTATTTTACCCTTTTCTATCTTTTACCCCTCCGTACTAATCTATTAGGAAAAATGTATGTGCTGGAGGTAGGCAGTTTATTAATTTCTAGAAAGAGAAGAGAAGAAAAAATGTCATTAATTCCACCTCACATAAAAGAAGGTAGTTTTCTAGTATTTGGAAAATATTTTATTGATCCATTGCTGACTGTATACAGAAAAAATGTCAAACAAAAATAGCTTAATTGGCCCAATCCAGGGACTAAATCTTTGTAAACAAAACCAAATACTTATTGGGGGATGGCAGAATAATTTTCACAAAATTAAATTGGAATATATGTTTATACACATATCTTGCACCCTTTGTAACAGGAAGGAGAATACTAGTTGGCTCTGTCTTATAGTAGAACATGTATTATAACCAAATGTGGTTTATAAATACAAAAGCAACAAATGGCTTTTTTTTTTTTTTTTAAATAAAAGGAGCCCTAGGGCTTTGCCTTTGGATAAGATATCACTGGGGACATTTTTTTTTTTTTTTTTTTACATTCAGGAAAATACTCAAATAGCAAGTGTCAAGGTATTGTATATTCACCCGGTTGGTAAAATAAGTCAGTTAATTTGGCAGGTAAGTATTAAGTAATCATGCTGTCAGAAGCGGGTGAGTATCAAAGGGAGAAAGACAAAGACTGAACAAAAGAAAAGAGGAAAAATAAAACAAGTAGCAGATTATCAAATAAGTAAATAAAAATGAGAACTTCTCAATGTTCAATTGTATCCTCATAAACCAGTTCATCCCTGCAGACTTTTTCTTCTGGCTTGGGAGTCAGGAAAGCAATGTGGGTGTGAGGAAACTATAGCTTGACTGCTTGTGAACTGTGCTGTGGAGAGGTGTTTTCGAAGGTTTCGAAGCCTGGTCCCTTTAAGGATTAAAAGCTGCCCTCTGGCAAGCATCGAGTTGCAGAATGGCAAAGAAGCCTGGTTCTCCATACATTAGCTTTTCCCCTGAAGGAGGTAGCTGAATTGGAAGCATAGCTGCCAGGAAACGCCTGAATAGAAACCATTTAAGCAGATTTTATTCAGGCCCAGGGAAACTCACATAACTTGGTCTTTTCGCACTTCTTAAAACAGAAAATGTATGTGTAAGTGCAGTGAAACCTGCCTCACTCTGGGAAGCAAGGATGGAGAGATTTATCTGTGAAACACCGGTGCTTTGCATAGGGCTGGGCACATAATAGGCCCTCAATACATGTTTGTATTAACAAAAGACAAGATAATGTCTGGAGACACCATCTACTTTTAGTTGTTCCCATTTTTTTTGTTGTTGTTCTGTAAGAAACAGTGATTTCAGGCTTTTTCTGAGATTAAAGCCAAGTTCCTTTTGATAAAAAAGACTACAGAGTCAGAATAGAACTATATGGTAGAACTGGATTACTGAAATTAAAATATGATAAATCCCTTATAAATTCCCAATAAGGAAAGTGAGGCCCAAAGAAATTAACAGATTTGCCTAAAGTGGCCTAACTAGTTAATGGCAAAACCAAGAACAACCCAGACCTCTTACCTTCCCAGGTAGCAACAAGTAAAGCTGAAGTAATCAACCTGGATCTATGGATGGGCTTTAAGAAATCTAAAACCCCTCCCATAAATGTATATGTAAAATGTATCTGCATTGTAGGGAAGAGGGCCCAAAGTTTTCACTTGATTTTCAAAGAGGTATGTGGCCTCCAAAACTGTTAAGAACCACGATTTCAAAGGGAGAGACATTAGGAAGCAACAGGGAGCCATTTAATGCCATTGCCCCTATAGACCTCAGCAGGCGGAAACAGAAACCTTCAAAGAGATCTTGAAAGCTCAGGCCTTCCAGTGTGAGAGTGTGAAAGTTTCTCCTTAATGCAAAATAAGAACATTCAAAGGTAGATTGAAAAGTGACTGCTGGCCAGGAGGCCAAGATGGGCGGATCACCTGAGATCAGGAGTTCGAGACCAGCCTAGCCAACATGGTGAAACCCCATCTCTACTAAAAATTCAAAAATTAGCCAGGCGTAGTGGCGCACGCCTCTAATCCCAGCTACTCGAGAGGCTGAGGCTGGAGAATCGCTTGAACCCAGAAAGCAGAGATTGCAATGAGTCCAGATTGTGCCACTGCACTCCAGCCTGGGCGACAGAGCAAGACTCTGTCCCCACCCCCCCTAAAAAAAAAGCAACTGCTAACAGATGGTATTTGGTGTGACACTGGCTCCACACTGCACCCAGGTATTTGGATTCCTTCAAACTTTGAAAAAAAATTAGTTGACCTTATATACGTATTTACTAATTAGAGAATATTTACCCTAGTATTGGTGCAGGTAACACACGATAAGAGAGGATAACGGCTGGCCTCTTCAAGCATGGATCCTCAGGAGAAGAGTTTGCCCAATGCAATATGAATCTATGGATAGCTTCTGTGATGGTTAATTTTAGGTCAACTAGACTGGATTAAGGAATACCTAGAGAACTGGTAAAGCATTACTTCTGGGTGTGTCTGTAAGGGTGTTTCCATAGAATATTGACATGTGAATCCATGGACTGAGTAGAGAAGATCTGCCCTTGATGTGGTATAAGTACTGTAGTCCAAAGGCCAGAGAGCCTGCAGTTCTGATGTCCAAGGACAGGAGAAGAATGTCCCAGCTCTGGGAGAGAAGAAATCACCTTTTCTCTCTGCCCTTTTTGTTCCATTTAGACACCCTTGATGTGGGCAGCCACCATCCAACTGGCTGGGTTACCCAAATAGAACAAAAAGGGCAGAGAGAAAAGGTGATTTCCTTCTCCCGAAGCTGGGACATTCTTCTCCTGCCCTTGGGCATCAGAACTCCAGGCTCTCTGGCCTTTGGACTCCAGGACCAGTGTCCCCCTTCCCTGGGATTCTCAGGCCTTTGGCCTCAGATTAAGAATTAAACCATTGGCTTCCCTGGTTCTGAGGCTTTCAGACTTGGACTGAGCCATGCTACTGGCATACCAGGGTAAATCAGGTGAAGCTGCAAGCTATAAAATTGACACAGTCATTGTCAGGCCTCTGAGCCCAAGCCAAGCCATGGCATCCCCTGTGACTTGCATGTATATACGCCCAGATGGCCTGAAGTAACTGAAGAATCACAAAAGAAGTGAAAATGCCCTGCCCCTGCCTTAACTGATGACATTCCACCACAAAAGAAGTGAAAATGGCCGGTCCTTGCCTTAAGTGATGACATTACCTTGTGAAATTCCTTTTCCTGGCTCATCCTGGCTCAAAAAGCTCCCCCACTGAGCATCTTGTGACCCCCACTCCTGCCTGCCAGAGAACAACCCCCCTTTGACTGTAATTTTCCTTTACCTACCCAAATCCTATAAAACAGCCCCACCCCATCTCCCTTCGCTGACTCTCTTTTCAGACTCAGTCCACCTGCACCCAGGTGATTAAAAAGCTTTATTGCTCACACAAAGCCTGTTTGGTGGTCTCTTCACACGGACGCGCATGACAGTCACACATTAACTATGGGATTTAACTTAAAATACAAACGTACCTTTATTTGCCAATATTTTGATGAAATGTCTGGCTCTTTGAGGATGAGTCTACTAATTGGAGTTGTATATACTCTTTCTTGAATAAGCCACACCCAAAATTGATCATATATGACTTCCAGATTCGGTCTCTTCACTGGATTGAAAACTGACACTTATGAAGCAATCCAGCTGGAGAATCAGTCTAGAAATTTAATGATTTTCCCATTATTTACAGTTGCCTCCCCACACCTAATTTGTCAATAACTGTTTTTAGTAACTC
This sequence comes from Colobus angolensis palliatus, assembly GCF_000951035.1. Taxonomy (NCBI): domain Eukaryota; kingdom Metazoa; phylum Chordata; class Mammalia; order Primates; family Cercopithecidae; genus Colobus; species Colobus angolensis. The sequence continues at coordinate 3,180,349 of NW_012114489.1, read as the reverse complement.
ATATTTATTGGTTTCATGAATGTATTCAATCTAATCTTCATAGAAACCTTATACTCACATTTCATCCATTCATTTAATCTGTATTTAAATTACAGAATTTACACTACTAACTACAACTGGCACAAACAGATTTGAAACAAACGCAACTGTCCGTTAAGCATGGCATTCAATTAGTAGGAACAGAAGTATTCACGTACAGTGGAGAGTAGCCTGCTAGCTACAACTTTAATATTCAGTATTCTCTGGGCAACACTAAGTATGGACAAGTGTGGTACATAGGTGAATGGAGAGTAGCAGTTCCTCTAGCAACATAATTAAGTGTAGGTCAATTAAGAGAGCTTCTATTGTTCATTATCAGTTTCGGGATCTTGGCCTCAGTTCTGATATTTCAAAATACACGATTTTATCACTTGAGAGACTGATTCACATTCATCAAAATTAAAGCAACTGAGCTATAAACCAGAATGCAAATATGTTCTCTTATGGTATATTGAACACTGATGGCCGAAGCACCAGTGGTTCATTCTATAACTTCTCTCTGCCTCCTCTGCCCCCACCCCATTAACCTGATGTTCTAAAATCTATAGCACACAGAGATATGATGGCGGAAAGTATCAAGTATCTCAAAAAGGTCTTTGGGATAAAGGGGAGGGAAGTCTTCATAGCATTTTGACTAAGAGCACAAGCTTTAGAGTTAGACAGACCTGAGTCCCATCCCAGGTCTGAAATTTACCAGTTCAACAAGTCACTAAAACTCTCTGAACCTGGGTTTTCACATCCTTGAAACAGAAGTTATATTACCAACATCTACTTCATAGCATTATTGAAAAGATTAAATAAGACAAAGAATGGACAACGCCCAGGATAGTCCCTGGTACATACTAAGTGTCACTTCATGGTAGTTATTTTTATTATTAATAATGCAGACTGAATTCCAGCAGAAAAGATATGTGATTCCATCATTTCCCTCACCCCAAACAATGGTCCCCAATCTGGCTTCATGGATTTTCAAGGATAATGACTGACACATAATATTTTACCTTAGGCTCTGAGAACATGCACACACACACAAACACACACACATTGGTGCAGCTATTATGGAGAGCTACCTGGCAGAATTTGATCAGAATATTCACTACCCTATCCAATAGTCCCACTTCTAGGACTACATCCCAGAGAAAAGTCACACACAGTCCAAAAGGGGACATTCATAAGGACTGTTATCTGCAGTAAAGGAACTTGAAATAGAGAAACGTGAAACAACCCAAGTGTCTATCTCAGGGGGATAATGGAAAAGTAAAATGTGAGAGATGCACTCTGTAGTATGTCATACAGCAGTTCAAAGCAACAAAGTAGATAGATACCCAAAATATGGGTAGATATTAAGCGCATGGTTCTGAATGAAAATATTATATCTACCCATGTTTTGGGTATGAATCAGAATTTATATTTCCATTAATGTAAATTTTTAAACATGCCCACAACATAATCTTACATATTCTGCAAGGATACATACAAATTTGAATATACATATTAGACACATTGGAATTATTGCCATTGGGGGGAAGGGGAAGAGTAAGGTGTGGTGATGAAAGGGAAGGAAGTAATGAAAGAATCAACAAAGAAAGAAGGGAGGGATGGAAGGAAGGAGAGAGGGAGGGGACAGTCTTATGTGTTTTAATGATGATAGTGTGTTTTGTATTGGTCAATATAACTGAACTCTCCAATGAAATAAACAAACAAACAGCATTACCAGATGGTTGTCAATAACATTTGGTTGGTACAATAGATTTAGAGGCCATTTTAAAACTAAATGTTTGGGAACTACAGGAGTATGTTCTCCTTTCAAATAACTGGACTACTCTGTTATTCACATTGCTCATTTTGCCCTTTCTCCTTTCATTGTAAACATCCCAACCTGAAGAAATGGAAAGGGAGTCTAGAAAGCAAAGAAGAATGGAAGGGTTACCAATTTTAATATTAACTTATTAATCCTCACTGAATTGAAGTCAAACAGTGAGACAATATATACTGTGATGCATACTTTAATACAAAACAGGCCAATTACCAATATTTGAATACTTGTACCACTATTTATTCATCATGGACATACAAAAAAATTCAGTAAAATACTCAAATAGCAAGTGTCAAGGTATTGCATATCCACCCAGTTGGTAAAATAAGTCAGTTAATTTGGCAGGTGAGTATTAAGTAATCATGCTGTCAAACTCTGGTGAGTATCTAAGGGAGAAAGACAAAGACAGAACAAAGAGGGGGGGGAATTATAGAAAAGAAATAAGAAGGGGGCCAAAAATAGGCATAAGGAGAAAATAAATATAGTGTGACAGGTTCAACAGTGGGATGGATGTCTCGATTCCATCACAAAGAGATTATCCTAGAAATAAGGATAGACACTTCAAAGTGATGCCAGTGGAGCCAAGTGTGGTTTTTTTGTTTTTTTTTTTTTTTTTTGTCCATCAGATAAAGGCTGTTAATAAAGGTGATCTGTAGATTAAAGTGGCCTTTCAATGTCAACATTTTCCATCTTACATCTCAGTGTTTTTGTTGCCCTACAACATGTCAGGCAGCATACATTACACATTGACCTACACTAACCTGTGTTCTTATCTCCTGACTGCTTAGGCTAGGAGTTGGCAAACTTTTCTGTAAAGGACCAGATTGTAAATATTTTTGGTTTTGCAGGCAAATGATGGCATACCTCATCAGAAGTTCCTTCTCTGTTTGACTAGCCATTGTTTTCTCAATTCATGTTTCCTCTTATTACTGCATTGTGCCCTTTGTTTTTACAAGAGAGAGATCAATGTCAGTCACAGATGAAAACTGGATTGAGATGATAGCAAATACTATCCCTTCTGGGCATCTCCATTCCAACAATGCCAGTTCTCTCTCTGTCCTCAGCCTGCTGGTTCTTCATTTCCCACACCTTCATTCCTATCACTTGTCTTAAAGGTACCCTGTGCCTAGATTGTTTAAGAGGCCTAGTACTCTGGGAAACAGAGGGTCAAGGAAGTATTAATACCTTCTAACAGGTCCCCATATATCCTCAACTCTTCTCTTTTGCTTCCTATTATAACCAAACCCTGTTGGTTACACATTCCATATATAACCAGAATCCAATACCTCATTCCCCAATTACAACCACCCTGTTGTAAACCACCATCATTTCTTGCCTGGAAAATTTGAAATAAACTCCAAATGGATCCCTACTTCAGCAGTTGCCCCACCACACCTAGGCACATAATTTATGCTCCATATATTCCATACTTTTTAGTGTTTTATTTTGAAATAATTTTAGACTTATAGTAATGTTGCAAAAACAGTACAGAGCATTGCCATATACCCTTCACCCAGATTCCCCTAGTGCTAGTATCTCGTATAACCATAGTTCATTTATCAAAGCTAAGAAAAATACATTGATACAATACTATTGACTAAATTACAAACTTTATTTGGATTTCACCAGTTTTCCACTAATGTCCTTTTTCCAATTCAAGATCAGATCCAGGACACTGTGTTGCATTTAGTTGTCATGCCTCCCTAGTCTCTGCCACTCTATGACAGTCTCGGAGTCTTTCTTTGTCTTTCACACCCTCGACACTTTTAAAAGATATTGGTCAGGGATTTTCTTGAGTGTCCCTCAAGTTGGTTTTATCTGATGTTTTTCATGAACAGATTGAGGTTAGGCATTTTTGGCAAGAAGATCACAGAAGTGATCTGATCTTCTCAGTGTATATTAGGTGTAAATGATGTCAATGTGCCTTATTATTGGCAATATCAACTCTAATCACTTGGTTAAGGTGGTGTCTGCCAGGTTTCTCTGCTCTCAAGGTACCATTTTTTCCTTTGTGATCAATAAATATCTTATGAGGAGACACTCTAAGACTGAGCAAATATCCTCTTTCTCATCCTACTCTATCCACTGATTTTAGTAACCATCAATGATCCTTGCCTGTAATAATTATTACTGCGATGTTGATGTTTGCCCAGTGATGATTGTCTATCTCCTTCATTCCTTCTACTTTTATTCATTGGAATTTTACTGTAAGGAGGAGGCATCCCATTTCTCCCATTAATTAACTAATATCGGCCGGGTGCGGTGACTCACGCCTGTAATCCCAGCACCTTGGGACACCAAGGCAGGTGGATCACCTTAGCTCAGGAGTTCAAAACCAGCCTGACCAACATGGTGAAACCCTGTCTCTACTAAAAATACAAAATTAACTGGGTGTGGTGGGCGCGTGCCTGTAGTCCCAGCTACTCAGGAGGCTAAGGCAGGAGAATCACTTGAACCTGGGAGGCGGAGGTTGCGGTGAGCCGAGATCGCACCATTGCACTCCAGCCTGGGCAACAAGAGCAAAATTCCATCTCAAAAAAATAAATAAATAAATAAATAAATAAATAAATAATATCACTATGGATTCTTGGATACTTATTGTATTCTATGGATTACAATCCATTGCTATTGTTATTTATTTTGTCGCTCAATGTGTCCGAGATTTGGCCATTTGGAGCTCCTTCAGGATGGATCTTGGGTTCTTTCTGCATACTCCTATGACTTTATGAGCACATTATTACTTTCTGAGACCACAAAATGTTCCAGGCCAATCTTATATTTTCTTGCTCCAGCTCTGGAATTAACTATATCTCCCAGGAACTGTAATTATTTTCACTGAATAATGACATATAGATGAGAGATGTGTTTATTGCTGCTGCAGTGTCATTGGTTCTAGGCTCTCTCAATGAACACAGCTAGATGATTCAGTACACTGAATGTAAACAATAATAGTGAAATGTACTTAAAAAAAAAAAAGACATCAGCAAAGTGGTGGAATAGGATGCTCCTGGCTTTCCCTTCTCCCATGGATGCACCAAATAAACATCTACATGTGGATCAATTCCCTCTGAGAGAAAGCCAGAAACTGAGAGGTTCTTATATACTGGGCAACTGAGAAAATATCCACATTAAAACAGGTAGAAAAAGCAGAAACACACCAAGCATAAATGCCACTACAGGTACAAGACCTCACAATTGGGAAGGAATCTCCAACTCCCAGCTTCTCCCTGAGGAGTGAAGGATTTTGACCACACATAGTACCCTGACTTTTATGGTTCTTCCCAGAGGGTCTGGGTTTTAAATCAAACCCTGGGAGCAGAAGGGACTTGGCATTCACACAAGTTTACCTGAACTGCAGAGAACAAAGAGGTGGTTTTGAATTGGTGTACAGGCACTTCCAACAGCTATAGCCCTCAGTATCAGTCTATAGAGCAAAGGCAAAAATACCCAGCTCCCGGTTTCTCCCTGGAGTTTGTACGCTTTTCCAGCTGCTGCTTAAGGGTTGGGCTTCTGGCCAGCCTACATCTGGGAACCAACAGGACAGATAAACAATGGACCTCCAAGAGCCTGAATGGAGTATGGCCTTCTGCACCTTCTCCCTTGGTTCACTCTAGCAATAAATTAGGTCTGCGGACTCACCCTAGAAGGAGTCTGTGCACATATCAGTGCTTCAACTTTTGTAGCTCCCACCCAAGGGCCTGGCCCCTAAATCACCTAGCTCTGGGAACAGAAGGGACTCCACATTCACAAGTTTCTCTCAACCTCAGAAAACAAAGAGATGATTTTGAACAGGCATGTAAGCACTTCCAGTGGCTGCAGCCCCCAGGATTAGTCCAGAGAGAAAGGGCTAAAATGTTCAGCCCCCAGATTCTCCCTGGAAGAGGTTTGTTTGCACATTTTTCCAGCTGCTGCCTGAGGGTCAGGCTTCTAACTAGCTTAGACAAAAGAAAACAGCAAGACAGAAAAAGAGGGATAAAAGAACCACAAGATAAGCAGAAAACAGTTAACAACATGGCAATAGTAAATCCTCTCGTATCAGTAATTACGTCAAATGTAAATGGACTGAATGCAACAGAAATAAATACAGAGTGACTGGCTGAATGGACTTAAAAAAAAAATCCAGCTATATATTGTCTACAAGAAACTCAGTTTAGATTTACGGACACACATAGGCTAAAAGGGAGAAGATTAATTAAGAAATTCCATGCAAATGGTAGCCAAAAGAAAGCAAAAATGGCTAAACATATCAGACAAAGTAGACTTTAAGTCAAAAACTGTCTTTAGAAACAAAGAAGAGCAATACATAATAATAAAAGATTCAGTTCAATAGGAAGATATAACAATTTTAAATATACACACACCCACAATCACAGTGCCCAAGGATATAAAGCAAATATTGACAGATTTGAAAAGAGTAATGGACAGCAACCCAATAATGGTAGGGGACTTCAATACCCCACTTATAATAATAGATAGAAAATTCAGACAGAAAATCAGTAAAGAAACAGTGAACTTGAACAAGACTATAGACCAAATAGACTTAACAGACATACACAGAACTTTTCAACCAACAGCAGAATACACATTTTTATCAAGTATACACAAAACATTCTCCAGGATACTTCATGTGTTAAGTTACTTAACAAGTCTTAAAAAACTGGCCAACATAGTGAAACCCTGTCTCTACTAAAAATACAAAAACAAAAAATAGCTTGGCGTGGTGATGCACACCTGTAACCCAGCTACTTGGGATTACAAGAACCACTTGAACCCAGGAGGCAGAGGCTGCAGTGAGCCAAGATAGCACCACTGCATTCCAGTGAAACTCTGCCTCAAAAAAAAGAAGAAAAAAAGAAAAGAAAAATATCATTTCCATTTAGAAAAAAAGTTAAAAATAATAAAGTAAATGAGAGCTAAATGATGAGAACATCTGGACACATAGAGGAGAACAACAGTCACTGGCGCCTACTTGAGGGTGGAGGGTAGGAGGACAGAGAGGATCAGAAAAAATAACTATTGGGTACTAGGTGTAGTACCCAGGTGACAAAAAATCTGTACAATAAACCCCCATGATACAAGTTTACCTATATAACAAACCTGCACATGTACCCCTGAACCTAAAATAAAAGTTTTTTTTTAAAAAAAGAACTCTCAGACCAAGAACCATCTATAAGTCATGTTCATTAAAATTATCTGTTGTGTATTTAAGTAAATAAATAAAATAGCATCAACAAGAATAAAATACTTATGTATAAATTTAACCAAGGAAGTAAAAGATCTGTACACTGAAAACTATAAAACATTGATGGAATAAATTAAAGAAGATACAAATAAATAGAAAGATATCCTGTGCTAGCAAGAGAAAGAACTAAAAAAAGTTTAAAAATTAATATTTTTAAACTGTCCATATGATATCATTTGAATGTGTGTCCCTCCAAATCTCATGCTGAAATAAAATCTCCAATATTGGAGGTGGGACCTAGTGTGAGGTGTTTGGGTCATGGGGGCAGATCCCTCATGAATAGCTTGGTTTCCTCCTCATGATGAGTGAGTTCTCTGAGTTCATGCAAGATCTGGTTGTTTTAAAAGAGTGTGGCACCTCCCTCTCTTCTCTCTCTCTTTCTCTCCTTCTTTCTTTCTCTCTTTCTCCCTTTCTTCCTCTCTCTTCCCCACTCCCTCTCTCACCATGTGATATGTGATATGCCTGTTCCTCCTTCACCTTCCACCATGATTATAAGCTTCTTCACCACAAGCTGAGTAAATGCTGGTGACATGCTTGTACTGCCTGCAAGGCCATGAGTCAACATAAACTTCTTTTCTTTATAAATTATCCAGCATCAAGCATCAGGTATTCTTTTATAGCAATGCAAATGGACTAACACACATTACTCAATGCTATATACAGATTCAATGCAATCTTATCAAAACTCCAATGGCATTTTTAACAGAAATAGAAAAATTATTTTAAAATAATTATGATACCAAAAATATTCCAAATAGCCAAAACAATCTTGAGAAAGAAAAAATAAAGTTGGAGGTATCACACTTCCTGATTTCAAATTATATTACAAAGCTACAGTAATCAAGACAGCATGGTACTGGCATTAAAACAGGAACATACACCAATGGATTAAAACAGAGAGCCCAGAAATAAACTCAAGCATATATGGCCAACTAATTTTCAAGAAGTCCACTAAGAAGACAAAATGGGGGAAAGGATAGTCTCTTCAATAAATGGTGCTGGGAAAACTAGATGTCCATATGCAAAAGAATCAAATTAGACCTTTATCTTACACCATACACAAAAATCAACTCAAAATGGATTAAAGACCTAAATATAAGACTTGAAACCAAAAAAACTCCTGGAAGAAAACATCGGGTGATCACTTCTTGATATTGACCTTGACAATTTTTTTTATATGGCATCAAAAGCACAGGCAACAAAAGCAAAAATAAACAAGTGGGACTATATCAAACTAAAAAGCTTCTGCACAGCAAAGGAAACAATCAAGAAAATGAAAAAATAACCTACAGACTATAAGAAAATATTTGCAAAGCATACATCTGATAAGGAGTTAATATCCAAAATATATAAGGAACACTTACAACCTAACAGCTAAAAAACAGATAATTGGACTAAAAATAGGCAAAGGACTGAAATGGATATTTTTCCAAAGATGACATAAAAATGCCAACAGGTATATGAAAAGGTGCTCAACATCACTAACCATCATGGAAATGCAAATCAAAACCACAATGACACATCACCTCCCACCTGTTAGGATAGCTATTATCAAAAAGATAAGAGATAACAAGTGCTGGCAAGGGTGTGGAGAAAAGGAAACAGCACCTCAGAGAGATATCCACATTCCCATGTTCATTATAGCATTATTCATAATAGCCAAAATATAGAAATAACTTGTGCCCATCAAAGAATGAATTGATAAACAAATTGTGGTACATATTGTTTAGCTCTTAAAAAAAAAAAAAAAAGGAAGTTCAGGTGTGGTGGCTCACACCTGTAATCCCAGCACTTTGGGAGACTGAGGTGGGAGGACTGCTTGACCCCAGGATTTCAAGACCCTGGGCAACATAGTGAGACTCTGTCTCTACAAAAAAAAAAATTTTAATTAGCTGGGCATGGTGATGTGCGCCTGTAGTTGGCAGTTACTTGGGAGGCTAAGGTGGGAAGATCACTTGAGCCCACAAGATTGAGGCTGCAGTGAGCCGTGATCACACCACTGCACTCCAGCCTAGGTGACAGAGTGAGACCTCATCTCAAAAGAAAAGGAGATACTGCGATTTGTGACAACACACATGAAGCTGTAGGACATTATGCTAAGGGAAGTCAAACACAGAAAAATACTGCATGACTTCATTTATATGTGGAATCTAAAAAAAAGTCAAATACATAGAAACAGTAGAATGGTAGCTAGCAGGGGCAGGGAGGGAGAAAGTGGGGAGAAGTCAAAGGGCAAAAACTTGCAGTTATATAGGATAAATAGTCTAGAAATTGAATGTACATCAGATAGACTATAATTTACAATATTGTATGCTGAAGATTTGCTAAGAGAATAAATTTTAGATGCTCTTACCATAAAAAGAGGTAACGATGGAAGGTGATTAATATGCTAACTTGATTACCTGTAGTAATCATTTCACTCTCTATGTATATCAAAACACCATGTTATACACCTTAAATTATACAATAAATGTTCATTTTTTTAAAAAAACTTCATAAGGTACAATGTGACTTTTTATTTGTCAGAGCAGAAAAGTCTACCCAGTTCATCCTAAAGCCATATCAACTAGGGTTTAACTAGAAATTAAGTTGTATAATAGTGGAACATAGACCTGTTTTGTACCATTCGATGCTAGACTTTGACATACCAAAGTTGGAAGACCATGCCCTGGATACTTTGCTTCTCACATTCCTCCATTTGAAGGTTTTCACAGATTATAAGCAAGGCAGGAAAAGAAATGTAGGCTGGCCCCTACTCTATGCCTTTGGAGAACAGTTTCTCTTCATTCCTTATAATATCTCTGCTCCCAGCAAAAGAGTCTAAAGTACCTGATGCATGGGTGGGCCCCAATGAACCAACTTTGTTGTATTCACACCCTTGTGTAATACCCTCACCTTAAAAAAGATCTCTGCTGGTCCTGTGACTTGCTTTAACTAATGAGATGCAATGGAAATGATGCTATGCAGTTCCAGGCCTAAGCCTTAAGAAGGTATGGCAGCTTCCACTTGTGTCCTCTTGGGAACTGTCAGTCACCATGTTAAAGCCCAGCTGCTATGGCTATGTGGGGAGGAAGAGAATCCAAGACTACATGGAGAGGGAGGGAGAGAGAGAGAGATTGAAGACCAGTCCTCAGCCAACTCACCAGCTAAATGCAGCCTTAGGAGTAAACACTGGAAAGCCAGCAGAAGAACCTCCCAACTGAGCCCATCCCAGATTATAAAAACCTGAGCAAAAAGAAAAATCTTGGCTACTGTTTGAAGGCACTATGTTTAGGGGCAGTTGTTACATAGCAATAACTAACTAGTACAATGCCTTAAGTCGGATCATGTCACATTCTGGCACCTTGGAAAAAACCTTACTATTTTAGTAAATCTGGTGGTACCCTGGAACAGGGAGGACAAACAGAACCTCAAGTTCAAAAATTACAGTAATAATAAAATATGCCCAAACACCACAGCCAGAAGATTCAGGATAAGAGAAAACAGTAAGTCTTCAAGGATACCAAAAAGCCCCCTCCATCCCCTAAAAATAAATTTTCCTACCAACAACTAATATTCTGCAAACCTGAATTCCTTTGCTTTGTTCATTCGATATTTATGGAGCCTTTGCCAGGTTCTAGGTGTACAAACACACAATCCTAGACTTTTATTCCAATGAAAATATAAGCATGGTGAGTGCTCACATGTTTATCTGTTTTTAGTCATTTGTACCTTCAAGAAAAATGGGGTCCAAGGACAAGCATGGCCAGAGAGAAAGGGAGAGAGACCTTGAACACACAGGCTTTTTGGTCTCGAGAACCTACAGCCAGCTCCACCAAACAATGCAGAATGTGTGACTGATACTTTTGCCAAGGGCTGTTCAAGCAATCATTGTTTAAAAATTTGTTATTCATCCCTGAAGAGCTGCTGAGCCTTTGCATTCCAACCTATCTTGAGTGAAATAAATGGAAGGCAAAGAAATTTGTATAGGATATAGAGAAAGGGGGAGGGGACGTAAAAAGCTACTTTTTTGTTGCCCTCGTCACATTGGCTTTGAGATATTCTTCCCTCCTTGAAAAAAATCATCTTGAGACCCTCTCTCCCCTGAAACTAAGGTTTCACTGGAGAATGACCTATGAAGCAGCAATAGTAATAATCATCACCATCATGACAGTGATTAATTTTTATTGAGCATCTACTATGTGCCAGATACTTTGTTTTTAATGCTTAACATAATGTTTAGAGATGATGGGGGCCTGGCAGTGTGTCATGGAGAAGGACACTAAGAGCTATGCAAAAACTTTAGTGCACTGGCTGCCTCAACTGAAGGCAGCAATCTTAAAAGTGTCATTTGATTCACACTTCTATTGTGAGATGTTCAGATGTGCTTTCCATTTGTTGGATTCCTAACATAATAACAATGTCAATACATCAATAACAACATAATAATTGCTGCCATTTCTTGAACACTCAAAAGCTAGGGAAATTGCCTCATTTTATTCTCAAAACAACCCTGAGAGGGTGCTACGATGTGCCCCATTTTCCAAGTGAAGAAACTTGGGCTCAGCGAGGTCCTGGGGCTAGTAAATAATGGTATCAGTTTTTGGACCCCAACTGTCTATACCTTTCCCCTTCACTAACCTGTGTCTGTCTATGAGTCAAGTAGCCTAAAATGAATGATATTACGTAGAAGGACCTAAAGTAGGGACTCTTAATCTGGGGCCATAACTTCAGGGGTTCTGTTAAACCCTGAAAGTAAATGTCTGAACCATGTATATATGTGAATTTGGTGAGGGGGTTATCTGTCTCTTTTCTTAGTCTTAAAGGATTCCCTGATTCTAAATAAGGCTAAAACCTTAATTAAAATGAAGGCCACACTAGAAAATTAATACCCCAGTTCAAACTGGGTGTTAACAGATGGAGAAATGCCTCAATATGTGTAATGATGGCTGGCTGTTTATCTGCACCTGCCTCTAAAACTCACTGCATCAAGAAAGAGCCCATTTCTTTATCCACATAATGGCCTCACACAAAGCATAGCTGGGTTTGTTCAGAGTGAAGTTAAACCTGCTTTGCACCAGTTACAGGGCAAGCTGTGCTGTGTCTTGGCCCAGCAGAAAATCCAGGATGAACCCAGGGATTGTTCATGCACAGTAGCTTGGAAATAGAAGTGTGAATGCATGGCTGCTGCAGATTTCCTCTAGGCTCATTTTTCTACAGACAGGGAGTAGATTCTGATTCTGATCCAAATAAAAATTAGATCATTTATTCCATTTCAGAAAACCTGGCAGGAAAACCTTTGTTTAGACACATTCATTAGGCAAACTGAATATTTTCAGAATATAAATTTGAGGCAGATTTCCAAGTCTTGTGTGAGCCCATGACTAGATCTTGCTTTTCAACCTCATTGCAGAATAAGTCACTGACCACCTGCAGTCATTGCTTCCTCCTGTCCGCACTGACTGGAAGGTATTTGCTGATAATGTTGGGAGAACTCATGTTCTTGTTGGAAAACTCATCTCAGTGAAAAAGGCAAATGCTAGACCTTTTCCTGAAGAAAAGTGGGGAGAAGAGACTGTTGTGTCTTTATTTAGGCACAAGCAAGAAGGAAGGGGCCAAATAACAAACACCAGCTAAGCTCTTTTCTCCCTCCTGCCTGGTGAAGAGCTCATGTGAGTTTGAGATACAGGTAGGCTCATGTATTGCCCACAGAAGGATGATTCAGTGAGCCACACTCAGACCCATCATTATGTCAACCTCTTAAACAGCAGACACGTTCCCTCCAAATGCATTGCTCATGACAGTGCACTGGCAGTGTGGGAGGATGGGTGCTCATACGCCTCCTCAGGACTGAAATCCCAAATCTCATCTAAGAAGATACAGAGGAAAACACCACACCCCCTTCTACACCTTTCCGCTTGCCTGGATCTTTAATATCTTCACACAGATTGAGCATGGTGGTGAGAAATAGTAAGAACTTACTAAGTCCATGTTGAGTCAGTAACTCATATAGTTCACTATATGAATTACTTCGAGTTATTCCACCTTATGTTCAAGCTATTCTAAATTTTAGTGTTCCTAAATATGTTCTAAAAATGAAAACTCTTGTAAAACCCCTTACCTCATTTCAGATTATCTAAACTGTGGGGAAAAGATAAAAATGACACTCCACTAACCCCAAGACCCCTTTCTAATGGAGGCCTTCTACGGTAGTTTGGATTACTGTTCCCAACTTTGTATTCCCTCCCTGTAATAGGAGTAAAAATCCACAGCCTTTGCCATTTGACTTTGCCATAGAATTTTTCAAAGTCCAATTTACTTTAGGCCTACCCTTGTGACTTGTTTTGACCAACAGAATGTGAATAGAAGTGACAGTGTATCTGTTATGAGCAGAAGTTTTAAGAGGCATGGCAAGCTTCTACCAGCAACTACTATGCTTCTGTCATTCAACATGCAAAAACCACATCTCGGATAACTGCTGTTTTGTTTTTTTTTTTAGCATGGCCCCTACATACATGAAGCAGACCTGAATCAAGCCCAAAGCCTGATTTGTTATTGCAGCTAAAGCTAATGTATCTTCCAAATCCAATGCATCAACAAATTATTCTGTAAATTATAAACCACAAGGCTTCATAAAGGGGTAGGACACTTGTCTATCTCTGCTCCTAACATACAACCAACAAAAAGAGGTACCCTCATCAAAATACCCAGTGCTATGTCAGTTCATTTGAAAATAGCATTCTATTTCATCCCCCTGTGTGACTTCAGGGAAAGTATCTCTGGCAGTCATTTCAAAATTGTTAGCTTAAATTTTTCTCCTTTAAACCTATATAGAAAAGAAAGTTAACAACAGTTTTATTTCTAGAAGTCTTTTGATATACTCGATTAGGATGGCTTACAATCCCCATCGCTAAAGCTTACCAGTCTTTTATTTACCTCCCTCCGTACATGAGACATTTATAGCTGTTGTAGTCAGTCCTGAAATAAGTATACAGTGTAAGGATGCTATATATTACCAGCTGATCAAAGGAAGACAAAGAAATGAATAAAAGGCAAGAAATGACTGAAGCTCCCAATAAGACAGATGATTTGATAACATGAGAAATGGAGCAGAGAATGCCAAGTATTGATGGTGATTTTTCAGAGCCTTCGTAACTCCGTATGTTCTTCATTATATTAACCTGTTGTCATATTTATCAGTCTCTGAGTTTCCCCTTTTTCCCCCATTATTTGTTTCTCTATTTCTTTTATATAAGATTCAATAATGTTGAGTTGCTTTCACCCTAAGAAGCTATGAATTGTTGGGTTCTGTTTAGTTCCTGGTATAACTGGGAACAATTGAATTTGAACAGCAATTTGGTTTTCACATCTTTTATTTATTAAAGTACTTTGAAATATAGAAAGTAAAAGGGCAAAAACAGTTTTGCATGATATACAAAATGTCAAAAACAGAAAAAAACATGAGGATAAAGAAAAAATAGAAATAGGCCAGGCATGGTAGCTCTCACCTGTAATCCCAGCACTCTGGGAGGCTGAGGCAGGCAGATCATCTGAGGTCAGGAGTTCAAGACCAACCTGGACAACATGGCGAAACCCTGCCTCTACCAAAAATATAAAAATTAGCCGGGCATGTTGGCCACACCTGTAGTCCCAGCTACTCAGGAGACTGAGGCACGAGAATCACTTGAACCTGGGAGGCAGAGGTTGTGGTGAGCCAAAACTGCACCACTGTACTCCAGCCTGGGCGACAGAGCAAGACTCTATCCCCCCGAAAAAATAGAAATAGAATAAAAATATCAATTTAATTCTATCTAGAGAATTTCAGTTTTTATGTCTGTTTATGACTAATGTATATTTCTTATCTGAAGAAATGTTAGTCCATAAATATGATTGATAGAGGATTAATCTATTTAATAAATAGGCCCAGTGATTATGTAACTAATGTTCAGAAAGAAGGGAAGTGTTTGCTTTGGTCTCCACTTCAAATGTAAGAACAGCAAAGTAGTAGATATCCTGAATTGCTACAGTCCTATATATAAATGGTTGGCCATCAACATAGAAGAAACTATTACTTGCTCTGTTCCTGGCACACAAAGGTGTGTTCAGGTTGTTATGAGTGCACTTATCTGTGTGTTATAACATACTTCAATAAAAAGAGCTTTTATAAAAAATAAAACTAGGGAACAAATAAAAAACTAATGCCTGGTCAGTTTCTTCCCTGGGGTTTAATAGACAATGTACTTATGAACTAGTGAACAGTGCTCAAAAACAAAAGAATTGCCACAAAAGAAAAAAAACACAGAAAGTTTAATAATTCACTATTTAGAAAATCCTTCCTGCACATACAGTTCCCTCTTGTGTACAAATTGATGGAAACAATGGTGTGTATCATCCAAGGCATATACAGTTTTTGCCATCTCTTACCAGGTTTGGAAATCCTGGAGTGGCTCTTTCCTCCTGGGCACAATATCTGCAACCCTAGTTACTCTTCTTGGTGGTTCAGGAATCAGATTCTCAAGTCAGAGTGTGAAGGTTCAATTCCCAGCTCCGTCACTTCAACGCTATACAACCATGGGAAGGTATATAGCTAATTGTACCTCAGCTTTGTCAGCTATTAAACGGGAATAATAATAATACCTACTTCAGGAGATTATTGCAAAGAATTATGTACCCGGCATCTAGGAAGTGTTCAATATGTATTCATTATCATCATAACTTCTGTGGTAACGGTTCAATATATAATACATAAATAATCACGAGAAGAAGAAATAACACCTAATTTCTTCCCAAATTGACATTTCCATAAAAATAAAAAACAGATGGCTGAAGTGTTCATAGGGAAAGTGTATTGATGTTTGCAACTTACTTTAAAATGTACCAAAAAAAAGCTGAACTGATGAATGAGTAGCAGGATCAATAGATGGACAGATGTGTGATTAAAATAAATATGCTGAAATGTTCATTGTAGAATCTAGGTGATGGCTATGTGGATGTTCATAGGACAATTTTTCAATTTTTCTGTATATAAATGCTGGAACAACACAAAAAATCTGAAAAACGTAAATGGCATAAATATTTAAATTCTGTATAATTACTAAGTATAAGGAGAGATGCTGTACTGTACAACTTCAAGTTAAATATGAACATCTAATTATGGATTTATCTTTCCAGACTTAAGTGATGAACTTCAGTTTTCCTTTCTAATTTCAGGAAAACCTTTACTCACCCTAAAGTCTTCTTCTTCTTTTTTTTTTTTTTTTAAACTAAAAAGTAAACTTTAATGTCGAAAATGCAAACTTGTGGAAGACAGAAAAGATCACACACAAGGCTGTCACTTCACACTAGGAAGGCTGCACAGCAACCGGGCAGAGGCACTCCTCACTTCTCAGACAGTGAGGCGGCCGAGCACACGCACTCCTCACTTCCCAGTCAGTTGTACTCACCCTAAATTCTTCTATCTTGTTAGGTGGTCCAATGAATGCTTCCTTCTCATTCTGTTTATAAGCAGATTTTGTGTTCAATGCCTTCTTCTTACACAAAGTGATAAGAGCTATGAACCCTACCCTGGCTTATTTTACCTCCAAGAAAGTAAGAGAAGGAATGTGGGAGCCTTTCTCTTTTCATAGCCCAATGGGGCCAGGCGCAGTGGCTCACGCCTGTAATCCCAGCACTTTGGGAGACCGAGGCGGGCGGATCACAAGGTCAGGAATTCGAGACCAGCCTGGTCAACATGGTGAAACCCCATCTCTACAAAAATACAAAAATTAGACAGGTGTGGTGGTGGGTGCCTCTAATCCCAGCTACTCAGGAGGCTGAGGCAGGGGAATCGCTTGAACCCGGGAGGCGGAGGTTGCAGTGAGCCAAGATCGCACCATTGCACTCCAGCCTGGGCAACAGAATGAGACCTTTTCACAAAAAAAAAAAAAAAATACATATATATATATATCCCAGTGGGCATGATCCAATTATCCCAGAGAACCAAGTTATTTATATTTTATCCATCCTCAAATTAGGCAAATTCTAAGGCTATTCAATTGCAAGAGTACATTAATTCTCCATAAAGAAATGTGGGCCAGGCGCGGTGGCTCACGCCTATAATCCCAGCACTTTGGGAGGCCGAGGCGGGTGGATCACGAGGTGAGGAGTTCAAGACCAGCCTTGCCAACATAGTGAAAGCCCATCTCTACTAAAAACACAAAAAAATTAGCCGGGCATGGTGGCGCCTGTAATCCCAGCTACTCAGGTGGCTGAGGCAGAAGAATCACTTGAACCCGGGAGGCAGAGGTTGCAGTGAACGGAGATCGCGCTACTGCACTCCAGCCTGGGTGACAGTGCAAGGCTTCATCTCAAAAAAAAAAAGAAAAAAGAAAAGAAATGTTGGGGGGAGGGGGTTGTTCTACTAATTATGAGTTTCCCTTTTTGTAAGGAGCTTCTTGTTTGTCCATTATTGCCTGGACCAACAAAAGAAGAGAAATTGCCGGGCGCAGTGGCTCAAGCCTGTAATCCGAGCACTTTGGAAGGCCGAGACGGGCGGATCACGAGGTCAGGAGATCGAGACCATCCTGGCTAACACGGTGAAACCCCGTCTCTACTAAAAAATACAAAAAAACTAGCCGGGCGAGGTGGCAGGCGCCTGTAGTCCCAGCTACCCGGGAGCCGGGAGGCGGAGCTTGCAGTGAGCTGAGATCTGGCCACTGCACTCCAGCCTGGGCGACAGAGTGAGACTCCGTCTCAAAAAAAAAAAAACAAAAGAAGAGAAATCTCTGGCAGACACAGTTGGTTTGCCTCACCAACAGCTCTCGCCTAACTTTGTTTATAGGCTCATAAGACCATCTACAGGCCAAAATTAAAATAGGAGCATGATGGAACCCAAGGAAGTTGTACTTGACTTCCTATTTCTCCTAGTTAAAATTAAGTGATTGAAAGCTGAAAATGCATAATAATTTATATCACTTGTAGATGCCGTGGCAGTTGTAAAACATATCTAAAAATTATTTGACTACCTCCCATCAAGAGATGGGATCTAGGTACGAGACATGAAAGAGAGGCTGAGAAAGTGACTCTGATTTTTCCAACATCTATAGTAAAAGATCTGCAAGGGATAAAATGTTGGGAATGGCTCCTAGATAGTCAACCAGAACAGTCTGCCACAAATATCTTTATAATAAATACAAAAGCAAATAACTATCTTATTGGTAGAGGGATAAGGAAGAGCATAGATATATTTTGCTAATTGCCTACCAGAAGATCATTTTGAGGGCAGTAATTTATTAACACATGAAAACAATTCCTAGAAATTGAAATAAAATTACTGTAGTATAAATAATATAATCAACTTTTTCTTTTTCTTTTTTTTTTTTTTTTTTTTTTTTGAGATGGAGTCTTGCTCTGTCGCCCAGGCTGAAGTGCAATGGTGTGATCTCAGCTCACTGCAACCTCTGCTTCCCAGACTCAAGTGATTCTCCTGTCTCAGCTTCCCCAGTAGCTGAGATTACAGGCACCTGCCACCACACCCGGCTAATTTTGTATTTTTAGTAGAGACAGGGTTTCACCATGCTGGCCAGGCTGGTCTCGAACTCCTGACCTCAAGCAATCCGCCTACCTCGGCCTCCCAAAGTGCTGAGATTATAGGGGTGAGCTACTGTGCCCAGTCAATTTTTTCTTACTTTACATAATTCTTGACTATTTTTTATTGTGACACTCTGACATCAATGCCTCTCCCTATCTATAATTCTTGGTTTTGTTTTATTTGTTTTATTGAGGTACAACATACATACAGTATAGAATATACTCTAATATCAAGTGTGCAGCTCAATACATTTTGACATATGTACACACCAGGGTTGCCACCAGCAAACCAAGATACAGGCTACCTCTAGCACCCAGAAGTTTCTCTCATGCCCCCTCTCTCAGTCAATACTCACCCTTAAAGATAATCACTATTCTGACTTTTATCATCATATATTAGTTTTGCCTCTTCTTGAACTTGTATCAATGAATCATACAGTCTGTAAGAGGTTAGTTTGTTGGTTTATGTTCTTTGGTTTTGGCTGAGTAGTATTTCATTGTATGTATCTATTATAAATTATTTATCCATTCTCCTATTCATGGCCATTTAGGTTGTTTCCAATGTGGGACTATTATGAATAAGACCACTATAAATATTATTGTAATGCATTTCTTTTGGTGGATATGTGCACTAATTTCTCTTGGGTAGACATAGAAGTAGAATTTCTAGATCATAGGGCAGGTATATGTTCAGCTTTAGTAAATATCGCTGAGTCACTCTGCAAAGTAACTATATTCCCCTATTTGTTTGCAGTTTCCAAAAGAAGGAATTAATATGCTCCCCAGTGCTATCTCTTCTCACCACTCCAGTACCTTCAAAGAGAAATCTAATAACACATGGTCTTTCCTCTATGACCCACATCATTCTTCCAGCCTTTCTCTGTTGCTCTAGCTACTAAGACCAGCTTACAAGAACCTGCAGTGAGTACTTATGGCCCTCTCATGACCTAATAAAATATAAGCAGACAAATGCAAATGATGTTTAGGTCTGTTTTAATTCTGTCTTATTTCAGGAACTTCAGGAACTTTTTTTTCCCTTCAGTTCATGCCTTTGTGGTTTAAAGAGGCAAATGCAACTAAACTATGGGCACGTGGTGAAAATAAATGAGTAAAGTTCTTTAGGCTTCCTGGGGACAGGAAGGAGGATGGGAGGAAACTGTAATAGAAATGTAATCATTATTGTAATGGGCCTGCAGTGCTATGAATAAGTCATAATTATCTCACAATCTGAGTTAGTGCAGTGATGCTTTCTTTTGCCATGTCAACATGTGCATGTACATATCAAGAAGACCCATGGAGCTGCTGCAACACTGAATTCTCCAACCCCCGTTCTACACGCATGTTGATCTCGTGCTCCAGGAAAATGTTCAGAACCCGCGGGATTCTGTGGGCAGCCTTGCTCACACCATCCTCACCTTTCCCTATTTAGATCCCTGCTGCTTTCTTGTGTGGAAACCATCACAGAATTCAACTGTAATAATGACCTATTTATATAGTATTGGATGGGAGCCTATTTCTGACATTTGTGCAGGTGTGTTCTTAATGTAAACTTACACAAATCCCAGAAAAATGTCATATTCTCCTGGATATGGATGTTTCCAACCTCATCTTCATTCCTTTCTTCTGAGTTATCAGAGAATATTCTCCTCCACAGAAAAGAAAAGAAAACTGGAGACGTATGATAATGGGAATGAAATCTGAAAAACTTTTGTGTTCATGAAATGGGCTGTTTTCAGTGTGCTAAATTGGATGCTGGAAGTTTCCTTCTAGACAAGCTATTTTGCTGTTCCCAAGATTTTATTTATTTATTTATTTATTTATTTGGTAAAAGATGTCAAGGGGTAATGCTAAACCAAAGTTGTATGTAGTGATTTCTGACAGATTGGGTGGTCCCTGGGATCAAAGGTCAGATGCTCTGTCTCGTCAGCATCAAGATTTGGTCCGACACATGGTCCTTACTGGGCCCCAGACCAATTAAATGAGAGCCTCTGGAGGGGTCAGACCTGGGCATTAGTAGGTGTCTCAAGCTTCCCAGGTGATTCTAATGTATAGCCAGATATGAGCACTACTGCAGTCCCACCTGTCCTGCGCTGTTCTCACAATTTAAGCCACTCACATAGGGCAATAAGAAAAAGGCAGCATCACCTACATTGTGATAGCCACATTCAAAATATCACCAATGTGATCTGCTTCCTTCTAAAATGCACCAATCAAAGGACAGAGTGAAGTGAAACGCTAACTTTCACTGAAGCAAAACAGAACAGATTGAACACTAATGCATTTCACCAAAGTTACACTTCATCCAAACAAAGTGAGAGAGGAAACAAAACAAGGATAATCAGGAAGAGTATGGCAGTGGCAGGCAGAGCAGCCAAGCAGGCTGCTCATAGGGGATATAACAAAAATTATCAGGGCTCATCCCAGTGTTCACCACCTTCTCAAAGTATGAAGTTTTGATGTGCTGACTTGGAAGAGCCACAATCTAGGCTACTTAACTAGAGCATGCGCCCTGATCAGTCTGAGACCATGCATCTTGAGAGACCAGCACAGCCCCTGAAACAAAAGAGTTTATTTATGTGCATGTTAATATGATTTTTTAATAAAGTGAGGGGAGATTGAGCCCAGATAGAGGCAGGAATGAGAGGTGAAGGGAAAATGGAGAACATCTTGGTACTAGTTATCCAATGGGTTTCAGCAGCAGAGCCTGAGCTCCAATCAAGAGAAGCAGCACAGGCCAAAACTGAAAGGACCATTTTCATTAAAGATCCTATGAGTTATGACTTGGGGGTAACAAAAGCAATTTTTAGGTCTCTCTGGTGACAAGGCACAACCCAGAGCTGGGGAATGGGTGGTCTCTGTACTCTGTAAAGCCTTACCATGGCTCCAAGGATGAGTGCTTCTGTGAGCATCAAAACAGCCCTTTTGGTGTTCTCACAAAAAGCACCAGAGGCAACGCAGTGGCAATCAGAGGCGCCGTCAAGCAGCATGATGAACAAAAGCCATCAACTAGGAGGACTTGGAGAGTGAGAGAAACAGGATGGCTGACCCTGCATGATGCTTCGTGAGTACTTGCAAACCTCCCTCTAATGACCAACAGAAATCCTTTTGGGGAGAAAGGGACTTTATGAAGGCTGGAAGTTCCTCATGAGCTAGGAAATCTGGATGCTTACTGTTCATGCAAGTCCATCAGTATCTGAAGTGAGACCCAGGCATGTTCACGTCACAGTAATTTATTGTGTGATATTGAAAATAGGCCGGGCGCGGTGGCTCAAGCCTGTAATCCCAGCACTTTGGGAGGCCGAGACGGGTGGATCACGAGGTCAGGAGATCGAGACCATCCTGACTAACACGGTGAAACCCCGTCTCTACTAAAAAAAAAAATACAAAAACTAGCCGGGCGAGGTGGCGGGCGCCTGTGGTCCCAGCTACTTGGGAGGCTGAGGCAAGAGAATGGCGTAAACCCGGAAGGCGGAGCTTGCAGTGAGCTGAGATCCGGCCACTGCACTCCAGCCCGGGCGACAGAGCGAGACTCCGCCTCAAAAAAAAAAAAAAAGAAAAAGAAAATAGGCCTGCCAAGCATATGGATACTCTCTTAAATTTTCTCATTTTGGATAAATTAATAAATGCTTGTGAAAAAAAAAAAGAAGGCTGTATAGCAAGGGAGGTAATTTTGTAAAATTACTCAGGCTGGCATCAAATAATTTGTATCGCGTGTCTTAAGGAAATCGATTTTTCTCTTTCACTATACTTAGTGGAAACTTCTGGATTGATTGCCAAACAAGTCATAAAGTATTCCCACCCAAGATCCATTAGCAAAGATGACAAAATTAGAACACAGTAGATGAAAAGAAAAAGGTATCTTGAGGGATGGGAGATAAATTATTGCTATTCTCTTGAGCACATTCCTACCGTTCAAGAAAGCTAAACAGTGAGTAGAACTGGAATGACTCACATGAGTGAAAAAGATCCAAGATCCAGAGGCAACAAATGGTTCTTGATAAACTCTTTGTCTTTCATTGTTAGGATTTTCAGTTCTCGTAATTTAAGCCACTCTCATTGGGCTCCAGTTGTTACCCAAGCACAGTGGACTCTGCCAAACAGATAAAAAAAATGTGGCCTCACAGAGTGAAACCTGAGGGACTAATCAGCTGATAAAATGCTAGCAAACCACAGCAGGTTAGAGAGCAAATTCCAGATGGTGAGCCTGACTCTCAGGCCTCTACTTAATAATTTCCACTAAATACAATTTAGACAAACTCACACTTGTGGTGTTCTGAACAGAGCCATCAGTGCCACCACTGAAAAAAAAAAAAAGCCAAAGCCTCCTGTAATAGTTAATAGTGAGTGTCAACTTGAGTGGATTGAAGGATACAAAGTATTGATCCTGGGTGTGTCTGTGAGGGAGTTGCCAGAGGAGATTAACATTTGAATCAGTGGACTGGGAGAGTCAGACCCACCCTCAATATGGGTGGGCACCATCTAATCGGCTGCCAGTGTGGCTAGAAAAAAGTAGGCAGAGGAACATGGAAGGACTAGACTGGCTGAGTCTTCTGGCCTTCATCTTTCTCCTGTGCTGGATGCTTCCTGCCCTCGAACATCGGACTCCCAACTTCTTCAGCTTTGGGACTCTTGGTTTTACATCAGTGATTTGCCAGGGTCTCTCAGGTCCCTGGTCACAGACTGAAGGCTGCACTGTCAGCTTACCTACTTTTGAGGTTTTGGGACTCAGACTGGCTTCCTTGCTTCTCAACTAGCAGACGGCCTGTTGTGGGACCTCACCTTGTGATCCTGTGAGTCAATTCTCCTAATAAACTCCCTTCATATATACATCTTTCCTATTAGTTTTGTCCCTTTAGAGAACCCTGACTAAGATACCTCCCCCAACTTATTGAAGTTAAAGATAAAAGAGGGAAAAAAGTTATTTTTTTTCTACTGAGTTTCCCTTTTACTCTCTCCCTCTTTGAAGACATAGATATGTTCTAATTTTAGGCACTTGATCATAATAGAAGAAAGAAGTGACCATTTTTTAAAAAGTCACAGTCATGAGAAGATACAAATAAACAACCAAAGCTTTATTCCTACATTATAATTGGGATCTAGACCATAAGACCATTTTGTAGGCAAAACTACTTTTATACCTGGTCGTCAGCATGCCTTGATAATTAGAATCATTTGGATGAGGTCCAAGACAGAATTCCACACCCAATTCTATTTTAATATTCAGAACACTAGAGAAGGGCCAATTTGTTTCCCAAAACAAAGATAAGAGCCACCCAGGGGCTCTACTTTCTAAATGAAAATCATATTTAATAACCCCCGGCATCATTTGTAGGGACCAAAACATAGCTGCTATCCCATTGAGATTTACATTAGGGACAGCAGCAAATGGGAAGTCACAGTACGGCTTTGTCATTAGCTGAGTTTATGCCCAAAATACTGAGACAGAGCTCTCAAATCGAGGACAGAGAGTATTGCTGAGGCTCAAGATCCAAAAAACGCCTCTCTCTCTGCCCCAAATCCAAATGTCAGACAAGAAAAAACAAAGAGGACCAGGCTCTGACCCATGTAAGGAAGAGGCAGAAGTATATAAATATGCTGCATGTGCTCTGTGGAGGAAGAGTAAGAAGAAAGAGTGAAGTGTGCCAATGATCATGCTGATAGTGGGAAATCTGCCATGTCAAGCTGACAGACCCAGATAAAGGGGCTGGGGAAAGTAAGGTTTAGGCATGAGGGTTTGAATTCTGAGTTTCCCAATTAACAGCAACTTTACCAAGTTACTTCTCCCAGGCCTCTATTTCATCACCTGTAAAATGAAGCTGATAATAGCACCTACCTCATATGGTTTAAATGAGTTAAAGTACAGAAAGTTCAGAACTGTGCCTGCTACAAGGCAGTTTCTGTGGGCTATTATTATTTACAATTTTTTCAGATGGTTTGCAATTATTACCTGTAAAGCCAGAAATGGATTACAGATTAAAAAGAGGACATTTTAAACAAAAACTCAGTGATGGGAGTGATAAGATTGATTGGGTTGGAGATGAACAACAAAAAACAGCATATTGGAATCAAATGAATCTTTCTCTAGCAACTGGCAGTACATAAAATGAAAATAATGTACCTAAAATGCTCTCACAATGTCATTTAAAGTCAGAATAAA
Organism: Colobus angolensis palliatus; assembly: GCF_000951035.1. Classification (NCBI taxonomy): domain Eukaryota; kingdom Metazoa; phylum Chordata; class Mammalia; order Primates; family Cercopithecidae; genus Colobus; species Colobus angolensis. Next base: position 3,155,548 of record NW_012114489.1, on the reverse strand, counting down.
ATGGTGGCTGAATTCGTTATAGCACTAAGCTTTTATCATGTTAAAACAGTGCACAAGTCATCAGCATAGTTGAAGCAGTGAAATTTTTCAAAATAGTTCTGCAGTCCTTGCCAAGTTACAACATCATTTTGAAACAACACACAGTGAGCACAAAAATAAGGCTCTAAGTTCTTTCAGCATAAATTAAACAGCTTAATGTTATTGGAAAGATTATGCAAACAAAATTTAAATCTGATTATATAAGTACACATAGGATCTTTCAATGCAAGATGCCAAAATGCACATATAGAAAAGCATATTAGTAAAAAGCAGACAATTCAATAGAAAAATGGGCAAAAGACTTGATCAGACACTTCACAAAAGAGGATATCCTAATGAGTGTAATAAATGCAGGGAAAGAAGCCCCACTTAGCCATCAAGGAAATGCAAATTAAAACTATAATGTCATATCACCACACATCTATAGAACAGCTAAAGTAAAAAAGACAGACAATATCAAATGCTGACAACGATGTGGGGCAACTAAAACTTTTTCTACATTGCTGGAGGAAGAGTAAATTGGTTCAAACACTTCGGAAAACTGTCAATATCTATTAAAGTTAAACGTAAGCATTCCCTATGAGGCTGCAATTCCATGCCTAGTTCCATACCCAACTGAAATGCATGTAAATATCCACTGAGAGGTGTGTACAAGAATGTTTAACACTATTCATAATACCCCAAAATGTAAGACAACCAAATATCCATCAACAGGAGAATGGGTAAGAAGAGTGTAGCATACTCACACAATGGAATACTATATAGTAAGGAGAATAAATGAACTACGACTACACAAAACCACCTGACGAATCTTATGAACAAACTGTTGAGAAAAAGAATCCGGTTACAGAAAAGAATGTATTGTATGATTCCATTTATATAAAGTTGAAAATCAGGCAAAGCTAATCTGTGGTGCTAGAAATTGGGATAGTGGTCACTCCCAGAGGATAGTGACCGAGGCAACACAAAGGGCATCTGGGGTTCTGGTTACACTGGTTTGTTCACTTTAGGAAAATTCATCCATCTTTTCAATTACAATTTGTGTGCTTTTCTGTATATAGAGCACATTTCAATAAAAATGTTGCACGTTTAAATGTTTAGTAACGCTGATCTACGGATATTGCAACACAAATGCAAATTCCGTGAAGGGAAGAGATATTTGTCTCTTTTATTCATTGATGTACCCCAAGCACCTAGAATAGTGTCTGATAAATAGTAGGTGCTCAACTGATATTTTCTGAATGAATGATAGATAAGCAAACTGCTCCAAACATGTCAGTAGTACTATTATCTGAAACAGCTGAAATAGGATCCAAGAGTCTGCATATTTTATGAATCTGTTCAAGGGTTTATGTTATGTCAAGTCTGCAATTCATCAGCATAAGTGAATGGATTTGTGTATTTGTCCTTTTTGCCTATTTTTATGTATATATTCTTCCAGATGACTATGAAGAAGGCTTTTAGTATATAAACACCTACCACTTATTCAACAGGAGCACAGTCTTTAAATATGTTGATAAGTTTTAATTTATGACCCAGAAGTCAGTAATAAAGTGGTAAGCACTTTACTGAATGAATTGGAGAAGTAGCAACTTGTATCAATGCTGGCTCCACAATGCTTTCAACTACAGTATTTCTTATTCTATTTAGACAAGCTCTAAGCATTAGTATGATGTCAGCATTTTTCAAAATAAGGTTGAATAATGCCAGGCAAACTATCAATTTTATTAAGGAGCATTCCTTAAATTGCAAACTTTTCAGAACTTTTTATAATTATGTGGCAGCAAGTATCATAATTTCCATTGTATACAGGAGGCCAATGGCTGTCTCAAGGGAAGGTGCTAATACTAATTCTTAAAATAAAACATGAAACCAGTATGCTTTTATAAAGAAATCTGTTGCAGAGACAAATTTCCATTTTCTTCTTCTTCCTTTAATAATGAAACACTTTTCAAGACCAGTCTGGCCAACATAGCAAGACCTCGTCTCTACAGAAAAATTTAAAAATTAAAAAATTAGCCAGACTCCCTGTAGTCCCAGCTACTTGGGAGGCTGAGGTGAGAGGATTTGAGCCTGGGAGGTTGAGGTTGCAGTGAGCCATGATCAAGCCACTACACTCCAGCCTGGGAAACAGAATGAGACCCTGTCTCAAAACAACAACAATAATAATAATGATGATGATAATTAAACACATGAGTTTTAGTTTGACCAATAACCATCTAGCCAAAGATTACATGTCCCGGCCTCTCTTGAAGTCAGGTGCGATCACATGTCAAAGTTCTAGGGATTGGGATGTTAGTGGAAATATTATGTGCCTCTCCCAGGTCATGCATATAAAAGGAATGAGTGTGGTATCCTGCTGTCCCTTTCCATCTTCTAACTGGCTAGACTGTGAGCTCATAACCATTCTAGACCATGACCAGCAAGTCATGTGTTGAGTCTGGCAATGCAACAAGACAGGATGTGCCTGGACCTCTGAACGACCTCATGAAGCAAAGCCATCCTCCCAGCCCTGGACTGCCTTCCTCAGGATTATTACATGAAACAGAAATAACTCCTATTTTGTTTAAGCCAAAATATTGTGGGGTCTTTTTGTTATCACAGCCTACATTAAACTCTAATGAATAAGAACTCTGCTAACTAAAACATCTCTGAAATAGAACATAGTACACTCATTTGTACAGCTTTGTTTCTCATTTCTCTACTCCCTGAAGGTGGTAGGCAGAAAAACAGCCCCCAAAATTTCCATGTCCTAATCTCTGGAACTTGTAAATGTCACCTTACATGGCAAGAGAGGCTTTGCACATGTGACTGCGGATCTTGAGATGGGGAGATGATCCTGCATTATCCAGATGGGCCCAATGCAATCACAAGGGTTCTTAGAGGAAGGCAGGAGAGTCAGAGTGAGAGGTGATGTGAGGACAGAAACAGATGTCAGAGTGATGTACTCTGAAGATGGAGGAAGGGGCCATGAGCCAAGGAATGCAGGTAGCCTCTAGAAGCTGGAAAAGGCAAGGAGACTCATTCTCCCCTAGAGCCTGTAGAAGGAACAAAGTGCCCTGGTGACACTTTGACTTTGGCCCCATAAAGTTTGGGTCAGACTTCTGACCCCCGCCATGAACTGTAAATGTGTGTTGTTTTTAACCATTACATATGTGGTAATTTGTTGCAGCAGCGACAGGAAATGAATATACTGAATATGCTTCCATCACATGGATCTTGTTTCAAGGCCGGGCGCGGTGGCTCAAGCCTGTAATCCCAGCACTTTGGGAGGCCGAGACGGGCGGATCACAAGGTCGGGAGATCGAGACCATCCTTGCTAACCCGGTGAAACCCCGTCTCTACTAAAAAATACAAAAAAACAAGCCGGGTGAGGTGGCGGGCGCCTGTAGTCCCAGCTACTCGGGAGGCTGAGGCAGGAGAATGGCGTAAACCCGGGAGGCGGAGCTTGCAGTGGAGATCTGGCCACTGCACTCCAGCCTGGGCGACAGAGTGAGACTCTGTCTCAAAAAAAAAAAAAAAAGAAAAAAAAAAAAAAAAGGATCTTGTTTCAGTTTTTCAAACACGTCAAGCTCTTTAAGGCTGTAGAACCACTATCCATGCTACTCCCAATGTTTGAATGCTCTTTTCCCATATTATGGCAGGTTCCTTCTTGCCATGAGGGCTCATCTTAAATGTCACCTCTTCAGAGAGGCCTTCCCTGCCCATCTCACCTAAAGCCCATTTATTTCTGTTATTCTTACAGTAGACTGTTATTTTCTATTATAAAAACCCAAGGTTTATAATTATTTATTTAGTTGTCTGTTTACTTATTTACTATTCATCAACCCTGGTAAACTGTGAGTTCCATGAAGCCAAGGATTATGTACGTTTTCTTCATTATTTGTGAATTGTGGACCTGATATGGGCTGTCCCATAAATATTTGTTGACTAGATATTTACTATTCGAAGCAGTCAGTTTGGCAATAGAGAGAGTTACACTGTTAACAAGAGTTACACTTTTGCAAGAGAGAGAGTTGCACTGTTACACTGTTATCAAGTTTTAAAATTGCAAATAAATGTTAAAAATGAAACTGAAACAAGGTATGAAGTCCTCAAAAAAAAAACCCAAAATGTATCTGATTGTTTTTAACATTTGAGAGAATATCTTACAAAAAAAAAGAACAATGAGAGGTCAAAAATTCCTTTAAATAGTATCAGAAATTATATCATAAGACACAAATTCTAGCTGGCTATAAATCCTTTCATTGAGTCTCCAAATTGTACATATACTGGTTTAAAAAAAAACAGAAAAGCTTTTAGGCATTGCTAATGATTGACTTTGGAACTAAAATGTCTCGTAATTTGCCTTATGTGATTATAGATGAGTTTACATTCAGATGAGCCATAATACTCCATGGCGAGCTATTACAAATTGTTACCATTTGCAACTATTTATCTATATGACTTAAAATTTTTTATATTATATGGCCAGAGTAAAATACAAAAGTAAATCGGCTACTGAAAGCAGGATCTCAAAGAGATATCTGTATACCCGTGTTCATAGCAGCAGTACTCACAATAGCCAAAAGGAGGAAACAACCCAAGTATGGATCAATGTATGAACGGATAAAGAAAATGTGCTATATAAATACAATGGAGTATTATTCAGCCTTAAAAAAAAAAAACAGGGAACTTCTGACACATACTACAACACGGATGAACCTTGAGGACATCATGCTAAGAGAAGTAAGCCAGTCACAAAAGGACAAACACTGCATGATTCCACTTATATGAGGTATCTAGAGTAGTCAAATGCACAGAGATAGAAAGTAGAGTGGTGTTTGCCAGGGGCTGGTGGAAGGGGTAAATGGGGAATTGTTTTGGGTATGGAGTTTCAGCTTTGCAAGATAAAAAGAGTTCTAGAGATCAGTTGCACAACGATGTGACAATACTTAACACTACTGAACTGTACACTTAGAAGTGGTTAAAATGGTAAATTTTATGTTATATGTTTTTTACCACAATTAAAAATTTAAAAAAGAATTTTAAATAAGTAAATTATGTCAGTATCAATAGCCAATTTATTTATTTAAAAGTTTTAAATTTTTAATTGTGGTAAGAAGATAAGCACAAATCCATTAATAACACTTAACTAAATCAGTAACACTTTCACATGATTAAATCGATAATAAATAATACTTTATTTTATTGGTTAATACCTATAAAATAGATTACATTCACAGAATCAGCATACTATTAAAACAATCCCCCTTTCATTGTCTCTATTATGTATTAGAGTTTTAGCTTTGTTTTGTTTTGTTTTTTACAGACAGGGTCTCACTCAGTCACCCAGGCTCAAACAATCCTCCCACCTCAGCCTCCTGAGTAGCTAGGAGTACAGGCACATGCCATCACACCCAGCTAATTTTTAAAATTTATTTATATTTTTATTTATGTATGTATTTGTAGAGATGAGGTCTCACTATGCTGCCTAGGATGGTCTTGAACTCCTGGCCTCAAGTGATCCTCCTGCCTTGGCCTCCCAAAGTGCTGGGATTACAGGTGTGAGCCCCCATGCCCAGCTCTATGTATTAGAGTCCTGTATAAGATTTCATATAAAAGAAATTATTTCATTGCTAAAATGTTTCAAAATCACAGGTTCATGAAGGTCTGCTCCAACTTAGCGTGTGGCAAGATCAAGTTTCCCTTCTGCTTACATCTTTCACTTTTTGCCATGCTCATCCTTTTTGACACAGTCTTTTAGTGATGACTATGTTCATTATCTTTTTTTTTTTTTTGAGATGAAGTCTCGCTCTTGGCACCCAGGCTGGAGTGCAATGGCGTGATCTCAGCTCACTGCAACCTCCGCCTCCCAGGTTCAAGCGCTTCTCCTGCCTCAGCCCCCCAGGTAGCTGTCATTATCTTGTAGCAATAGTTTCACAGCACAAACACATTCCAAAACTTATCAAATTATACACTTTACATATGTGCAGTTTATCACATGTCAATGATACTGCAACAGAGCAGCTAAAAACGTTAAGAGATAGAATATTACGTCTCTTAAAATACTTTTGCCAAACAAAACAAATATATATATTTATATTGTTATATATTTATATATATAATTGATATATATTTATATATTTTTATATATACATGCAAATACACACACACACTGAATCCAATCAAGCCTCTCAACCTACCAATTTATAGGAATAACAGGGAACAGAGGAATATGTTAAATGACACCATGGGCACGCATTCAGCAAAATCCAGACTGTGGGAAACGCTATCAGATGAATGACACAATTCCTTCAGCAAATGAAATGCAAAGAACATAGAGATGGTGGAGGAGCTAATTGAATAAAAGAGATGCAGGAGATATAACTAATCACAATATATATACTTGGGTCCTCATTTGAACTAACAGACACAAAAATTTTATGAGACAATCATGGTAACTTGACCTTGAGCTAGATACTTGATGATAGGAAGAAATTATTTTTTAGAAGCAATAATGGTGTATGGCTACACTTATTTAAGAGGTGTTTCCTTTCAGAGTTCATACTCAAATGTTTATATAAAAAATGATACAGTGCCTCAGATTTAATTCAAAGAAATTCAAGTGTGGAATATTGATGGAAAGGTTGGCAATGAACGGCTAATTGTTAAATCTGGGGGACAGGTGCATGAGGGTTGACTATATTGTTCTCTCTACTTTAGTATATGTTTATATTTTTCCATAATAAAAGATTTTAAAGTGTTTTTAAAACAAGTTTAAAAATATATCTTATATAAAACAAAAATGTATTGAAATGGTCTATACAAAAGATATATATGGTATTTATATGTGCATATATACATAAAAGAAAATTAGAACTATATACTGTATATGCTCAAATAGGAAGAAATTCCCTATTTTCTTTTTCTTTCTTTTTTTTTTTCTTTTGAGACAGAGTTTCATTCTTGTTGCCCAGGCTGGAGTGCAATGGTGTGATCTCAGCTCACTGCAACCTCTGCCTCCTGGTTCAAGTGATTCTCCTGCCTCAGCCTCCTGAGTAGCTGGGATTACAGGCATGCACCACCATGCCCAGCTAATTTTGTATTTTTAGTAGAGACGGGGTTTCTCCATGTTGGTCAGGCTGGTCTCAAACTCCCAACCTCAGGTGATCCGCCCATCTCAGCCTCCCAAAGTGCTGGGATTACAGGCATGAGTCACCGTGCCTGGCCTGAAGCAATCCCCTGTTTTCACAATGTGAAGTTTGCCCTCAAAAATGATGTTGTCAAGCTTATATAATAATCTAAACCCTTATGGATGTGGATGAAATAGCCAAACATCTACTTACAGTATCTAATTATTAATTATACATACGTATTTAATATCACATATAATATAAACTAAATGTTAATTTCAAAAGATTTCTCTTTTCCCCCATTCACATTGCATAAAATAATGCTATCTTCATTCCTTACATGCTTGTGATCACCAGAATCATGTTCTAAGTCTTTTCACAGTGAGATTCTAGAATCTCCAACTGGGTTAATGCATACACTCGGGAGTACAGCAAAGGCTTTCCAAGTGGTACACTGGTGACAGTTTTAAAAGAATCTGTCCCCAGGTCCTCAAATTTATAGACTCTTTTCCAAGAACTGACCTCCTGAAAGTGAATCAATGACAGAGGAGCAGGTTCTATGTCTGCCCGCCCTTTCATAGCCTCCCCTTTCTACCTTTACCATAGGATGTTGTACAAGCATGTAAAAACCTCCAGGGTGCCAAACATAGGGTTAATTCCAAATACAGTACTGACATCATGACTATATAACAAATTTTTTTTTGCAAGTAAGGTGGTTTCTAAGTCTTTGCTTTCAACAAAATTGAAGGAGGACCAAATTGAGTTGTCAGCTAACAGATGATTAAAAATAATTTCTGATGAAAGATTACCACGTGATTTTTGGCATCTAACTAGGAGAAAATTCAAAGACTTAAGTGACATAGCTATAAACAAAACTCTTTCCATTTCCAACTTTCTGTTTATATGAACAAGTTTTCTCAGAACTTCCATTTATGGAAAATGAAAATAAGTGGCCAGGTGTGGTGGCACTTTGGAAGGCTAAGGCAGGAGGATGGCTTGAGGCCAGGAGTTCAAGACCAGCCTGAGCAACATAGCAACACCCCGCCTCTATAAAAAAAGAAATTATCTGGGTGTGGTGGTGCACACCTGTAGTCCCTCCAGCTACTCAGGAGGCTGGGGTGGAAGGATTGCTTGAGCCTCAGAGATCAACACTGCAGTAAGCAGCCTAGGTGACAGAGCAGGACCCCGTCTCTTAAAAAGAAGACAGCGGGGGAGGGAGGGAGGGAGGGAGGAAGGAAGGAAGGAAGGAAGGAAGGAAGGAAGGAAGGAAGGAAGGAAGGAAGGAAGGAAGGAAGGAAACTAGTAATAGAACTGATGCCAAATGCAGTCTCATTCTGGCAATGAATAATATTTGTTTTTAATATATCAATTAAGGAGAAAAGGTCTCATCTATCTCATTGAGATATTCTTTTCCAATATAATTTTTTAAGTTTGATAAACATTTACCAAAATTTGTCAAATATTTGTAATTTGATCAATTGTATAATTTGATCCACTGTGTAACTCTATCTGGGATCAATTTGCTAACATGCCTTATGATCATGGGGAAATTTTTTTCACATTTCAAATACAAACACGTGCACACATACAATTTGTTGCCAAGAAATATGATAGTGAGACTTCCCTGTGTTAGGATACAATTCTGTGAGGAAAATGAAATGTAATTATTATTACATAGAGAATTATAACAATATAAATTTTAAAAATAATTTGTGAGACTTTTTAGGGGAAGATGGGTTTATTGAATCATTATAGAATTTAGATTTCCTTAAATAAATTTAAAGACTGACATAGCAGTTTTATTCTATTTTTTTTCAAGAGTGGCAAGCACTTGAAGCAGTTTTATTCTGAAATATCAATATTTACAATATGCTAGAATTGCATCCTCTGTAACCACTTAACCTTGTGATTAAAATTTTATTATTTATTTATTTAGAGATGGAGTCTTGCTCAGTTGCCCAGGCTGGAGTGCAGTGGCAAGATCTCAACTCACTGCAAGCTCCGCCTCCCAGGTTCATGCCATTCTCCTGCCTCAGCCTCCCGAGTAACTGGGATTACAGGCGCACGCCACCACGCCCAGCTAA
>NW_012114489.1:3136320-3146135 GCF_000951035.1 Colobus angolensis palliatus | reverse complement strand
GTTTCACCACGCTGGCCAGGATGGTCTCGATCTCCTGACCCCGTGATCCGCCTGCCTCGACCTCCCAAAGTGCTGGGATTACAGGCGTGAGCCACCACGCCCGGCATGATTAAAACTTTAAATACCAATTTAAAGTATAGGAAAGTATATTGTTTTTCAAAATTCTTTCAGTGGCTTGACAAGTAAATAAGTTTGAAGCCCACAGTTCTCTAGAGTCTGCATCTCCATCAAATCCATTCTGTCTGAGATACATAATTATTTGAACCTGTGTATGACGCTGTCACTGGAAATATTATCCCAACTAAAAGTGTCCATCTCCATAACGTGAGAATATTGGATTTTTCATTCATCGTGTATATATATACTTAATGTTTTCTGCCAAAAAAAAAAGATTATTTTTCAAGGGTTCATTTATAATATCATTCAATATTTGGCAATGTGAGGTCATATACCCAGGCCTAATTACCGACTCCGTGCTAAATTTCTTTGCCTCCATTCTACAAATTTTATCAGGTGACTTCTGTAAAAGCACCACACGCTAACCGACTGTGCCACTGGAGCTCCAAGGTGACTTCTGCAAACATCCAAAACTCTCAGGAGTTAAGATCATTTCAAACTAATATGTCTTCCCCAAATAGAGGTCATCCCATAATGAAAGAGGTTTTATAAGAGCTCACATGTAAAGTGATGCTTCTTTTCTGAGGGATAATTTCAGGAGAAAACCTCACTTATATATGGGCATATGTGGTACACCAAAATATAAATAGTGATAGTCTCTGTTATTTTTGGTATCTTCCAAATGTTATAGAGTGAATATGTATTATCTTTACAACTAGAAAGAAGAATGTATTATTAAATAAGAAGAGCTAGCCTAGTAGTAATGAGCACCCCATGACCCAGATTGTGATTACTAAATACTGATTCCCACTAAAAGGAACCAGGACTTTTTGGAGAAATCGCAAGGACAAGAAAAATGTGTAAGATTAGCCTGGATCACCCTGTTACGCCAGAAAGCAAAGGAGCTATAATAATCCTGATGCTGTGTCAAAAGAACTACGGCGCCAACTTGAAGAGTCTATCAACCAAAGAGGAGATAATTGGAATATCAATAATAATAACAATGGAAATTAATTTAAAAGCATCAAATATTTGAAAAATCCATGAGTTCATAAAATCACTCAAAAAAAAACCCCAAAAATTAAACTCTTGTTAATCACCTTTGTGAATGCAACGGAACCAATTCACTTGTATGAAAACTGGTAAATAAAAGGAAAGAAACAAGCATTTATCTTGCCTTCTTTTAACAAAGTCTGCCTCACAGTAACCAAATAATAAGTAAGGGAAAGTTTCTATTCATAGAAGTATTCAAGCTAACAATCAAAGAAGGAATGATGGAATTAGAATATCCTCTAATGAATTAATGGACGTAAACAATGATCATTAATTGCTGTTAACATCATGGAAAGAGAAATCACTGGACATTATGTGTCTCCTGTATACAACACTCCTGATGAAATATTCTTGCCAAAGAATCAAACCTGAATCTGCGCAAGCCTCTGCATCTACCAATTTATCAATTTATAGAAAATACAGGAAACAAAGTAAGATGTTAAATGTCAATGCAGGGATGCAACTGGCAAAATCTAGACCCTGGAAAATTCTACAGGTCAAACAACTCAGATTCTTCAACAAATAAATAGGAAATTTTGAAAAACTTAAAGGACTTATAGATTAAAATAGAAAAGAGATATTGACAAATTACAATGAATGGGCCTTTTTTTAAAAATTTCAACTTTTATTTTAGATACAGGATATGCATGTGCAGATTTGTTACATGGGAATATTGCATGATGCTGAGGTTTGAGGTATGAATCCCATCACTCAGGTAGTGAGTGTGGTACTCAATAGTTTTTCAACCCATGCCACCCTCTAGTAGTCTGCAGTGTCTATTGTTCCCACGTTTATGTCCATTGTGTGCTCAGTGTTTAGCTCCCACTTATAAGTGAGAACATGTGGTATATGGCTTTCTGTTCCTGTGTTAATTAGCTTAGGATAATGGCCTCCAGCTCCATCCTTGTTGCTGCAAATGATATGATTTCATTTTTTCAGTGGCTGCATAGTATTCCATGGTGTACATGTACCACATTTTCTTTATCCAGTCTACCACTGATGGGCACCTGGGTTGATTCCATGTCTTTGCTATTGTGAATCATGCAGCAACGAACATACAAGCACACGTGTCTTTTTGGTAGAATGATTTACTTTCCTTTGTGTATATACCTAGTAATGGGACTCCTGGGTTGAATGGTAGCTCTTTGTTTTAAGTTCTTTGAGAAATCTCCAGACTGCTTTCTAGAGTGGTTGGACTAATTTACATTCAAAAAGGCCTTATTTGAATCCTATTTCAAACAACCAGACTGTTAAAAACTATGTTTATGGCACAATTGGGGAAATTTTTTTTTTTTTTTCTTCTTTAAATTTTTTTTTTTTTTTCCTTTTTTTTTTTTTTTGAGACAGAGTCTCACTCTGTCACCCAGGCTGCAGTGCAGTGGTGCAATCTTGGCTCACTACAACCTCTGCCTCCCGGGTTCAAGTGATTCTCCTGCCTCAGCCTCTCGAGTAGCTGGGATTATAGTCGCCCACCACCATGCCCAGCTAATTTTTGTATTTTTAGTAGAGACGGGGTTTCACCATGTTGGCCAGGCTGGTCTCGAACTCCTGACCTCAACTGATCTGCCCACCTCGGCCTCCCAAAGTGCTGGGATTATAGGCGTGAGCCACCACGCCCAGCCACAAATGGGGAAATTTAAATATTGACTGGGTATGAGATTATTTTAAGAAATTACTCTTGGCCGGGCACAGTGGCTCATGTTTGTAATCCCGGTACTTTACTAGGCCAAGGCAGGTGGATCACTTGAGGTCAGGAGTTCGAGACCAGCCTGGGCCACATAGTGAAACCCTGTCTCTACTGAAAATACAAACATTAGCCAAGCGTGTAAGCCCAGCTGCTCGGAAGACTGAGGCAGAAGAAGCACTTGAACCCACAAGTTGGAAGTCGCAGTGAGATGACATTGAGCCATTGCACTCCAGCCTGGGCGACAGAGTGAGACTCTGTCTCAAAAAAAAAAAAGAAGTTACTGTTTTGTAGATATGATTACGAAATTGTGGTTATGCTCTAAAAAGAATTCTGTGGTACATACATACAATGGACTATTATTATTCAGCTTTACAAAGGGGTGAAATTCTGGTACATGCTACAACATGGAGGAACCTTAAAAACATTATGCGGCCGGGCATGGTGGTTCACGCCTGTAATTCCAGCACTTTGGGAGGCCAAGGCGGGCAGATCATCTGAGGTCAGGAGTTCTAGACCAGCCTGGCCAACATGATGAAACCCTGTCTCTACTAAAAATACAAAAATTAGCCAGACGCGGTGGCGCATGCCTGTAATCCCAGCTACTCAGGAGGTTGAGACAGGAGAATCGTTTGAACTGGGGAGGCAGAGGTTGCAGTGAGCCAAGATGGCACCACTGCTCTCCAGCCTGGGTGACAGAGCAAGACTCCATCTAAAAAAAAATTACGCTAAGTGGAATAAGCCAAATGCAAAAATGACAAATATTGTATGATTCTATTTATAAGGTACCTAGAGTAGTCAAATTCATAGAGACAGAAAGTAGAATGGTAGGTGCCAGGGGCTGGTGGGAGCGGGAGTGAAGTGTTTCGCTTAACAGGTACACAATTGTTGGGGATAATGAAAAACTTCTGGAGACTAATGGTGGTGATGGTAGCACAACAATGTGACCGTACTTAATGCCCTGAAATGTACACCTAAAAATGGTTAAAATGGTAAATTTTAATTTGTAAATATAGCCATCAGTTTTCAAAAGTCCTCATCTCTTAGAGAGGCAGATGTAGTGATGTCTGGGATTAGATTCAAAATATTCAGGATGGGAAAGTGAATGAGGATAAGAATAGAGCAAGAGTTGATAACTGTTGAAGATAAGTGATAGATTCATGAAAATGTATTATGTTGGTCATTCTACTTTGAAATGTGCTTGAAATTATCCATTAAAAAAAGGAAAAGGAGCCGGGCATGGTAGCATGTGCCTGTAGTGCCTGCTACTCAGGAGGCTAAGGCAGGAGGATCCCTTGAGTCCAAGAGTTCTGGGTTGTAATGCGCTATGTCTATCAGGTGTTTGCACTAAGTTCAGCATCAATATAGTGACCTCCCAGGAGTGGGAGGTTGCCTATGAACCAGCCCAGGTTGGAAATGGAGAAGGTCAAAACTCCCATGCTGATCGGTATTGGGACTGTACCTGTGAATAGCCATTGCACTCCAGACTGGGCAACACAGCGAGACCCTGTCTCTAAAAATAATAATAAAAATAATAAAAAAGAAAGAAGAGGAGAAAGAAAAGGAGCAGACTGATTTATATGCTGTCATATATTGTCCAGGTCAGCCCACTGATGCCCTTCATTTTGAGTAACTCAGCCAATCTTGGCTGGAACCTCAGCAGGTGAGGTCTGGAATTAGTTATGCTGCTATTGGCCCAGGACCCAGAGTGACTACAGTTATAACTGGGGATACACAGCTCTAGACATTTCAGTTCTTCCCTAATCCTTTCAAGTAGTCACTCATACAACAGTACTTCTTTTTTTTTTTTGAGGCGGAGTCTCGCTCCGTCCCCCAGACTGGAGTGCAGTGGCCGGATCTCACCTCACTGCAAGCTCCGCCTCCCTGGTTTGCACCATTCTCCTGCCTCAGCCTCCCGAGTAGCTGGGACTACAGGCGCCCGCTACCGCGCCCAGCTAGTTTTTTGTATTTTTTAGTAGAGACGGGGTTTCACCATGTTAGCCAGGATGGTCTCGATCTCCTGACCTCGTGATCCGCCCGTCTCGGCCTCCCAAAGTGCTGGGATTACAGGCTTGAGCCACCACGCCCGGCCTCATACAACAGTACTTCTATCTCAATTTCTTGCTTTGTGCCCTCTCTCTCTCCTGGAATAGAAGCCTATTCTAAAGCTGTCCACCTATCTGAGACCTTCACACCTGCCTCCTCCCTGCTTTTTCCCTTATAATCTCAGCCTCTGTGTTCAATTTCTCCCTCAAAGAACACATAATAAAAATATAACAAACACTTACAAAGTACTTATTTGTGCCAGGCATGGTTTCAAATACATTACATATGTCAGGTCATTTAACCCTCACAATTGACCTATGATTCTAGTGCCATTCTAATCCCTACTTTGCAGATGAGGAAACTCAGGCACTGAGTGGTTTAAGTCCCATGCCCAAGCTGGCATACCACATGCCCATGCTGACATACCACATGCCAAGGCAGTGGTAGAGCTGGGATTCAGACCCAGGTACAGTGAGTGGACCCAGAGTCCTTGGTTTTCTCCCCATATTGGAGATCTATGTCTCTTTCAAATAGAACATTCATATCACTTCCTAACAAATCCAGCTTACTCCTCCCCTGCTAAATCCCTACCTAAGGCTCTTGAGTGCTTTATTTGAGGTCAGTGGCCCTGACGGTCAGGTAGCTGGAATTGGAAAAGTTGCAGCAGAGAAACCCTGCTGCTGATGACAGAAATTCTGGCTGCCTGAGAGGGTTGTGAATCCACGCTGTTTCATCCCCAGCCCCTCAACTGGAGCAACAGGGTATGTGAGCTTGGAAGGCAATTTCCATCATACACCAAATGATACAGGAAGTATTTGACACACCTGCAGAGTTCACTGTAATGGTATTTGACCCTTACTAAAAGCCTCTAATTTGAAGAGAGAAAATGAATATTTGTATGTTGAGGGCGACACAGAGAGGATACATTATAGTGTGACAGATGAAAATGGATTTACTAAGACATTAATAGTATCTAGACAGGTTTTCAAGCACACCTGGGAATATATTACTGACACATTACAGAAATACACTGATACACTTTTATTCCCATAGCAGGCAGAAAAACACTTTATCTTTTACAATTCAAAAGAAAACTGCACTCCAATGACACCCAAATCTATTAATTTTGTCTTCTGGGCTAAAACTCAATCTTTCTGAGTTTTGGGCATCATTGGTGAGGGGAAAGTATTTTGGGGAAGAAATTCACCAAGATCAAGTCTCTCTTTTGCTATCATTTCAATGTCATGTGGCTAATAATGTTAATCCTTCATAAATGTATTATATACACAATACATATTCATGCATGTACATAAACATATATACATTTATACATATATACATCTATTAAAATGTGAAATTCTCCTAAATATATTATACATGTACATATACATGTTAAAATGTGAATTCATAGAAATCCCATTTTTGTGGAATTTCTGCTCATGTAGTGAGTTCTTAGATATGTTTCAGTTTATTTCTGAACTCTCCATTTTCTTCTACTGATTTATCTATTTCTATGCCATCCTGCTTTCATTTTAGTATTTTAAAAGTAATTTTTAATCTTGAGATAAGACTTCATTATTTTTCACTTTAAAAATATACAGGTAATCAACTTGCAGTGATTTATTCTTCCACATGAAATTCACATTTCAACAAAGGTAGAATTTCAAGTATTTGCCAAAAGGATGAATTATTTCACATACAATGCTGATATCATTGCTAGCTATTTAAAAGGAAGCAAAACTAGACTTTGTCATATCATGTAATAAAGAAAAATAGAGGCCAGGCGCAGTGGCTCACGCCTGTAATCCCCACACTTTGGGAGGCCAAGGCGGGCAGATTGCCTGAGGTCAGGAGTTCGAGATCAGCCTGGCCAGCATGGTGAAACCCTGTCTCTACTAAAAATACAGACATTAGCCAGGTGTGGTAGCAGGCACCTGTAATCCCAGCTACTCAGGAAGCTGAGGCAGGAGAATCGCTTGAACCCGGGAGGCAGAGGTTGCAGTGAGCTGAGATAGCGCCATTGCACTCTAGCCTGGGCAACAGAGTGAGACTCCGTCTCAAAAAAAAGAAAAAAAGAAAAGAAAAGAAAAGAAAAATATAATAATAATAAAATAAAATTTAGGATAATTTTATATTATCTTAGTGTAGGGAGACTTTCTGAAACCAGACAGGCAACCCAGGAACCAGGAGTCATAAAGGCAAAGACAGACATATGTGACTACATTTTTTTAAATCTTAATTTTTTTATATAGCAAAAGTACCATAAGTAAGGTGAAATATTGGGAGAAACAGGCAAAGAGTAAGAATAGAAGATGAAATCTAAAGAGTAAAAAATTACATAATAGGCTGCACAGCCTTATTAGTACTCACAGACATGCAAAATAAAATATGGGATTTTACCCATCAGACTTGGGGGATGGGGATTAAAAGGTAATTATATCCAATAACGTTGAAGATTTGGGGAAACAAGCAGTCTCGCATACTGTTGATAGAAATGTTACCAATTTTTTGGAAATTTTGTAATGCCAAATACAATTTTTAAATGCCAAATTAATAAATAAATGTCATAATTAAAAATTTCCATGCTTCTTGACCCACATTGGGAAATCTATTCCACAGAAATACAAACACCAATATTTCAGAACACTTAAATTCAAGATTGCTCATGATACAATTCAGAGGCAAAAAAAAAGGAAACAAACTGAATGTCTACCAATAAAGAAATGCTTGAAGGCCAGGCATGGTGGCTCACGCCTGTAATCCCAGCACTTCAGGAGGCCAAGATGGGTGGATCGTTTGAGGTCAGCATTTGAGATCAGCCTGGCCAACATGGTGAAACCCCATCTCTACTAAAAAAGTACAAAAATTAGTCTGGCATAGTGGTGTGTGCCTGTAATCCCAGCTACTTGGGAGGCTGAGGTAGCAGAATTGCTTGAATCCAGGAGGCAGAGGTTCCAGTGAGCCAAGATCACACCATTGCACTCCAGCCTGGGTGACAAAGTCAGATTCCATCTCAAAAAAAAACAAAAACAAAAAAGAAAGAAAAAAGAAAGAAAGAAACGCTTGAATAAACTGTAGCTTGCTTATTCATATTTATTCATATAAACAGGCTATGCAATGTAACATTACACTTATCTTAAAAGAATGTTAAGGAAAAACATACCTTTACAACAGAAGAGGTTTGGTGGTCACTACCTTAATCAAGTTATCAAATCACTTACAGTGGGACAGTCTGATATTACACACCTCCTGACGTTATACAATAGAAG
This sequence comes from Colobus angolensis palliatus, assembly GCF_000951035.1. Classification (NCBI taxonomy): domain Eukaryota; kingdom Metazoa; phylum Chordata; class Mammalia; order Primates; family Cercopithecidae; genus Colobus; species Colobus angolensis. The sequence continues at coordinate 3,137,966 of NW_012114489.1, read as the reverse complement.
TACACAGAATCATCTACAAACTATTCTTGCCAAATATATCCAAACCTAAATCTAACCAAGCCTTTAGACTTAACTTTCAGTTTCCAGGAAACACAGGGAATAGAAGAACAAGTTAAACAACACCCTGAGGAAATAATCAGACAAATATAGAATGTGGGGCATTCTGTAAGACAACTGACCTGGTTTCTTGCCAAGGTCAAGAGTAAGGAACAAAAAAGATGGGGAACTGTTCTATATTAAGAGAGACTTAAGAGACATAAAATGAATTGCAATGTGTGATCTTTTATTGGATTCTGATTCTTTAAAAAGTAGCTATAAAAAGATTTTAGCCCAGCATGGTGGCTCATACCTGTAATCCCAACACTTTTGGAGGTTGAGGTGGGTGGATCACTTGAGGTCAGGAGTCCGAGACCAGCCTGGCCAACATGGCAAAACCCTGTCTCTACTAAAAATATAAAAATCAGCCAGGCGTGGTGGCACATGCCTGTAATCTCAGCTACTCAAGAGACTGAGGTACAAGAATCACTTGAACCCAGGAGGCGAAGGTTGCAGTGAACTGAGATTGTGCCACTGCACTTCAGCCTGGGCCACAGAGTGAGACTCTGTCTCTAAAAAAAAGAGAGATTTCAGATACAATGAGGGAAATTTAGATATAAACTGGATATAAGCTATAAGGGAATTGCTGATTTCTAAGATGTGATAATGGCCTCATGGGTATATACAAAAAAGTCCTTAAGTTTCAGGCAATTCATGTGATGTATTTATGGGTGAAGCATTATAATGTCCAACTTACTCTGTCTCAAATGATTCAGGACAAAATATTAGGTTGCACTGTAACAAACTGTCATTTTTAAGATCAAAAACAGTTGAGTATTTATAATTTTGCAAGGCTTAACCTGACGAATGGGAGGAAGAATATGAGCACAAATATAGTAAAATGTTAATAAATAAATCTAGACCAAGGTTATATAGGTATTCAATATACTGTTATTTCGATTTTTCACGCTAGAAATTGAAGGAAAAACACAGACCTATGTCTATTGGCCTGGACTGATACATGATATATTGTCTTTTTTTTTTTTTTAATGCTGAGAAACATTTATAGAAGACCCATGATATGATTTGGCTCTGTGTCCCCATCCACATACTACCTTGAATTGTAATAATCCCCATGTGTTGTGGGAGGGACTCAGAGAGAGGTCATTGAATCATGGGGGTGGGTTTTTTGGTGCTGTTCTCGTGATAATGAGTAAATCTCATGAGATCTGATGGTTTTATAAAGGGGAGCTCCCCTGCACATGCTCTCTTTGCCTGCTGTTATGGAAGATGACCCTTTGCTCTTCCACCATGATTGTGAGGTCTTCCCAGCCATGTGGCACTGTGAGTCCATTAAACTTCTTTCCTTTATAAATTACCCAGTCTTGGGTATGTCTTTATTAGCAGCATGAAAATGGACTAATACAACCCATCGAAGGAGTAGAGCAGAGAAACAACCTAAATGTGTTTATAGATATGTTTACCCATAAAGAAAAGTGTTAATCGTGAATTAAGCTATTAATATTTTTATCTTAGGATAGTGAGAATGGAGGGAGTGAAAGATTAATAACACTTTTTTTTTTTTTTTTTTGAGACGGAGTTTTCCTCTT
>NW_012114489.1:3106164-3136220 GCF_000951035.1 Colobus angolensis palliatus | reverse complement strand
ATTTTTAGTAGAGATGGGGTTTCTCCATGTTGGTCAGGCTGGTCTCAAACTCCTGACCTCAGGTGATCTGCCTGCCTCAGCCTCCCACAGTGCTGAGATTACAGGCGTGAGCTACCATGCCCAGCCAATAACACTTCTTAATGTATCTCTGAATTGTTTCACTTGTCAAAATGAGGTTGTTTTACTTGCATAATTTTTGAAAACCTAGTTGAAAATGCACACATACTCACACATACCCCACCTATACAGAATCTCCCAGAAATTTGGGGTATGTATTCTTTTTCAAATGGCCTACAAAGATTTCCACGATTTTTTAACCCTATATTTTCATTTAGATCAGGGGTTGGCGAATGCCATCCTATCCTATGGCTAAATCCTGCCCACCACCTGTTTTTGTAAATAAAGTTTTATTGGAACACAGTCAAGCCCATTCACATAAATACTGTCTGTAGCCAATTTCACAATACAATGGCAGAGTTGAGTTGTTGTGAAAGACTGTATGTCCCTCAATGCTTAAGGTATTTACTATCAGGTCCTGTCCTTTACAGAGAAAGTTTACTAATTCCTGATTTAGATGGTCATCTTAATGGATGTTCTGGATAACCTGGACAATCTGCCTTATAACGAAAGGTTACTATCCTATTTCAGTGCTCTAATTTTCAGACGGATTTATAATCATTTCAGCCAGAGTAAAATGGTTTGGATTGTGGCGACCTAGTGATAAAAGAATATAGGTAGGCTTAAAAAGTAATTCCAGGGTGGGTACAGTGGCTCATGTCTGCAGTTCCAGCACTTTGGGAGGCTGAGATGGGAGGATTGCTTGAGTCCAGAAGTTTGAGGCCAGTACAGACAACGTAGCGAGACCCCATCACTACAAAAAATAAAATAAAATAAAAAATTACATAGGTGTGATAGTACGTGCCTGTAGTCCTAGCCCCTCAGGAGGCTGAGGCAAGAAGATCCTTGAGCCCAGGAGTTCAAGGCTGCAGTGTGCTATGACTGCCCATTGCATTCCATCCTGGGCAACAGAATGAGACCCTGTATCAAAATTTTTAAAAAAAGTATTTCCAGAAAAACAACATAATCTTTTGCTCTAAATTAATATTGTCAATTTAAATGTTACAGGGTATATATTTGCTGGTTATATGCTGCTTGATTTGGTTTTATAGTTGTATAAAAGCTGTAAGCAGAAGGAGTTATAACTGATCATATATTACCACATAATAAAAATAATTTAGGTCAACACTGGGCTCCAGTAAATTTTTTCTCTTTTAAAAGGTTCTGAATATGTATGTTGAAAATTTCCATAATAAAAAGTGTATAATTAAGTAATTAAAGATCTGTATATTATTCACTTTTGAGAATCATTCCCTTTTACAGTTGAAATAACAGCCAAGAATATGAAGCTAAAAAAACCCTCTGGGTCTAATTACACAGATTTAAGTATTGACTCAAACTTGCCATATTTGTTATATACTTAAATAATATACTATAGGATATAATGGAATTTTCTTCTTTGGATTTCTTTTTCTCTTTTAAAAAGGAGAGTCAAAACTGTCTATAAAGGTTTACCCCATCATCCCCTTTGACTCAGGAAGTGGCCTATTCTAGAACGTTTCCAGATTTTCTCCTATATTTTGAATTTATGAGTGAGAAATAAATTCTTTTTACCTTCACACACAATCTAAAGACTCAGGTGATTTCCTAAACTTAACAACACACACAAATCCTTTCAGCTTCTAATGGAGATTTTTTTTCTAATGGAGATATTTTAAGGTTGGCTTTCTCTCAAAACAAACAAAAAAGCAGGATATTTTTAAAAGGCCATCACGGTTGGGCATATTTCAATTATTCTGAAATGAACATTGGCAAAAATTAACTTCCAAAACGACCCTGTAGCAAACACATCCTGCAAATGCAGCCGGATTCCATTGGCTCTCCCTCTCAGCATGCTTCTCAATCTGAGAAACCAGAATGATGCAAAAGCAAGATGCATGTCTGCAAGGAATATGATGCAATAATCATGTGTCTACAATTCCATTATGGTATAATTAATCTTAATTACACATTAAATTCTGCCTGAATTAAAAGACTAATATAGCTTGAATCTTGTTTGTATTGACTATAATTTTATCGTGTTATTTTAAGAAATGTAAAATAAACCTTCTAAAGCAAAATGGTGACTTTGGGGGATCCAGTTCCTAAAGGCTCCTACAGCTCAACTGCGGTCAGCCCAGCCCATTTTACCCATTTGCTGAGGACCAGGCAGGGAGTGTTTTGCATCCTTATCTCCCATTCCCAGCCTCAGAGGTAGTCAGGACATGGGAAAGGAAGTGCTGATTACATATCCAATCGCCTGGCAGAAGAGGGCATCATCCTTACTCTCCTATTTATGTCTCTCTACATTGTTCTGAAGACAGACTAGAGACTTGGCGTTTGCCTCCTTCTCTGTGCACCACTGTAAGAATTTCCTGGGTTACCTTTCAGTCTTCTCTCTCTTGCTTACACAGGCACTTGCTAACCTTCTGAAGATTCTCCAGGCACAATCAACAACTACAAGAGCAGAGGATCTTCTTAGAAGGCAGAAAGCTGCACCACAGCAGCCCCTTTATTGTGGTACAATACAGACACAGTCTGTATTATCTATGGGGCCAGCATCATGAGATCCTTTTTCCATTTCTACCTATTGAGCCATGGTGCAAATGAGAACTGTTTTTTGTTTGTTTGTTTGTTTTCCATTTCCATGGAGATGGGAATTCTGATGTCCTATGCCTTGCCAAGCGGGCAAAAATGTCTGGAACTACTAGAAAAACTTGATGTCAAAAAAAAACTTGAACACAAAACAGTGGCTTATACTTTTTAGCAAAGCATATTTTGACCCTGAGAAGGACAAATTTGCTTATTTTTGGAATAGGGAAGAAAGTGTTCTGTACCAAAAGTGGAAATTACCAAAGGCACTATGCTCTGCATAATACTGAAAACTCTCGGCTAAGAAACTGGAGCAAAGGTGGCAAGGAATGATGGAGGGTGCTCTGGGAGAGAGGAAGACACTGAATACCTGCAGTGGGAAAGATGATGAAAGAGTATGGTAGCTGGCAAATGGGAGGCTCCTCATGGAAGCTATAACCACTCCATGAAGCCTGGGAACACATCTATATCCTTCCTAGAGGATATAGTAAAGTGGAACATCAATGCAGAAACCCTCAAACTTCCCCAAATATGTCTGAACTTAGCCTCTCTCTTCTTGATTTTCCTGCATTTTCCAGGGAGGTTACTGAATCATAAACAGTCCCTTAGGCCAGGCACAGTGGCACACGCCTGTAATCCCAGCACTTTGGAAGGCTGAAGTGGGAGGATCACTTGAGCTCAGGAATTCAAGATCAGCCTGGGCAACATAGGGAGACCCCTGTCTCTACAAAAAATTAAAAAATTAGCCAGATGTGATGGCACATGCCTGTGGTTCCAGCAACTCGGGAGGCTGAGGTGGGAGGATTGCTTGGGCCCAAAGGTTGAGGCTACAGTGAGCTATGACTGTGCCGCTGCACTCCAGCCTGAGTGATAGAGTGAGACCTTGTCTCAAAAAAAAACAAAAAAAAAACAGAGTCCCCTTTATCTGAGATATACCATGTTCATAGATTAGCGTACTTGAGATTGTGTAGATGTCAATTTTCCCCAAAAAAGTCTAGAAACAGACCTGCACATACACTGTCACCTGGTTTATGAAAAAGCAGAGTTCCTGGAGTGCTGTTAATGTACTGCTCCTTGATCTGGGTGCTACTTACATCAGAGTGTTGAGTTTGTGAAAAATTAACAAGCTGTATATTTATGATAGGTGTACTTTTCTGTTTGTATATTATACTTCAATTAAAACTTTGTTTTCAATCCCTTTATAAGCATTCAAATGGCATTTTTCAAAGATTAAACTGTTGTTGTTCAAAGTCAAAAAATAAAAGAAAATGTTCAAAATTTGGATGAATTCAAAGGTGATTTTGTTCCTAGTTTCTTGCTTGCCCCTTTTAAATACCTAGATAACTATTTGTTTTTCTCCACTCTTGCAATATTCTGGCCTCTTTTCTTGGACTGTTTATCTTCATATTCTTTTTCTTACCAGTATACTTCAAGGCATTTGAAAAGCTATTGATTAACAGATCTCTTCTGTCGTGCAATTAAACCAAGTGCCCCAGGATGCTTTGCTCCAGCCACGGTAACAAGCTTCTTTGTTAACAGAAAACAACTAGAATAATTGCACTGAAGGAAATATATAACTTAATAAGTGTTTAAAAGTCACACTTCAAGGGGCCGGGCGCGGTGGCTCAAGCCTGTAATCCCAGCACTTTGGGAGGCCAAGACGGGCGGATCACGAGGTCAGGAGATCGAGACCATCCTGGCTAACACGGTGAAACCCCGTCTTTACTAAAAAATACAAAAACTAGCCGGGCGAGGTGGCGGGCGCCTGTAGTCCCAGCTACTCGGGAGGCTAAGGCAGGAGAATGGCGTAAACCCGGGAGGCGGAGCTTGCAGTGAGCCGAGATCTGGCCCCTGCCCTCCAGTCCGGGCGACAGAGCGAGACTCCACCTCAAAAAAAAAAAAAAGTCACACTTCAAATGTTTCCTCCTCACCCACTGAGAAACTCCTCATTTTTACAGGGAGTGCACAATTCTTCCTAAAGGCCACTGGTACTGAGACTGTTACATTTTCTGTGGTAAAGTCACTTATCTTTAGCTGAATGCTTTCATAGATAACAAACAATTAGGTTTTGCGGGACACCTTGTAAGTCAGTAATGATCATTTATTACTTAGCTTCGTTTGGAAATCCGTAACCCAAGACTCACTGAAGTCAATAAATAGTGGAAAAAAGGGTATTCTGGCATGAAGACTGTTTATATGTTATAGTGGATTTGTGTTCACTTTCCATTAAACTCATTGAAGGGGCCTGGAAATTTGATTGTTTTCTATTTCGGAAATTCCACTTACCTAGAGAACCATCCCCAAACAGTGAAATAAGATACATGGCTTTACATATCATATGTGCCTCTGGAAAATGAGGGGCACAGACAATGGCAACACAAAGATATATTAAAAACTACATAATGTAACTTGTCTTAATATACTTTTCTGAGTCTAAAAATATGCCAGACCAAAAGAAACATATTTACATAAAAAGCAGACAAGGTCAAATAACAAAGAAAGCCCTTAATTAGTTGTAATCAACTTTAATTTGCATACCGTATATAATTCCTAAATGACTGTTAATAATAACTTTATATAATGGACTTCCAATTTTCATGAAAATGGCACATTTTGATAAGCAGACACAAAACCCTAGTACTAATAAGGTTTAATTTGCATACATTAGACTGATTATCCAAACAAAAGGATTACAGTATTACTTCTCCATACCTTTATGTCCTTATTATGCACATTTATTAACTTCACAAAAGCTAGCTGTTAGTGACAAACAATAGCCATGGTTGAAAGAGAAATCTACCAAATGAATAAGGTACATTTTAATGCTAAGGACAAAGGATATTTGCTGAATTTAACTGTTTGTTAGCTAAAGGGACGAAAATTACACAAAGGGTGTTCATCCTTTGCATAAACCAGCTTGTATTTGTGACCTGGAAAAAATATGCCCTAACACACTTTATCACTCCCATTTCATAATGAACTTATCTCAAGCTAGGAAGCCTCAACACTGCAGTATGCTGAGAATTCATGAACAGCCACAGAATTAAGCTTTAAATGTGTAGTGCTAGGGTGCAGTGTTAATAAATATATTTCAACAAGCTTAGTTTTCAGCGGAGTAAATAATAATATAGGTGGCATTAGTATTGATATCGGTTCCTAATGGTATCATTTGTACCCTGCAATTAAAGTTTAAGCACTAACTAAAGCATTATTAGGAGATCCGGGTTGGCTTTTCTTATATGTGAAAACAAATGAAGCTCACGAGTGTTTGGATACAAGCCAGAAAACTTGAAACTTAACCACAAGTTACTTCCCGGGTTTTCCTCCACATTTTTGCTACTTGGCAAGATACAGAATTAGAACACCAGGAAATGATTTCCAAAGAAGGCAGGAGGAAGTGGAAGCGCCAGGAACTGAACTGAACACCACCATGGTTAACTCTGACCATTCCACAACATCTTTGCTGAAGGATCTTTAAATCTTCCCATGCTACCCAAGAACTGCTGCTCTCTGCTCAGAGCTCCAAAGAACTACCAAGGGCTGGGTTAGGAAGGAGATGCATTTCAGCTGATAATCCTGTATTGCGCAGGATTCTCCAACTTTCCCTTTTGCATTTCCAGAGCCTAGAAAATACATGATTCAAACGACCATTCAATGCCCATTTGTCAAATGCCTGGACACTACACAAGGAATGCTGGCTCAGAGATGCCTTTGTCCACTCCTCACCCCCGGGTGTGATTTCCCCACTGTAAATTCCTCACCTGGGAGCTGCTCTAAACGGCCACAGATATCTGACGTGAAACGTCTTTAAACCAACCTAAGACTGGAAGGCTAATTGAAAATTATGCTCTTTAGAGTGAGCAATGGAGTTCCAAAGAATTTTGTTTTTCCCAGTACGAACTTAGAGGCTTTAAATCAATTTCAAATTGGACAAGTAGCAGTAAATATGTCTCCAGTATTCAGTGTAAGAATCACCACACAAGACACATCAAATAACAACAAATGCTACTGCTCTGAATAGAGATATTATCATGACCCCAAATGACGGTAGTTAGAATTTCAAAATACCACAATAAAACAAGAATTCATTGTTTTTACCGTGCAATAACTACATTGACATAAGATGGTGATAGTGACTCTACTATTTTGCCAATCCCAAAGTCAATATCTGAATGTGTCCAAGATGTTGCCATTGACTTCAGCAGGGTCACCTACATATACAGGAACACCAAATTTTGATCCAGAAAATAAACAAACACTACACTAACGCAGTTCATCCAAAGACAAAAATTTAGATGGCGACTGTCTACAAACTCAGAGGTTTGGCATGTTGATCATTTTATTATGTCCTCAATTATCTCTCTTAATATGTGGATTTTCAAAAAGGGGAAACTGTGGCCCAGCCTGGTTAGGGCTGTATTCCTTTCGTCCAGGGGCAGAGCTGGAATGGGCACAGATTAATCCTCTCACCAAGGCAGCTGTTTCTTTTGCTGTTCCACAGTGGCCCACTGAGTGGGAGGCTATGCTTCTGGACCCAGCACACAAACGTAATACAACATGAGCTAGGAAACGCAGTCTTGAAGCAGGAACATAACCTCTATCAGCGTTTCCTTTACTCAAACTGATAGCTTACGCTCCTGAATAAATAAACTTACACTCCAATTCTCTTTCTACCTTTTCTCTGTGCATTGTGGAATAGAAATAAAGATCTCTTTGTCAATTCAGATGTGCTGCTTTTCACCTGCTATGCCGCAGATCAGAGAGCACTTCAGATTATGCAGAGAACAAAGGCCAGCTTGCCTGCTTACCTGATTACTGAGAAATGTCCATCTACAGCTCTGTCTTCTAATAGTACGTCAGCTGCCACCGTGATTCAATCACCTTCCAGAAAGACTTCTAGCAAAGGTATGAAATGCACCTCAAGCTTTAGAAGATAAGAAACGCAAAATGAAAACATATGTAAATTACTGTCCTGTTAATCTCACCTACAAGTCCCCAAATCATTCTGGCCTAAAGGGGATAGCTAGAACTGTACCCATGCTCCAAATGAATCATTTGAAACATTCAAATTCTGTGCATACTATTGAATCTCATCTACTTGCATGAGAATATAAATGCATTGTACATTAGTTTGCCTGGGATATGACGCTACTGAACGTACCCTCTTTTGCTTACTAATTCCACTAGTTAATATCTTTCAGTGAAGACTTGTCCAATCTTCTTTTCACCCACCACAGTCTTCTCTGAGAGTGAAAACTCAAATTACTTCATTAAGGTTAAGAATGCTAGAGCAAAGTAAATCCTTCTGGTGCATTCCTAAATGCCCTTCGGAAGCAAGAAAGGGAACTGGCAATGGTAAGTTTTGTGCTTATTACTTTCCTCTCTCTCACTTAGCCCAGGATTCCTGTCTGTGAAACTGAGATGTTATAGCATATCCAAGAGAATGAGTTTTTAGGAAAAAAATCATTTTGCATCACAGATCTTATGTCACCACATCATCTGACAAAGCAAGTATATATCCACTGACATTTCACTTATGACTGGGTGATCAAGTCTCCCATTTTACCCAAGACAGTCCTGGGTTTTGCCTGTTGTTCTGGAGTAAATATTAAACACATTCCACTCCTTTTCACACTCCAAAATGTTCTGGTTTGGACAATAAATTATACAGTCCACTGAAGCTGTTTCTCATCATTAGCATATGTAAGCAAGTATTAGATAACATCATTTACAGATGTCTATGTTGAAGGTTCCAGAACATTAGTTCAACTTCATATTGATAAACTATATTGATATTTTATATTGACTTTTCATACTGATACTTTATATTGACATTTCATGTTGACATGTTAACATTTTTAAATCACTTTTGGGTATTTACACTTTTTTATCCATATAACAGGTCCAAATAGTATAAGTAGCGATGTTAGCATCCTCACTGACAGCTAAGACAAAGATCATCAATTTACCTGACCAGACAGTAAGCCTTCTTTATTTCTTACTCTAGAAGTACTCTTTCTATTAAGCCATAATAGAAGCCTATACAATAGTACCCCCATAAATATGTACAATTTTGTGTCAATTAATAAAATAAAAATAGTTTAAAAGGGGCCTATAGAATAGAACTGAGCTCCCGCTAACTATTTTTGAGACATCATTTACCTTATTACTTTAACTCCAGCTCACTTCCCTAGCAGAAGGATGCTTTTGAAACAAATCCAACAGCTTTTTGTGGCCTGACAATAACCCTTTCACAAGAGTTGAATTTCTCATCTCTCCGGATTACATCAAACCACAACCTGATTTAAGACTTTTTAAATTATAAAGTCGGTGGGGTTGGGACAACGGAAGGAAAGGGACTCATGACAGTGGGTTTTTTTTCTGTTTTATTTTGTTTTTTGAGACAGAGTCTCGCTCTGTCACCCAGGCTGGAGTGCAGTGGTGCAATCTCGGCTCATTGCAACCTCCACCCCCTGGGTTCAAGCGATTCTCCTGCCTCAGCCTCCCAAGTAGCTGGGATTACAGGCGCCTGCCACCACGCTGAGCTAATTTGTGTATTTTTAGTAGAGACGGAGTTTTACCATGTTGGTCTGGTCAGGCTGGTCTCAAACTCCTGACCTCAGGCAATCCATCTGCCTCAGCCTCCCAAAGTGCTAGGATTACAGTTGTGAGCCACCACACCCTCAAGACAGTGTTTATAAGACTTCGCATGTGATTCAGGCAAGTATTTTAAGGTCTGAAGCTCTGTCTTCTATATTAAAGAGAAATGAATCAAAACAGAAACATTTTCCACCAGGGGCATTTCCTAAAATGATACCTACCTAGTACTTTCTTTACATCCAACCTAGAATCACTGGGACCCGGGACACCAGAAAGCAAGGAAGACTGAATGTCCTCTTGCCTTGGCTTTCAGGACACTATGCTCTCCTGATTCTACCTGCCTGGCCACCCCACATCCTTTTGTACCAGACTATTCTATCCTATTTTTTTTTTTTTTTTTTTTTTTGAGACAAGGTCTCACTTCTGTCACCCAGGCTGGAGTGCAGTGGTTTGATCACAGCTCACTGCAGATCAAACCCAGGAGGGCTCAGGTGATCCTCCCGCCTCAGCCTCTCAAGTAGCTGGGACTACAGGCGAGCACCATCACACCCAGCTAATTTTTTGAATTTTAAGTATAGACAGAGTTTCACCATTTTGCCCTGGCTGGTCTCCAAATCCTGGGCTCAAGAGAGCCACCCCGCCTCAGCCTCCCAAAGTGCTGGAATTACAGGCATGAACCACTGCATCTGGCGCTCTACCAGAGCTTCAAATTTGTTCATTCAGCTGAATTCCTCATAATTTTGTCTTACACACACTTCCTTGCAAAGGCTATCAACTGACAGTCCCCCTTTAATACATATGTATTTTAATTGGCCTACATCATTTTTTTTTTTTTTTGACACAGAGTCTTGCTCTGTTGCCCAGGCTGGAGTCCAGTGGCACAATCTCAGCTCACTGCAACTTCCACCTCCCGGGTTCAAGTGATTCTCATGCCTCAGCCTCCTGGATAGCTGCGACTATAGGTGGGCACCACCACGCCTGGCTAATTTTTGTATTTTTAGTAGAGATGGGGTTTCGCTGTGTCAGCCAGGCTGGTCTCCAACTCCTGACCTCAAATGATCTGCCTGCTTCTACCTCCCAAAGTGCTGAGATTACAGGCGAGAGCCACTGCACCCAGCCATGGCCCACATTAATTTTTCAAATTGAACCAATATCTAAACCCAAGACATTTCATGGTAAAATCCAGATTCTTGGCTTCAGTTGAAAATCCATGCAATTCCATTTTCAGTTGAAAATCCATGAAATTCCATTACAGCTGGAGTAGACAGTCCCAGCCATTGACGCAAAGTATGCATCTGGCCTGCATTCTCACATATGTTACCTGACTGGCCACTCTAGGCACTGGAGTTTGCAATCCCTGTTCCACATACCTAGCATGGATTCAGGGACCATCTCTTTGCACACTAACAATGTCCATTTGGACATTTTCTAAAGTCCAGTCCCACACACCCACATGTCCTCAAAGGTCCAAACCACCACAAACCACAGGTCCTCTGAGGTTACCCATAATCCTGAATGTCCTCTGAGGTCCAAGGCCATATATTCTGCTGCCTAACCAACACCTCCAATTAGACAATTAACAACAAGTGCATTCCATATTCAGCATCTCCAAAACTGCTCTTTCTCCCAAATGTAACCATCAGTGTGGCTTAGAAAACAAAACATTTCAAGCTAGACATTTGAGAATTACATCAGATACCTCCTTATCCTTCAACCTCTATATCCAATAATCACCAAGTTCTGTTCATTGGCCTCCAAAACATCTTTCCAAGGCTTCTACCTTCACTTTATCCACCTTAGATCTACCACCATTTCCATCCTAGACTAGGCAGTAGTTTCCTAATTGCTATCTCCAAATGCATACTTGCACCTTTCCAATCCATTCCCTTGCTTAAAATTCTTCCATGGCGGCCGTGCGTGGTGGCTCACGCCTGTAATCCCAGCACTTTGGGAGGCCAAGGCGGGTGGATCATGAGGTCAGGAGTTTGAGACCAGCCTGGCCAAAATGGTGAAACCCCGTCTCTACTAAAAATACAAAAATTAGCCCGGCGTGGCGGCACATGCCTGTAGTCCCATCTACTCGGGAAGCTGAGGCAGAAGAATCACTTGAGCTGGTAGGTGGAGCTTGTAGTGAGCTGAGATTGCACCAGCCTGGATGACAAAGCCAGACTCCGTCACCAAAAAAAAAAAAAAAAAAAAATTCTTCAATGGCTTCTCCTTTATGTGAATCCTTAGTGAGGTCCTCCAAGCCCTAGATGAGCTGACCCTCTAAATTATTCTTCCACCGTCTTCCCTGGACCTTCTCCTCTACAGCTTCACTGGTTTCTCTCAGTTCTGTGAAGATGCAGCACTCTTTCCTGCTGCAAGGCCCTCAGACAAACTCCTTTCTTTATCTAACAGTTATCACCTGCCTCTCCCCATTTGACCAGCTGAGCTCTTCCCAAACTTTTGCCATCATAGTAGGTAAGTGTGATATTGGTATCACATGCTGGGAGAATACATGAGACCACCCACAGCTAGAGATTGCCACTTTTGAGTTCTGCCCTAGCCCTTTGGCTGCCCCTGAGAGGTGAGGTAGAGCAATTTTTCAGCTGGCCTGTAACCCACCTTCAGCATTGTGCTCCACCGTGTTTGTTGGGAAATACAGCACAGATCAGTTGGTTCTCAAAGTATTGTCCCTGAACAGCAGCATCAATATCACCCCAGACCTACCGAATTAGAAACTCTTGGGTGGGGCACAGCCATCTGTGTTTTATGGGTGCTCCAGATAATTCCGTTGCACGCTCAAATTTAAGAACTACTGATTTTAATAACATTGTAGATAACACCTGCTCATCCCTCAGACCTTTCACTTCCTCAAGTCAGATCCCCCTGCTGTTTATTTTCATAGCACAAAGTACTTTTCCTTCATAATACATATCCCAAGTATTGCCAATTAAATATTTGTTTAGTCCTCTGCTTCATGTCTCCACAATACATCAACTTCATATTGATATACTGTGTTGATATTTCATATTGATACTTTATGTTGCTATTTCACGTTGATATTTTAACATTTTTAAATCACTTTTGGGTATTTTGTCTTATACTGTCTTATGAGACCAAGTTTAAATCACTTTTGGGTATTTTGTCTTATAAGACCAATTTTGTCCTATGTACTTTGATCCACAGTGCACGGAGAAATGAGGCAGGTCAGGGAGAGCCTTTTTTTTTTGGAGATGGAATCTCACTCTGTCACCCAGGCTGGAGTGCAGTGGTGAAATCCTGGCTCACTGCAAACTCTGCCTCCCAGGTTCAAGCAATTCTCCTGCCTCAGCCTCCTGAGTAGCTGGGATTACAGGCATGTACCACCACGCCCAGCTAATTTTGTATGTTTAGTAGAGACAGGGTTTCACTATGTTAGCCAGGCTGATCTCGAACTCCTGACCTCAGGTGATCCATCCACCTCGGTCTCCCAAAGTGCTGGGATTACAGGTGTGAGCCACCATGCCTGGCCTGGGGGAGAGACTTTAACATGAATAAGAAAACTCCTTTTGACACCCCCTGAAAGCTTTTAAAATACCTATTGGACATGCTCTCTGCTGAGACCATTGCCAGCCTAGGTCCAAGATCTTATTTTGGGTTGAGGGCACAAAAGGTACAACTCAAAGGAGAGACTCACCAAAACTGAAGACACCAACAAAGGCCAGTGGCCAAGGTTCAGCAGCGTGGATATTGATCATCCAAACTTCATGTCCAACCACCAGGACCTTAAAGACTTAAAATGGGTTTCAGAGAACTCAGCTGGTTCAAGACACCAACTTGTTTAGTTAAGATCAGCAATAAGGCTGGGCACTGTGGCTCATGCCTGTAATCTCACCATTTGGGGAAGACGAGGCAGGCAGATCACCTGAGGTCAGGAGTTCAAGACCAGCCTGGCCAACATGGTGAAAACCCCGTCTCTACTAAAAATACAAAAATTAGCCAGGCGTGGTGGCAGGTGTCTATAATCCCAGCTACTCAGGAGGCTGAGGCAGAAGAATCGCCTGAACCCAGGAGGCGGAGGCTGCAGTGAGCTGAGACGGTGCCATTGCACTCCAGCCTGGGCAACAAGAGTGAAACTCTGTCTCAAATAATAATAATAATCATAATCATAATAAAAGATCAACAATACTAGCTGCTATAGGAGATTCCTCCGGAATTTCCTATATCTTAACTAAATTAACTTGTTCAGTGAGATTAGGGAAGGGGAGTATGTGTTCAACTCCATACAGTCATTCAAGGGCCTAGGTTCCTTCCATCTTGTGGGTCTGCCCTTCTCTAGGTCCATGAAATCCTCTCCACCTAACTATGGACGGAGACACAAAGAGAGGACAGCATATGGTATGTTTATCATGAGCCAGGCCTGGATATGGCTCAAATCACATCCACTCAAATTTCTGTTGGCCTGAACTTAGTCACATGGCCACACTCAACTGCACGGGAAGCTAGGGCCCAGGAAAAAAGAGAATAAGGACATTGATAAACATTTGCAATCTTGCCATATTCCTCCCTTCTGGTCATCAAATATGCATTATATGCTTCAACCTAAACACAGACCACCTCCCCAAAGAAAGAAAAAATAAAGTGTTACCTAATCAATGCATCCAGATAAAAGACCACGATCTCTGGGGCATGTGCTGTTCTCCCCATCTGCTGAAGTCCAGATTTGGCTTCTCTTCTTCTGAAAACCTATGAATTAGACAAATTACCAGCATCCTGAAGAACCTGGTCACCAGCCTATCTGCCCATGAGAGGTCCCCAGGTTATTTCAGCCCTGATATGGTTTGGATGTTTGTCCCCTCCAAATCTCATGTTGAAATGTAATCCCTAGTTTTAGAGGTGGGGCCTGGTGGGAGGTGTTTGGATCATGAGGGCTGATTCCTCATGAATGGCTTAGCACCATCCCCTTGGTGATGAGTGAGTTCATGGGAGATCTGGTTGTTTAAAAGCATGTGGCACCTCCCCACTCTGTTGCTCCCACTCTTGCCTGCTCCCCATTCACTTTCCACCATGATTGTAGGCTTCCTGAGGCCTACAGAAGCAGATGCCAGCACCACACTTCCTGTACCACCTGCAGAACCGTCAGCCAATTAAATTACTTTTCTTTCTAAATTATCCAGTCTCAGGTATTTCTTTATAGCAATCCAAACTAAGTAATACAGGACCCCAGACTGCTACATGCTGAAGAACAGAGGACCAACCAGACATCAACCTGCCCAAATGCCATGGGAATGAGAACCCTTTTGGCCATCTTACAGGCCTCATACTGTGGGAAGCCAAGGGCTCTTCTGGACCCCCACAGGAGCACTGTGGACCTGAGAACCCATTGGGCCACTATGCTTCACCTGCACTGGTTCACGGAAGGTCCCATGAACCCACCCACTAGGGTTCTGCCTGGTCATTTTGGCCCCCAGCTTGCATGGGTGCTGGGGAACAAAGAGTCAACCAGCCAGGCAGGCAAAGTGGCTCACGCCTGTAATCCCAGCACTTTGGGAGGCCGAGGTGGGTGGATCATGAGGTCAGAAGTTCGAGACCAGCCAGACCAACAAGGTGAAATCCCGTCTCTACTAAAAATACAAACATTAGCCAGGGATGGTGGCACACACCCCCATGGTGGCTCATGCCTGTAATCCCAGCTACTCAGGAGGCTGAGGCAGGAGAACCGCTTGAATCCAGAAG
Source organism: Colobus angolensis palliatus (assembly GCF_000951035.1). Lineage (NCBI taxonomy): Eukaryota > Metazoa > Chordata > Mammalia > Primates > Cercopithecidae > Colobus > Colobus angolensis. Next base: position 3,121,232 of record NW_012114489.1, on the reverse strand, counting down.
GCAGAGGTTGCAGTGATCTGAGAGTGCCATTGCACTCTAGCCTGGGTGACAGAGCAAGATTCTGTTTCAAAAAAAAAAACAGAGTCAACCAGCCATCGGTCTTCAACCTGCTGTGGAAATAAGAGCACTTTGGACCACCTTATGGCCTTTGTACGGTGGAGAGGCAAGGGCCCTTGTAGTCCTTCCTACCTGTGTGCTGCACAAGTGAGAGGTTTCTCAGCCACCCTTCTTCTAAGTGCTAGTGTCCCAAGGGACCTCCCCATCAGAAACCTGGCCGCCATTGAATGTTCCCTTGGTGATTTCGACCCCTGGCCTACATGCATGCTGAGAAGGAGAGGCCAACCATCACTGGGGACATGCCGTGTGGAAATGAGGGCCTGTTTGACTACCATATGGGCCTCGCGTGGTGGGGAGCTGAGGGCCCGGCTGGCCTCAGATCTCAGGTTTACCATGGGCAGGAGACTCCTTTGGGCCACCATACTTCTCCCTCGCTGGTTCGCAGTGGTGGGGCGGGGAAGGGGGTTCCGGTCAGAAAAATGCCCACCCACTAGAGTTCCATGGGTCATTTTAGCCCCCAACCTGCCTGGGACTGGGGAACCAAGCACCAACCAGTCATCAGCCGGCCAGTGTGCTTTGGAAATGAAAGCACCTTTTGGCCACCAAACGGGCTCCATCCTGCCTACGTCCTGGTGCCCCCAAGGGGGTCTTCCTGTCAGAAATCTGGCCACTTGCTAAGGTTCCGTAGGTCATTTCAATACCACACTAACCCCCTCCCTGCCTTGCTTTACTTGCTGGGAAACAGAGGGTAAAACGGCCATCAGTGAGCCGCTTACTGTGGAAATGAGAGCTCTTTGGGCCCCTATATGGGCCTCACTCACCACAGAGCTGAGGATCCTTCTGGTCTCAGGCTGTAGGTGTACTGTGGAAGTGAGAGCCCTCTCAGCGACCATCCTTCTTTCCATTCTTTATGTGGGTGTATCAAGGACCCTTCTGACTACCAGCTAATCAGCTGCGGGATACCTGGATTGCAGGTCCTTCTGAGCACCAGCCATCCTGAAATCCACGCACCAGTGGATCCTTCAGGGCCCCAACCTATGGTGGACCGAGGAACTCTAAGACCCGCCCCCAGGTCTCCAGGCACTGTGTAAGACAGATGCCTTTTGGCGACTGTTTCCCACACCCGGATATTCTGGAGGGATTTCCGGTTCCTAACCTGACTCTCAGCGAGAGTTCTGCAGGTTATTTTGGCCCTCCAGATTCCATGCATGTTGGGGAACAGAGGACCATCCAGAAGTTCTCTTGCCTACATACTGTATTAATGAGAGCCTTTTTGTTTTCTTACAGCTCTTGCATGATGGAAAGCAGAGTTGCCGTCTGGCCACAGGCTGCTTACCTGCTGGGAAAGTGAGGACTTTAAGCCACCATCTTGCACGATGATGCCCCTGGGCTCCTTCCAGCCACCTGCCTGTCCACACAACAGGGGTCTGCCAGTCCTTCAATTTCTCAGCATGCTCATGTGCAGTAGTAAGCCAGGGCCCATTCGGCCAGTGTCCTTCTAGAGTACTGGTGTAAAGAAGGCCCTTCAGATCACCCAGTTGCTTGTGAGCTAGGGAACTGGATTGGAGACCCTTAGGATCACAGCCTGCACATAAACTAGTGTCATTGGAGCCCTTTCAGCCACCAGCCTGCCCAGGTGCCATGTAGCAGTCAGTCCTTCTAGGCTTCAGCCTGCGTTCACCTGGGAAGCTGAAGACCCTTCTGACTTCTTGTGGCCTGAGTGTTGCGGAAACAAGAGCCCCTTTAGGCTCTTTTTCACCATCCTTTCCTTGGGCCCAGTGGCCCTTGTCACCAACTTGCCCACTCACTAAGGTTCTAGGAATCATTTTATCCCCCAACCTGCCTGCAGGCCAGGGAAAAGGAGGCCATTTGTCATTAATTTGCCCACAAGCAGTTGAGTCTAGAGCCCTTTCAGCCACCATCCTTCCAGTGTTCTGGTGCCCCAGGGGCCCTTTCCAGCCACCAACTGGCTTTACGCTAGTGCCATGGGGTCCTTCCAGTCCCTAGCCCACCCACAGGCCACAGTTCCCTTTGTCCTTCAGGCCCCCTACCTACACATGTGCTGAAGAACTGAAGGTCCTTCCATTCATCAGCCTGCCTTCATTCTGTGGAATGAAGAGCCACTGTCAGTCTCTTGCGCTGGTGCTCTGGTGGCAGGGAAGGGACCTTCCAGACAATAGCCAGCTTGCATGCCAAGGTTCCAATGGTCCTACCAGCCCCCAGCCTGCCAAGGAGTTATGATCAGAGGTCCCTTTCAGTCACCAGCCTGACAACATACTGGGGTCATGGAGGAGTGAGGTTACTCAGGACAGTAGCCTGCCCACTTGCTGTGGAATCTAGAGCTCTATCAACAATCATTTGCCCTCACACTGTTTCTCCAGGGCCCTTTCAGCCACCATCAGTCCCATAGTCAGTTCCTTGTGTTGGGGACCTGGGGGAAATGTCCAGCCACCAACCAGCCCACACACTAGGGTGCCAGGTATCCTTTTGGCCCCCAAACTGTCCATGTGCTGGTGAACCAAAGGCCCTTATAGTGCAAAAGCAGCCATAGACCATACAAATAAGTGGGCATAGTTGGATTTGGTCCACAGGTGTAGATTTCCATCTGATTTTCTATAGTAGTCACTCTCTAAAGTTCTAGCCAGGCACATGCCTGTACAGAATAAATACTACAGTTCTAAACCTTTTTTGCATCTAGATGTGACAATGTATCTAAGTTCTGTTCATTGAGATATGATAAAGAGCAATGTGTGCAACTGCTAAACCATACCCAAAAAGAGAAGGGAGGTGACCTCTCCCTTTCTCTCCCCTGTTCCAGGGATGGAATGTTGACATGCACTAAGTTGGGTCATGCAGATGAAGACAACACCCTAGGGACAAAAAAGCAACAAAGAGACAGAAGGATCCTGGAATCACTGTGACTTCTTGGCGTAGAGCCACCATATCATCTATATGAAACACCAACATCTATATGAAAGTGAAATAAGCTTCCAACTTGTTTAAACCACTGTTGTCCCTGACTTGCATACAGTCCAATCTATATCCTAACAAATATGCCTGGTTTCACCAAAAATTAAGGAGTTAGTTCAGTTCAACCTCTTAATAACAAAGAAAAACCAAAATCAGGAACCCAAGCACAAAAGTATGAGTGAGAAATAGCTCTTGAATCTTTTGACTTCTCTCCATCTCCTGCACTACTATCTTCTCCCCTTTAGACCACTGCATTTGACAGCTTAGAACGCTCAATGGTTTTTCAATGCTTTTAAAACATTGACCAGACTCACAAAAACAACCTACTCATTCTCCCATCTGCAACCCTCTCTGGCCTCATGCATACCAAACTCACCTCATTCTCCCAACTCTAGCTACATCATCTTTCTGTCCATTGTATTTACCACGCTCTCTCCTACCGCAGAACCGCTATGCTGTCACCTCCACCTGCAACGCTCTTCCCCATCCTCATCACAGAGTTAACTCCAGCCTACTTTTCAGACATCAGCTCAAATATCACTTCCTGACCTTGTCTCCCTTGATTCAGCAAAGGCCATATTATGGGCTATGCTGACACCATGAGCTTGTCTGTCAAAGGCTTGTGACAGTTACAGTTTTCCATTTACTCTGTGATGATTTGACTAACTGTAAGCTAATCATGTCTTAGGGGCTGTGTCTGATTTTGTTCACCATTGTATCCAGATGCAGGGTTCCCATAAAGTAGACAAATGAATTATTGTACATAAGCCCCTGTTGCAAAGGCAAGGCAACATGCTTCATAATGGTGTTTGGTCTTGTCCTATGTCTCTGAGGATTAGGTTCAGCTGCAAAGAATAGAAAACAAAACAAAACAAAAAGACAATGGCTTCAATCAGAAAAGAGATTATTTCCCTTTCATATAAAATATGTGTGGAAATAGTAGGTTCAGGGCTGGAGTATGATAGCTCTCTAAGATTGTCAGAGATCCAGGTACCTTCCAGCCAGCCACTCTGCCATCCCTAGGATGTGGTTCTTGTCTTCATGGTTCCTGGCTCCAGCCATTACATCTATTCCAGGCAGCAAATTTGAGGAATGCAGAAAAGGGCCTGCCTCCTCTCTTTTAAGATGACTTCCTGGGCCGGGCGCGGTGGCTCAAGCCTGTAATCCCAGCACTTTGGGAGGCCGAGACGGGCGGATCACGAGGTCAGGAGATCAAGACCATCCTGGCTAACACGGTGAAACCCCGTCTCTACTAAAAACACAAAAACTAGCCGGGCGAGGTGGCGGGCGCCTGTAGTCCCAGCTACTCGGGAGGCTGAGGCAGGAGAATGGCCTGAACCCAGGAGGCGGAGCTTGCAGTGAGCTGAGATCTGGCCACTGCACTCCAGTCTGGGCGACAGAGCGAGACTCCGCCTCAAAAAAAAAAAAAAAAAAAAAGATGACTTCCTGGAAACACCACAAAAAAACGTGTCCTTCTCCAGAATTAGTTAAATTGGTCACTCCTTCCCAAAAGGGAGGCCCAAAAATGTGATCTTTCAGCTGCACATGCCCAGATAAAAATCAGAGTTTGGTTACTAAAGGATATAGGGAGTGTTTTGATTATCTGTTGCTGCCTAGTGAACTACCCTAAAACTTAGTGGCTTAAAATAATAGCAACCAAGAATAAATAATACAGCAATAACCATATTATTATCTTTCATAAATCTGTGGGTTGAGTGGGCTCAGCTGGGCAGTTCTTAGGCTGGCCTCACTTGGGGTCTCATGCAGTTGGCAGTCAACTGATATGCTTGGACCTGTCTCTTCCTTGTTATGATCTCATGGCCTCTCCTCTCCACACATTCTCTCCGTGTGACCTCTCTCCCACTGAGCGTCCAAAACCACAAAGCAGAGTCTTCCAGGGCTTCTCAAAGCTTAGGCAAAGTGTCACTTCACCACCCTCTACCGGTCAAAGCAGTCACAGGGCCAGTCCAAATTCAAGGGGAAGGAGAAATAAACTTCACTTCTCTATGAGGGGAGTGACACAAAATTTTTTTGAGCAAAATGTTTACATTTCTTTTGAAATATACACTAAAACAGAATGAGTTTTACTAGTCAATGAAACTTTGTCAAAGCAAAACCACAGACTTCCACTGGGGAGACCCAGTCAGCTAGCAGCAGTGATCCCCAAGCAGGAACACCAAGGAGAAGCCTGAGGGACCCCTCTCCAAAAAGCCTCCTTTCAAGAGGCCCCCAACTCACTTCTCCCATATGAACCCACACAGATTTAGGAGCTTGGACATTTTCCAACGACACTGGAAAATGAGCTCCTCATTTTCATATATTTTTAGTTTCTTCTTCACTGCAATACATATAAAATTGGCAATGCTCATACACCACAGCACAGACAATATTTCGGGCTTTAGCATTCAACTGTAAACAGTGATAGGTTAAAAAAATAAAATAAAAAGAAAGTAAGTTGGACTTTTTGGGTTTTTCCCCCCGAGATGGAGTCGTGCTCTGTCACCCAGGCTGGAGTGCAGTGGCGCAATCTCAGATCACTACAACCTCTGCCTCCTGGGTTCAAGAGATTCTCCTGCCTCAGTCTCCCAAGTAGCTGGGATTATAGTTGCCCACCACAACGCCCGGCTAATTTTTGTATTTTTAGTAGTGATGGGGTTTCACCTTGTTGGCCAGGCTGGTCTCGAACTCCTGACCTCGTGATCTGCCCGCCTTGGCCACCCAAAGTGCTTGGATTACAGGCATGAGCCACCATGCCTGGCCGCCTTTTTTTTTTTAAACAAAGAAACAAAATTCCTAAGAGCCAGGCATGAGCTACTCAAGATTTATTTTGTTGGGTTAAGGTTTTGGACCAAAGATTCTGGTTTAGGCAGATGCCCTTGACAGCCCAAGTAGACCCAGGGTAGTAGCCAGAGCACGGTCTATGGCAATTTAGAATGCACGCACTGGAAGACAACCTGCTCTAGGTCACCCTTGGCCGTACATCTTCAAGCTGCCATGTTCGAGATACGAACACAGACATCTTTATAGTTCCATCATTGGCTGCCATCTAGTGTAGCAGGAATGCGTGGGTGAAGGAATAAAAATGTGCTGGGAGAGGAAGAGACTAGTATCTCTGCTAGCTGCCTGGAAAGTTGGCCCCTTAATCACAATGACAACTAGGACATTTCACTTGGACAGTGCGTTAAATTTATAGATTTCTTTTAAAGTACAAAGATTAAGCAGTAAGTTCTGTCACTGAAGCAAACTGGGATGTCAATAAAAGAAAAATAGATTAACTATTTTTGCTTAAAGTAATGCAAAGAAATCTGGCAAAATATGAAAGTGAACTCACTATCTGCACATGAGTAACGGGGCAGAATTTTATTTAAACGGCTAGTGGTTCAAATACTATCACTTAATAGCTCTGATAGATATAAAATGTAGTAACATCTGAGGTTTATACACATGAGAAAAGAAGCTGAAGGCCAGGGATATGGGATTCTCATTCAAGAGAGAAGCTAAAAGCACATGCTGCAGGAGCAACCTAATGGATTGATTTGGATCGTACTCCCACCTTCTGACAAACAGAAAAAGACCTGGATAGAAAACTGTCATTCCAGCCAGGCACAGTGGCTCATGCCTGTAACCCCAGCAGTTTGGGAGGTCGAGGTGGGTGGATCACCTGAGGTAAGGAGTTCAAGACCAGCCTGACGAACATGGCAAAACCCTGTCTCTACTAAAAATACAAAAATTAGCCGGGTGTGGTGGCACACACCTGTAATCCCAGCTACTCGGGAGGCTGAGGCACGAGAATTGCTTGAACTAGGGAAGCAGAAGTTGCAGTGAGCTGAGATGGTGCCATTGCACTCCAGCCTGGGCAACAAGAGTGAAACTTTGTCTCAAAAAAAAAAAAAAAAGAAAAGAAAAGAAAGAAAAGAAAAGAAAAAAAGAAAACTGTCTTTCCACACACAAAAATCTGGTTTAATTCTTCTTCCTATACAACTATACCTCAGCTAAGAAAAAAAATCTCTCATGAAAAACTCAATAATCTGGGCTACTAAAAATAAAAAGGAAATTTTTAATATCATAAACAAGTTTAGTAAACACCATGTGGATTTTCTGTTGTTAATGAAGACATGATACATTCAAAAAAGTATTTTTTTGAGACGAAGTCTCACCCTGTTGCCCCAAAAAATATATTTTTAAAAAAAGAATAAAACAAAAAAAATATAGAAAGAGACTTCACAAGAAAAAATGAGCCCAAGTCAGGCCGGGTGCGGTGGCTCACGCCTGTAATCTCAGCACTTTGGGAGGCCCAGGCAGGCAGATCACAAGGTCAGGAGATCAAGACCATCCTGGCTAACACGGTGAAACCGCATCTCCACTAAAAATACAAAAAATTGGCTGGGTAGTCCCAGCTACTCGGGAGGCTGAGGAAGGAGAATGGCCTGAACCAGGGAGGCGGAGCTTGCAGTGAGCCGAGATCTCGCCACTGTACTCCAGCCTGGGCAACGGAGCCAGACACCGTCTCAAAAAAAAATTTAAAAAAAGAAAAAATTGAGCTCAAGTTCTATCCCTCACAATCAGAAGTGGGTCTTAGCACAAATCAGTAACCCCTCCTTCAACACACAAAAGCACTGCCATTTGCCTTTCCAGTAGAACATAAAATATTTGTTACTGAATTAGAACATTAAGCAGAATCACTGCAAAGCATATTTTGATGGGTGACTTCAACATCCACCTGGTTCAGTTCAAAATATCTGTAGATCCAGTTTGTACATATTCATTAGGTATACTGAATGAACCATCTATTATCCCATTATTTTTTAAAAATGGCAGTTCTTATAGCTCAAGCAAACATCAAGATTACAAAGAGTGCTCTTAAAACAAATTCTTAGATGAAGTACATTAATGAGACACCTTACAAGTGAAACAAACCTAGTTCTTTTTCACTCAAATGATGGGATAAAGGCAGTCTATGCTGAGGAGTGGCTTCACTTGTTTCCCCATGGAAAAAGGTTGAAAATTTTTTGGATGATAATTTAAAAACTAAGCCGATAAAAAAATAAAATATACAGGCCAGGCGCGGTGGCTCACGCCTGTAATCTCAGCACTTTGGGAGGCTGAGGCAGGTGGATCACCTGAGCTCAGGAGTTTGAGACCAACCTGGCCAATATGGTGAAACCCTGTCTGTACTAAAAATACAAAAATTAGCTGGGCGTGGTGGCGGGCGCCTGTAATCCCAGCTACTCGGGAGGCTGAGGGAGGAGAATTGCTTGCTCCCGGGAGGCAGAGGTTGCAGTGAGCTGAAATCGTACCACCACACTCTAGCCTGGGTGACAGAACGAGACTCCATCTCAACAAAAAAAAAATAATAAATAAAACAGAATATACACCTTAAGATATTATAAAACTTGAAATAACGTCAGGTGCTATGGAATGGAAACAGTTCTGAGTCCCCCCTCAACAACAACAACAACAACAACGACAAAAACTGTAACAGGTTTTAAGGGAAAAACAAAACAAACCAGAACTGTGACTATGAATAGCAATACACAGACTCTATAGCACAGAATACCACACAAGAATGAGTTTTATAGCAGTACTGTCATAAGAGTAGCTGGCTGGAGACTATACTTCCAGCAACAGGGCTCATAGGTCAAAAATGTGTTAAAAGCTTGTAATGTCAACAAGGACCAAAAAAAGAAAAAAAGAGGAGATGAGGGGGAAAAGGGAGGAAACGCTGCATGCACAGGTCCATTATAGACATGATATTCAGAAGCATAAAAATAATATTCTCCAAAGAGTCCCCCTACTGGGGCAAAACCTGTTTTTCACTGCTAAGCACGGGAAAGATTAAGAAATCAGAATAAATTCACTTGTAACCATAGCATCTTCCATATTTGAATGACAAGCATGTTCAACCTGACACTGCATGTTAAGAAAATATTCAACCAGGCATGGTAGCTCACTCTGGGAGGCCGAGGTGGGTGGATCACGAGGTCAGGAGTTCAAGACCAGCCTGACCAAGATGGTGAAACCCTGCCTCTACTAAAAATACAAAAATTAGCCAGGCGTGGTGGTGGGTGCCTGTAGTCCCAGCTACTCAGGAGGCTGAGGCAGAAGAATCGCCTGAACCCAGGAGGCGGAGGCTGCAGTGAGCTGAGACGGTGCCATTGCACTCCAGCCTGGGCAACAAGAGTGAAACTCTGTCTCAAATAATAATAATAATCATAATCATAATAAAAGATCAACAATACTAGCTGCTATAGGAGATTCCTCCGGAATTTCCTATATCTTAACTAAATTAACTTGTTCAGTGAGATTAGGGAAGGGGAGTATGTGTTCAACTCCATACAGTCATTCAAGGGCCTAGGTTCCTTCCATCTTGTGGGTCTGCCCTTCTCTAGGTCCATGAAATCCTCTCCACCTAACTATGGACGGAGACACAAAGAGAGGACAGCATATGGTATGTTTATCATGAGCCAGGCCTGGATATGGCTCAAATCACATCCACTCAAATTTCTGTTGGCCTGAACTTAGTCACATGGCCACACTCAACTGCACGGGAAGCTAGGGCCCAGGAAAAAAGAGAATAAGGACATTGATAAACATTTGCAATCTTGCCATATTCCTCCCTTCTGGTCATCAAATATGCATTATATGCTTCAACCTAAACACAGACCACCTCCCCAAAGAAAGAAAAAATAAAGTGTTACCTAATCAATGCATCCAGATAAAAGACCACGATCTCTGGGGCATGTGCTGTTCTCCCCATCTGCTGAAGTCCAGATTTGGCTTCTCTTCTTCTGAAAACCTATGAATTAGACAAATTACCAGCATCCTGAAGAACCTGGTCACCAGCCTATCTGCCCATGAGAGGTCCCCAGGTTATTTCAGCCCTGATATGGTTTGGATGTTTGTCCCCTCCAAATCTCATGTTGAAATGTAATCCCTAGTTTTAGAGGTGGGGCCTGGTGGGAGGTGTTTGGATCATGAGGGCTGATTCCTCATGAATGGCTTAGCACCATCCCCTTGGTGATGAGTGAGTTCATGGGAGATCTGGTTGTTTAAAAGCATGTGGCACCTCCCCACTCTGTTGCTCCCACTCTTGCCTGCTCCCCATTCACTTTCCACCATGATTGTAGGCTTCCTGAGGCCTACAGAAGCAGATGCCAGCACCACACTTCCTGTACCACCTGCAGAACCGTCAGCCAATTAAATTACTTTTCTTTCTAAATTATCCAGTCTCAGGTATTTCTTTATAGCAATCCAAACTAAGTAATACAGGACCCCAGACTGCTACATGCTGAAGAACAGAGGACCAACCAGACATCAACCTGCCCAAATGCCATGGGAATGAGAACCCTTTTGGCCATCTTACAGGCCTCATACTGTGGGAAGCCAAGGGCTCTTCTGGACCCCCACAGGAGCACTGTGGACCTGAGAACCCATTGGGCCACTATGCTTCACCTGCACTGGTTCACGGAAGGTCCCATGAACCCACCCACTAGGGTTCTGCCTGGTCATTTTGGCCCCCAGCTTGCATGGGTGCTGGGGAACAAAGAGTCAACCAGCCAGGCAGGCAAAGTGGCTCACGCCTGTAATCCCAGCACTTTGGGAGGCCGAGGTGGGTGGATCATGAGGTCAGAAGTTCGAGACCAGCCAGACCAACAAGGTGAAATCCCGTCTCTACTAAAAATACAAACATTAGCCAGGGATGGTGGCACACACCCCCATGGTGGCTCATGCCTGTAATCCCAGCTACTCAGGAGGCTGAGGCAGGAGAACCGCTTGAATCCAGAAGGCAGAGGTTGCAGTGATCTGAGAGTGCCATTGCACTCTAGCCTGGGTGACAGAGCAAGATTCTGTTTCAAAAAAAAAAACAGAGTCAACCAGCCATCGGTCTTCAACCTGCTGTGGAAATAAGAGCACTTTGGACCACCTTATGGCCTTTGTACGGTGGAGAGGCAAGGGCCCTTGTAGTCCTTCCTACCTGTGTGCTGCACAAGTGAGAGGTTTCTCAGCCACCCTTCTTCTAAGTGCTAGTGTCCCAAGGGACCTCCCCATCAGAAACCTGGCCGCCATTGAATGTTCCCTTGGTGATTTCGACCCCTGGCCTACATGCATGCTGAGAAGGAGAGGCCAACCATCACTGGGGACATGCCGTGTGGAAATGAGGGCCTGTTTGACTACCATATGGGCCTCGCGTGGTGGGGAGCTGAGGGCCCGGCTGGCCTCAGATCTCAGGTTTACCATGGGCAGGAGACTCCTTTGGGCCACCATACTTCTCCCTCGCTGGTTCGCAGTGGTGGGGCGGGGAAGGGGGTTCCGGTCAGAAAAATGCCCACCCACTAGAGTTCCATGGGTCATTTTAGCCCCCAACCTGCCTGGGACTGGGGAACCAAGCACCAACCAGTCATCAGCCGGCCAGTGTGCTTTGGAAATGAAAGCACCTTTTGGCCACCAAACGGGCTCCATCCTGCCTACGTCCTGGTGCCCCCAAGGGGGTCTTCCTGTCAGAAATCTGGCCACTTGCTAAGGTTCCGTAGGTCATTTCAATACCACACTAACCCCCTCCCTGCCTTGCTTTACTTGCTGGGAAACAGAGGGTAAAACGGCCATCAGTGAGCCGCTTACTGTGGAAATGAGAGCTCTTTGGGCCCCTATATGGGCCTCACTCACCACAGAGCTGAGGATCCTTCTGGTCTCAGGCTGTAGGTGTACTGTGGAAGTGAGAGCCCTCTCAGCGACCATCCTTCTTTCCATTCTTTATGTGGGTGTATCAAGGACCCTTCTGACTACCAGCTAATCAGCTGCGGGATACCTGGATTGCAGGTCCTTCTGAGCACCAGCCATCCTGAAATCCACGCACCAGTGGATCCTTCAGGGCCCCAACCTATGGTGGACCGAGGAACTCTAAGACCCGCCCCCAGGTCTCCAGGCACTGTGTAAGACAGATGCCTTTTGGCGACTGTTTCCCACACCCGGATATTCTGGAGGGATTTCCGGTTCCTAACCTGACTCTCAGCGAGAGTTCTGCAGGTTATTTTGGCCCTCCAGATTCCATGCATGTTGGGGAACAGAGGACCATCCAGAAGTTCTCTTGCCTACATACTGTATTAATGAGAGCCTTTTTGTTTTCTTACAGCTCTTGCATGATGGAAAGCAGAGTTGCCGTCTGGCCACAGGCTGCTTACCTGCTGGGAAAGTGAGGACTTTAAGCCACCATCTTGCACGATGATGCCCCTGGGCTCCTTCCAGCCACCTGCCTGTCCACACAACAGGGGTCTGCCAGTCCTTCAATTTCTCAGCATGCTCATGTGCAGTAGTAAGCCAGGGCCCATTCGGCCAGTGTCCTTCTAGAGTACTGGTGTAAAGAAGGCCCTTCAGATCACCCAGTTGCTTGTGAGCTAGGGAACTGGATTGGAGACCCTTAGGATCACAGCCTGCACATAAACTAGTGTCATTGGAGCCCTTTCAGCCACCAGCCTGCCCAGGTGCCATGTAGCAGTCAGTCCTTCTAGGCTTCAGCCTGCGTTCACCTGGGAAGCTGAAGACCCTTCTGACTTCTTGTGGCCTGAGTGTTGCGGAAACAAGAGCCCCTTTAGGCTCTTTTTCACCATCCTTTCCTTGGGCCCAGTGGCCCTTGTCACCAACTTGCCCACTCACTAAGGTTCTAGGAATCATTTTATCCCCCAACCTGCCTGCAGGCCAGGGAAAAGGAGGCCATTTGTCATTAATTTGCCCACAAGCAGTTGAGTCTAGAGCCCTTTCAGCCACCATCCTTCCAGTGTTCTGGTGCCCCAGGGGCCCTTTCCAGCCACCAACTGGCTTTACGCTAGTGCCATGGGGTCCTTCCAGTCCCTAGCCCACCCACAGGCCACAGTTCCCTTTGTCCTTCAGGCCCCCTACCTACACATGTGCTGAAGAACTGAAGGTCCTTCCATTCATCAGCCTGCCTTCATTCTGTGGAATGAAGAGCCACTGTCAGTCTCTTGCGCTGGTGCTCTGGTGGCAGGGAAGGGACCTTCCAGACAATAGCCAGCTTGCATGCCAAGGTTCCAATGGTCCTACCAGCCCCCAGCCTGCCAAGGAGTTATGATCAGAGGTCCCTTTCAGTCACCAGCCTGACAACATACTGGGGTCATGGAGGAGTGAGGTTACTCAGGACAGTAGCCTGCCCACTTGCTGTGGAATCTAGAGCTCTATCAACAATCATTTGCCCTCACACTGTTTCTCCAGGGCCCTTTCAGCCACCATCAGTCCCATAGTCAGTTCCTTGTGTTGGGGACCTGGGGGAAATGTCCAGCCACCAACCAGCCCACACACTAGGGTGCCAGGTATCCTTTTGGCCCCCAAACTGTCCATGTGCTGGTGAACCAAAGGCCCTTATAGTGCAAAAGCAGCCATAGACCATACAAATAAGTGGGCATAGTTGGATTTGGTCCACAGGTGTAGATTTCCATCTGATTTTCTATAGTAGTCACTCTCTAAAGTTCTAGCCAGGCACATGCCTGTACAGAATAAATACTACAGTTCTAAACCTTTTTTGCATCTAGATGTGACAATGTATCTAAGTTCTGTTCATTGAGATATGATAAAGAGCAATGTGTGCAACTGCTAAACCATACCCAAAAAGAGAAGGGAGGTGACCTCTCCCTTTCTCTCCCCTGTTCCAGGGATGGAATGTTGACATGCACTAAGTTGGGTCATGCAGATGAAGACAACACCCTAGGGACAAAAAAGCAACAAAGAGACAGAAGGATCCTGGAATCACTGTGACTTCTTGGCGTAGAGCCACCATATCATCTATATGAAACACCAACATCTATATGAAAGTGAAATAAGCTTCCAACTTGTTTAAACCACTGTTGTCCCTGACTTGCATACAGTCCAATCTATATCCTAACAAATATGCCTGGTTTCACCAAAAATTAAGGAGTTAGTTCAGTTCAACCTCTTAATAACAAAGAAAAACCAAAATCAGGAACCCAAGCACAAAAGTATGAGTGAGAAATAGCTCTTGAATCTTTTGACTTCTCTCCATCTCCTGCACTACTATCTTCTCCCCTTTAGACCACTGCATTTGACAGCTTAGAACGCTCAATGGTTTTTCAATGCTTTTAAAACATTGACCAGACTCACAAAAACAACCTACTCATTCTCCCATCTGCAACCCTCTCTGGCCTCATGCATACCAAACTCACCTCATTCTCCCAACTCTAGCTACATCATCTTTCTGTCCATTGTATTTACCACGCTCTCTCCTACCGCAGAACCGCTATGCTGTCACCTCCACCTGCAACGCTCTTCCCCATCCTCATCACAGAGTTAACTCCAGCCTACTTTTCAGACATCAGCTCAAATATCACTTCCTGACCTTGTCTCCCTTGATTCAGCAAAGGCCATATTATGGGCTATGCTGACACCATGAGCTTGTCTGTCAAAGGCTTGTGACAGTTACAGTTTTCCATTTACTCTGTGATGATTTGACTAACTGTAAGCTAATCATGTCTTAGGGGCTGTGTCTGATTTTGTTCACCATTGTATCCAGATGCAGGGTTCCCATAAAGTAGACAAATGAATTATTGTACATAAGCCCCTGTTGCAAAGGCAAGGCAACATGCTTCATAATGGTGTTTGGTCTTGTCCTATGTCTCTGAGGATTAGGTTCAGCTGCAAAGAATAGAAAACAAAACAAAACAAAAAGACAATGGCTTCAATCAGAAAAGAGATTATTTCCCTTTCATATAAAATATGTGTGGAAATAGTAGGTTCAGGGCTGGAGTATGATAGCTCTCTAAGATTGTCAGAGATCCAGGTACCTTCCAGCCAGCCACTCTGCCATCCCTAGGATGTGGTTCTTGTCTTCATGGTTCCTGGCTCCAGCCATTACATCTATTCCAGGCAGCAAATTTGAGGAATGCAGAAAAGGGCCTGCCTCCTCTCTTTTAAGATGACTTCCTGGGCCGGGCGCGGTGGCTCAAGCCTGTAATCCCAGCACTTTGGGAGGCCGAGACGGGCGGATCACGAGGTCAGGAGATCGAGACCATCCTGGC
>NW_012114489.1:3103783-3106059 GCF_000951035.1 Colobus angolensis palliatus | reverse complement strand
AAAAAAAAAAAAAGAAAAAGAAAGAAAAGAAAATATTAAATATGCATATGAATCTAAGCAACATAAAAACCAAAGACTAAATTATGAATCTTAAAAAATTGGAAAAAAATGTTTTAAAGCCAAGTAGGTATGATTCTGAAAATTATTATATATGATATAATCCAAGAAAGGCCAAGAAAAGAATCCTCATATTGTTCAGTATTTAGGCTTGATGTTGTCCTAGGAAAATAGTGATAATTCAATGAACATGCTACACATACAACTAAAAAGTCCCCTTCTGGTTTCAAATGAATTGAAACAACAATCTTCCTTGGCTAATTTTTCTCCTCTGTCAAACAAACCTTCTATGTACAGGACCAGTTTAAATCCCTCCTCCCCTTCAAACAGGAGATATGAACATCCAGGAACATTCTGCAATGCAAAGTGCCTTAAGAAAGGAAAGGATTCTGGAGCGCCAGAGGTGATATAACTGATCTGAGGAAACTGAGATGCTGTTGACACTGATGGGAGCCAGTCAGACAATAGTGGTTTGTTTCTCCTCGGGTGTTTCCTCCAACAACTGCATGATCAGTTCATGCAGGGGTTTGCAGACCTTTGAGTAGCCCCCTCCTGTCAAATGCACAAAATGAAACATGTTGTGGCAGGAGATGGCATGGTTGGAGTGCACGAAACCCCTGTCAGTATCCAGGAGTTGCACGTTGGTAAGTTTCAGCAGCGAAATCTTGAGGAGTTGGTTCACCTTGGTGTTCTTTTGCCTCAAAGGGTTGGCTTTCTCACCTTGAGGTAACAGATCAAATACAATGATTTTGGCCTGTGGCTGCCTTGTGTTGATAAGTTGTACGATGGCCACCATACCACCTGCTACCTCTTCTGCCTCATTTTCATGGTTGTTTCTTCCTACCCAGACAACAATGACCTTAGGCTTAATATTCCCCAGTTCTCCATTCTTTAATCTCCACAAACCATGTCTTGTTGTATCTCCCCCAGTTCCAAAATTCAGGGCTTGAAGTGGGGAAAAAAAGCTCTCGCCATGTCTCATATGGCTGCATTAACTGCACCATGGAGCCTCCCACAAATGGTACATCAGGCTCTTTGTCTGTACAGTCCAAAACAAATCAGTTGTGCTGAGATATCCGTCTGTCATCTCCTTGAATGTCTTCTGCAGCATGTGGAATAGCTGCTGGGTTTGAGTCTCCTTGGTTCATTCTACACTGAAGGAGGGGGTCCATGCGGGCCCCAAGTGGCTGAGGCGTCCATGGGTGTCGTGTCTGTCGCTCCCTTGGTCAGGCGGCCCCACTCGGGCATATCCCTCCTTGGGCCCCAGTACCAGCAGCAGCCGAGAGTGACACAAAATTTGCAGTCTCTTTAACCCACCACCAGGAGGATGGATATTTGGATGCAATTAGCAGTCTTTGTCTCACATCCCTTCAAGACAAACCATCTAGAAGACTAAGAGAGGGACATTGGCCTGTAAAGCTCCTCTCTTTTAAGATGACTTCCTGGAAACACCACACAAAACGTGTCCTCCTCCAGAATTTAGTTAAATTGGCCACTCCTTCCTGAAAGGGAGGCCAAGAAATGTGATCTTTCAGCTCATTAAATAAACTCATGAAAACGCATGAAAATAAACACTGGCCATTATGCTTAGAAGCTAAAGGAAATCAGGGTAAAACTAATGGTAATCTCACAGTGATTCTCGTGCCAGCTTTTTATAAAGCTCTAGCAAACTTTTAAGACATACCGCCCGTGGGTAAAATAATTTGCACATTAGTAAGCAATTGAGAACAGATGAGTCATAGAAGAGGAAATACAATTGACCAATTGTCACATGAAAAAATGCTTGACCTCATTAATAATGAAAGAAATGCACATAAAAATAATAAGCTTTGCCAGGTGCAGTGGCTCATGCTTGTAATCCCAACACTTTGGGAGGCAGAGGAGGGGAGATCGCTTGAGCTCGGGAGTTTGAGACCAGCCTGGGTAACATGGCAAAACCCTGTCTCTACAAAAAATACAAGGAATTAGCCGGGCGTGGTGGCATGTGCCTGTAGACCCAGCTACTCGGGAGGCTGAGGTGGGAAGATCACCTGAGCCCAGGAGGTCAAGGCTGCAGTGAGCCATGATTACACCACTGCCCTCCAGCCTGGGGGACAGAGATATCCCCTATCTAAAAGAAGAAGAAAGAAGAAGAAGAAGAAGAAGAAGGAGAAGGAGAAGGAGAAGGAGAAGGAGAAGGAGAAGGAGAAGGAGAAGGAGAAGGAGAAGGAGAAGAAGAA
>NW_012114489.1:3097548-3103338 GCF_000951035.1 Colobus angolensis palliatus | reverse complement strand
AAAAAAAAAAAAAAAAGGTTAATATGATTGCCCATGGCTACTGAGCCAGAAGTAGAAACAATGGGCTCCAAGCCCTGTCCCATTGATTCCAGAGCCCAGGCCCTCACACACTGCACATTCTGTTACAGATATCTTCACAAATCTTGCCAAGCATGGCAGATGTGCACTGCTTTAGGATTACCTTTCTTTCTTTTTTCTTTTTTTCTCTTCTTTATTTTATTTTATTTATTTATTTATTTATTTTGAGATGGAGTTTTGCTCTTGTTGCCCAGGCTGGAGTGCAGTGGCACGATCTTGGCTCACTGCAACCTCCACCTCCCAAGTTCAAGTGACTCTCCTGCCTCAGCCTCCCTAGTAGCTGGGATCACAGGCGCCTACCACCACACCTGGCTAATTTTTTATATTTTTAGTAGAGATGGGGTTTCACCATATTAACCAGGATGGTCTCGAACTCCTGGCCTCAGGTGATCCACCCACCTTACAGGTATAAGCCACCGTGCCCAGCCAGGATTACCTTACTTCTCATGTATTCTTGTCGTCTCAGTTTAAGTCATTCAGACAGGCAAGAGAGAGAGATGCTGGAGTGAGGGGGAAGATACCGAGCATAGAGTTAGGAGAACTAGATTCAAGTATAGAATTATTTAAATCATCCTATTTTGAGGCAGGGGTGGCGGGGTAATACATAATGCTGGCAAAGTTGTAGCAAAATACATAAGCTGTAATACATAATGCTGGCAAGGTTGTAGCAAAATTGGTACATTCATATGAAGGCAGTGTCAATTGGTTCAACCAGTTGGAGACATTTTTGGCAATATTTCATGAGACGAAAATGTTCATAGTCTTTAATCAGTAATCCCACTCTCAGGAAATTATGTAAAGGAAACAATGCAGAAGAATAAGTTAGGTGCACAAAGGTTTTCATTACAATGCTATTTGCGATAGCAAAACAATTAAAATAACACAAATGTCTAATATGGGGGAATGATTAAGCAACGATTAAGAGTTTGTGTTTGACAAGAACCACAGCTGTTCACCTTTTTTTCTCAGAATCCTTTGGCTCATCAAGCCCTGAACCTCACGCAGCCCCGGGTGCTTGTGTTAAATCAAACAACAACAGTCATGAAGGCACATTTTAGCCCTGCAGAATCAGAATGGAGTCAGCCCAATGTTTTCTTCACATGTAAAAAACTGAGAACAGCTCCACCTGCCCTCTTTTAGCTCTGCATAAGTCTCTGGTCTTTAGCACATTTGCTGTTTACAGTTGCAACTCCCTCACAGTTTTCTCGTCATTTCCAAAATGTTTTCTTCCCTGAAGTTGTGCCTAAGCTTCTGGCGTTCAGGATGCCCGCCAGGGGAGGCTCTGGGGCCTGGTTGCCTCCAGCGTCAGCATGACAGAGGCCAAATCGCCACTTTACGAACTGCAGAGCCTCACCAAGAGATGACCTATAATTATAAGAAATACAACAAATAGTGATTATTTTTATCGATGTCACACTGCATTTTTACAATGAGCTGTGTTCCAAGTGAGAATGCCTTCTTCCCTGGCCAATGCCCAGCTACAACCTGCTTACCAACTCCATGCACAGAACATAATCAGTTCTTGCAGGTTTATCTGAAGTGTCCTAGAGAAGCTGTTTGGAAACAATGTCCACTGCAGGGGGCTGCCAGTTTTGAGGATGACGTGAGGTGGAACAATGATCATCATTAGTGAACAATAATGGAATCAGAACAATACACCAAATGCTTTAGGAAGTTAAAATGTTCCCTGCCTAATGGCCACATGTGCCATATAATTATTTTCTTTGTGTACTTATTGCAATTTTGAAATTGTCTTTCATTATAAATTGTGTTTACAATATAGGTGACCCCCTTTTGCTACATATTCTAATACTGCCAGGTCGTGATGTTTCTCAATACGGTAGATGTCTTTTTCTTGGATATATTTATTTATTTAGCTCCTTACTTCTACCTTTTTTTTTTAAAGCTGCTTTCTTTTCTATAAAACCTCTTTCAGAAGGTAGCTGAGAGTAGAAAGGAGGTGTGCTTTGTTAGTCCCAAATTGTAGTCGTCCACCCACTACTAGCAAGCTGTGTGACTGCGGACAAGTCAGTTCATCTCTCTCTAATGCCCCAAGTTACTCATTCTGTAAAAATGGGTGAGATTTACAGAGGATAAGAGCAGTAGATTCCAGAGTCAGACTGCCTAGCTCATTCCCATGCTGGCTCCACCTCCGCCACCTTGGGCAAACTACTTCTCCCTGGGCCTCAGGTGAGCAACCATCGCAGTTTGCCTGGGATTGAGGAATTTCCCAGGATACAGGACTTTCAGTTAGAAAACTAGGCAAATCCTGGGAAAACCAGGCTGAGTTGGACACCCTCTCTGTGCCTTGGTTTTCTCATCTGTAAAGGAGGGATTCTAATAAGTTGATCCATGTGAAAAGCACTTAGAACTGCAGTCTAGCATTTTGGTGTTCTTTATATGAAGGAAACTTTTTTTTTTTGAGACGACAGAGTCTTGCTGTATCACCCAGCCTGGAGTGCAGTGGTGCGATCTCGGCTCACTGCAACCTCCGCCTCCTGGGTTCAAGCAATTCTCTCACCTCAGCCTCCTGAGTAGCTGGGATTATAGGTGTGTGCCACAATGCCTAGCTAATTTTTTTGTATTTTTAGTAGAGACAAGGTTTCACCATGTTGACCAGGCTGGTCTCAAACTCCTGACCTCAAGTGATCTGCCCACCTTGGCCTCCCAAAGTGCTGGGATTACAGGCATGAGCCATCACGCCTGGCCAGGAAACACATTTTAAGTACTGGCAAAGAGTAAGCGCTCAATCTGTGCCACCTTTTATTCTCAGGATTGTCTTCTCTAAGGCATCTTCTGTCTCTCTCTTCCATCCCACTCTGATACTATTTCACCATCCCCTTTCTCCTCTCTTCTATTTAATAGCTTAAAGACTTAAATGTGAGCGTAGTTTGTAATAAACCCGACATGCTGTGAAATCCTTTGTTTCACTTACCACTACAGACAATACCAATGATGCCTTCGAAATGTTTTTAAGCAATTTAATATAGCTCTCATTGGAATGTCACAATTTTCAAAGTTATAGTTCAATCTCCCTTTAGTGTAATGCAATAAAAAGGTTACTCTAATGTCATTTCCTTTGTATAAATAACACCAAAATGCTTCAACCCAGAAGCTGAAGAAGAGAGAAAGAAGGTGAGGAGAAGCAGGTAAGAAATTGGTCCATGATGACATGCAAGGGCAGCATTGCCTGGGCCGGTTTCCCTCTCTGTCTTTGACAAGACATTTCTGGGTGAGATATTTTTGCTTTCCATGCAGTGGGAACCAAGCCTGACCAACGGGATCCTGGAAGGTGGGGGGATAGCTGTTGAAGAGATGGCTGGGAACAAATGAACGCAGAGAAAATCTCCATAAACAAGGCCCCCTTTGAGAGGAAAACAGGACTCAACATATGCCAGATGGAAGTGGGACCTTCCAGGGAATGGAACTTGGGACGGCCCTCTCTGTTCTTTTTCTTTTCCCAATCTGTGATTCCTAATAACTAAATAGGCCATATTTTTGGAGGAGATCAAGAGAATAAGTGAAAGAAAGGACAGGCATTTTCTCTGATGATCAGTCCCTTTTTCAGTTGGCAGAGAGTAAAAAATCCCTCCTCAATATTTTTGTGTGGTGTCGGGGCGGGGGGACAGAAATTAAATCAGCCTATCTTTGTTTACAATTCTCTGTGTGGGGTACACACCACCATACCCCAAAAGCCAGGCCTGCATGAGGAAGGAAGGAAGGAAGGAAGGAAGGAAGGAAGGAAGGAAGGAGAGAGAGAGAGAGAGAGAGAGAGAGAGAAAGAGAGAAAGAGAGAAAGAGAGAAAGAGAAAAAAAAGAAAGGAAAGAAAGAAGAAGATAGAAAGAGAAAGAAAGAAAGAAAGAAAGAAAGAAAGAAAGAAAGAAAGAAAGAAAGAAAGAAAGAAAGAAAGAAAAAGAAAAGGAAAAGAAAGAGTGAGAAAGCAAGCTAGCTTAGAATCGGCTCTACAGTGTGAAAGATTGTCAACAACAGCATTTTCTATTTGCACTGTTTAAGATAGTGTTGGTGGTCTCTTCATTTGTCAGAAAAGGGAAACTTTACACCTGTTAGATTATAGTCTTGCAGCTATTTATTAGGTAGAACGTACAGTGACAGATAACGCCAACTCTCTATTATCCATGAAAAGAAATACGTAAAAATCACTCCTATGTCTAAATTTCACTTGAACCGTGGGTTTCAATCGCCTTTCTTTCCAGCCTTTCTGGGATTCTCTAAGCAAAATACATTGCTTTTAATTTCTTTTTAGTCCTTTGCAAGCCTTAAACCGTAGGAGTAATGAACAATGAAATGGCCCCAACAGCAGTAATGGGAGAATTGAGGGAAAAGAATGGGGCCAGGATAAATAAGGGATGGGGGCAGAGGAAAAGATCAATCAGCGCCCACCTCATGAGGATGAAACATCAAGTGCCATTTGCCCAAATAAAAGTACCTACTACACTCCCACAGCCACAGTGCAATTTTCTGGTTCGGGAAAGATGTTCCTGGGTACCAGGAACTGTGCTAAGACCTGCAAAGCCTAAAGTGGGGGCAAAGAATGTGATGTTGATTAGAGGCATGCAACACAAAATTTCATGCGATTGTGAGAAATCTACAATTTCCTACTCAAAAACAAATCCGTTTGAGATTTCATTTAATCTCCAAAGAAAAACAGCTAACTTTCTGTGCATTAGCATCTGAGTAGATATATTTGCTCTCCTCCTCCCACTCCTTCTGCCTCCACTCTCGGCCTGCACCTGCTACCACGGTCATTTTTGAGGGGCGACCGAGTCTGTGCGTCCTGGGGACCCCTCGGTCCCAAGCCCCACGCGGAGCCCGGCGCCTCTCCTCCCAGGCCCTCCCAGCCCGCGCCCTCTCGCGGGCGCCCATAAGTCCAGTGTCCTCATTCACCCGCGCCATTGGGGCCACCGGGGGTCGGGTCTTGGCTTTGCTCACCGGGTCCCCGAGACCCAGGAGGCGATTTGACAAGGGGCGTCGGGGCCGCAGCCGCAATGCCCCTAAATTGCGCGGCACCAGCAGGGCGCCCGGAGCTCCCCTGCCCCTGGGCTCCTGCACCTCCTTCCAGACGGGGAAACCGAGGCCGCCTCGGGCAAGCGGTGCCCTGAGGAGGGCCCTGCCCGGGGTGCCCGGTTAGAAGAGGAGGTGACGCCGTCGGTGCCGGACAGGCCCGGCCTCAGCGGCCCCACGAGGCCCCTATAGGCCGTGAGTGCTCCAGTTCTCCGCCACCGTCGCTGTCCCAATCTCAGTCTGGGAACCGTCCCCCTTCCCTCAGAGATGCTGGGTGTCCTCAAAAGAGATCCCAGGTGGGCTGGAAAGTCGGGAGCAGAGTGGGGGTCGTTGGGAGGAGGGTAGAACTGGCCCAGGTTTGGAGGAGTCGCCTGTCAGAGCGTTGAATGTAAGCCCTTTTGCGCAGTTATTTTTATTCCGGGGCCTTTCTTGCTCGTCCTCGTCCTCGTCCTCCTCCTCTATTTTTTACCCCTTCTGTTCAGCTGTTTGTGTTTTCTGATCGGGGAAGTGATTTGCGGCAGGAAATTAGATATCTTTATTCCAGAAACACTGTGGTTCTAATGGTATCTATTCCAGAGCCGGCTCCATCTTAGTAGCTCTTCCTTCCTTCCTTCCTTCCTTCCTTCCTTCCTTCCTTCCTTCCTTCCTTCCTTCCTTCCTTCCTTTCTCTCTCTCTCTCTCTCTCTCTT
>NW_012114489.1:3088804-3097498 GCF_000951035.1 Colobus angolensis palliatus | reverse complement strand
CTTCCTTCCTTCCTTCCTTCCTTTCTCTCTCTCTCTCTCTCTCTCTTTCTTTCCACTTGCAGGTTATTTTGCGATGAAGGGAACAGAGCGCTGTGCAGCCCGGCATCTTTCCTCCTCCCTTCCACAAAATACAACTCTTAATTAAATACAGGGACACCCACACCTCCCTTCCCACAGGACCCCTTCCATCTGCTCCTCCCGCTCTGAAATATCAGCCTTGTATGGGCAGGGAAAGCCTCGTGTTGAACTTCCCAATTAGCAAGACATATCGCAAAATGAGGGACTCTGGGAGCTGTTGTCACTACTATTTTTGATCCTTCCTTTCTAGGCCCTACCTAGTACGTGTTTTGGTGGCCTTGGTATAACTTTAAAATCCTGCAAGTCTTTAGAAGCACGATTTCTGTTTTTCTGATTGATGAGTTCAGGTTAACACATACGGTGCAAAAGAAGTAAGTTATGGATCGATTTGAACTGGGAATTTTTTACATTTGTAAGAGCTTCGTCTTTAACTTTTTTTAAACCAGAGGTTGTAAGGGCTTCAAGAAAATTAAATTATTTCCAGGTTGAACAAGTGAAAGAGGGTTGGACAAGAACCCTGCCTTTCTCTTTTCTCAATTTCTGGCCAGACCAAGAGGGAGTAGATAATGTATGAGTAGTGGAAGTAGTAGAAGCTGGGATTTGAGCATTTCCAGATTTAAATGTTGCAGGAGAAGTGAAAAGAAGGGGAGAGGAGGATACCTGGGGGAAGCTGGAGCAGGGTGGTGACCCAGGAGGACATCAAGTCAGAAGATGGAGAAATCCCAGAGAGAGGAGGTAGGGAATCATCTAGTCAAAAAGTGGAGAATCCTAGCTTCAGAAGATGGGAGCCCCAAAATCTGAGCTCAGGGAACTTAGAATCACAGAGTGGGGTATTCTCAAATCAGAAGATGGGAGGGGACCTTGAGTGATATGAAGGTACCACAGAGGCCGATGTCAAATCAGAGAAATCTCAGAGTAGCTGCCTTCGGACGATACTCCGCCGCCGCCACCACCACCACCACCACCACCACCACCACCGGGGACTGAGGAATCTGAGGGCGCAGGCCGCCAGGCCTCCATGAACACCCAGAGACTGCGGATTCAGACTTCCCGACTGGTGTCGCATCCTCGGCACGCTTGCCTTGGCCCCACCTCCAATTATTTCACTTCTCAGTCCAGCGTTTCCCGAGGTTCGCCGGCAAGAATCCACCCAGCAATTATCTCCCTTCTCGCGCGCATGGGGGGACATTAACCACGAACGCGCTGGAGAAGAAAGGTACAGATGGGTCTTTTATTGAACACTTGGAAATGTTTCCAAGGCTTTTGTTTTTTCCCCCCATTCATTCCTGCCGGATCACTGGGATCTGCCAACTTCAGTCCCCAGAGGTTGCGGCAGGAGAGCCCGGCCCACTCGGAGCTCCCGCTAGGGGGCGCGCTCTGGCCGTGGCTCTGAGCCGAGCCCGAAAAGGGGGCTGGGGTGGGGAGGCTAGGGGTGCGGACGCCTACAGCCCAGCTCGGGTCGGCGCGGCCTGGGAACTGACACAAGCGTTGGGTCGCCCGCTGCGTCTTACTCTAACTCCAATCTGTGCCCACCCACCCCCAATCTCCACCCCGTCCAGGGTCGCCCGGAGCCAACGCTTCACCGGGCGACGCCTCGACCCTGGCCGTAGGCGGGGTCCTGCCGTCCGGCGGCGGAGAGGAGAAAGCAGATAGTGGTGATTACAGGGCACAGTAAAGTTTCCCTGTCCCTCGGGTCTGGAAACCTGGAGGGATGGGTGCGGCGGCAGAAGATGGGGAGCTCCCGCCGAGGAACTCCGTGAGAGCTCAGAGCCCAACCACCTGCTTCTCGCCCGTGGGAGGGGACACACGCCCCCTCTTCTGAGAGCAGACAGGAGGCTGCGACCATCTCGTCCAGCTTTGTGCTTGGAGCAAAGCTTGAAAAAGCCTCGGCTGCCGCCTGGATGGCTGATGGTGGTGGCTGTGAGGGGTTCTCTTTCCTCTCTAATTCTTTCTCCCCCACCCCCTCCCCCGGCTACTGACGGGCAACAGAAAGTGAGGAAGTTTATAAATAAGGGGAGTTGTCCTAACGTAGCCATCACACTCACGCATCCGTACCTTGAGGACTCGGCCGTGGTCCTCGGGAGGCTTCCAAAAAGCTGCTTCCCAACAAACCTCTCCCAGCCAAGCCCTAACTGTGGAACCCAAGGCTTAGGCGGAGGACACGGCGAAGAGGGAAGGATTAGCAAACGCGACAGAGTCTTCCCAGGAAATCCAAGTTCTGTCAGTCCCTTTGGACCTTTCCACGGGCTGTTTCTTTGAAAATACATCAACAAATATACACCGTCCACAGACAGATCCCAACAGCCGTGGGGAGAACTGAGGCAGGGTAGGAAGTGGAGAGCACGCAGGAGGCCGAGAAGGCGAGGGAGAAGTTCTAGGCAAGCGGATTATGTTACATTTCCTCCTATTACCAGACTTCCAGGAGGAGACACCTCGATTTGTGCATAAAATGCATACCCTAAAGTGGATAAGACTCTGAAAGCAGCGTTTGAGGAGGTTAACCTTGACTGGTTGAAGTTAAGGGGGGTTGAGGGGAAGCAAATATTTCTGTTTGTGCCCTCCGGCTCTTCCCAGCACCGGCTGTCAATCCCGACGCTTGTTATCCTCACAAGGCTTCAGTTTGTTTGCCTGATCTCAGCAAGGTTTTCTTCCACAAGTAGAACTATAATTGCTATAATTCTACTGTATCATTTGGATCATTGCAGTATTGTTGTTTTCTCTCTCTCTTTCTCTCCTCCTAACACTGCAGTAACGCGCTCCAGTGTTAAATTAGCAGGTTGCGGAAGACCATAAATGAATGAAAGTTTGTTAAAAAAAAAAAAAGAAATTAAATAAATAAAACGGCAAAATGACTTGGCAAAGGGGATATCACATCACAGAGAATCCTTGCGTGTAATCAGGTCTTATTGTCTTCTCTTCCAATGGCTTCCAAATTGGTCGTTAGATTCCAATGAAGTTTATTTCTATTGTTTAAATATATGTTTTGAAGAGGCTGATCGTAATTTAAGGGGACCTGAGCTGTCCGGTGCAACTGGAAGCCCATCACAGCTTGATTTATCTATATGTATATTGCACAATAAATTAAAACATCTCAAGTGAAAAGTATGTGAGGTTAACTCTCTTCCAAACATTTTTTTCTTCTGGATAGTGACATCTAACTGCCACCCCCCTTATTCCACATTTCTTGCAAATATAATTTTAAAACTACAATGTAGAATTAGCTCTCAGAAAAGAAAGGGGTTCCTTCTTCCACTCTCCTCTTCTAGGCAAATTATTATTTCCAGTTCTGGGAACAAGCCCCATTTTTCACCATAAACAACAGTTCTAAACACATGTGACCTTCACTTCCAGCCATTATTGTCATTTTTATTTAGTGATTGATTTTAAAAGCAGATGAACTGCAAACCATCGTTTTTCAAGCAGTCCAGGAAAAGCAAACCAACAGCTACAGACCCCAGAGATTAGAGGAGCCTGTACTTGTGAATAACAAAGTACAAACAAGAATGATATTATCACTAAAATGAAATTACTTTTGATTAGTGAGTAAAAGTGAGGCAAAAAGAAAGTGAAGTGTCATTTTCCTGGCAAAGTAAAATTAAATTGGGCTAAACTGTAAGTTCTTTCATACATAATCCTATAGCCCAATTCTTAAAAGTCTGCCCACTCAACGCATCAGTTACACTCTTCCTAGATATTAGAGACATGATTTTATTTTTCTAAAATGATATATAGAACAACATATTATATATATATATATATATAACCCATATCCTAATGAGACATTGTGAAGACCACAACACAGTCTTATGTCTCCCCATCCAGCACCTTAGAAAAGTTTTCTGTCATTTTTAAAATTTAATCTCTTAGAAATAGCAAAAGTTAATTGTAGATTTTTGAAGTTGGGTAATGAATTGTGACAAAGGCGGTCTCAGGGCTACTGTGTGTAGAGTGAGCTAGGTCAGGCCCTTCTCCCCGAGGTGGACGTGTTTCCCAATAGCATACTTACTTGGGAAGATTGATTAGAAAATAACAAAAATAAATAAAATAACAGAACAAATAAAACTAGTGTTTTCTCACAGGTCTCCCCTGAAAACACTTTATATCCCATTAATCGAATTAGATCTAATTCCAGGGATCATTAAGTCAGAATCAGAAATTCTTTGTTAACCTCCCCTTTTAGAGTGGATGATTAAAATTAGAATACACCCCAGCAGAAAGTCCGACTTCTTTTAAAAGAAGAACAGCTGCACAAGGGGAAGGAGGGGGATGGAGGCGAAGAAGTCTTCCACCCAGAGAGTTGAAACTCCGTTGGGCTCTCAGAAATGATTTGTGCATTTGTCTTTTTGTTTAACACGATCTTTCTTGGACTCATTTGCAGCCCACTCCCTGCGTGTGCGGAGCCGACTCTGAAGTCACGGAGCCACCCGGCAGCCGGGTCTTGTAGATTTCCAACGCGGGGCCCGCCGGGGAGGGAAAAGTGCCTCTGTGTCTCCCAGCCACCAAGCCGCAGGGACGCCCGCGAGGGTCCGCGGCTGGAGGCTAGGAGGAAACCGAAGCTTCTTTACTCCTCTTGGCTGCGATGAGACCCGCGCGCCGGGAATGCACCTTCGGGGCCGGGGGAGGGAGGGTGGGAGGAAATCAGCGCGCAAAACATTAGTTTAAAGCTGAACCGGACGGTGTAAAAACGCCGAACTCTTGGTGGGGATGGAAAAGGAAGAATGCGGGAAAGGCAAGGAAAGATCGCAGGTGACTTGGAATCGCAGAGAGGGCTTAAAGGAAAATCAAATGTCAGCGATGGCTCGGGTTCTCCTCCGCTCCCCACCACAGCCCGCCCCATCTTCCAAGTGTAGGAAAAACGGATGAGAATTAAGCTAAAAGCCAAAGAGAGAGACAGAGAGGGACGGAGAAATTCTTTTTGTCCTGTCTTGAATAGTAGTAGTACTATCAGTATTAGTATTCGCATTATTAATGTGCCTGTTCCCAACCCTTCATCCCCTCCCCCCAGTTTTGTCTTGAAGGCTCCTGCCAAGGCAGCCCGATCTGTCTGCTACCCACCCACCAGCATCCAAGAGTTATGCAGATGTTTATGGCTGAAAAAAAATCCCAGTTATGCATCCTTGTATTTTTAAATACCGACTGTAAGTGATTCAAGTATAATCCTTTGTAAAATGCTTCTCTCTTTGACACATTGAAGGGGGTTGAGAGAGGAAAACCCGGCGTGGATTCCCCCTCCCTGGCCCCTGTCTCACCCACCACCCTCGCCCCAACTCTGCCAGCGTCGGGGCCCCTGGAAATCCCTAAGAACCTGCACCCAGGAAGGGAAGGCGTCCGTGCTGGCCCCTGGCCCAGGCTCGACCCAACTTCAGTCGGAGTTGGATTTTGGTTCTCGGCGCTGGAAACTGTTTGGGAAGAAGGGTGCTATCCCTAAGGTTCACTCTCTCACCTTTTCTCAAGGGAGCCAGGTCATGAGAATTCAGAATTTTAGACGCTTAGATTTGGCTGCAGCAGAATTTGGGTTCCTTCCACCCTGGAGAGGTCAAGCATCCCCGAGAGTTCTGCTCCCTAGGTGCGATTGGAAGGTGAACAGCCTCAGGGTGACTGCCTAACAGATATGAATTTGTGGGGGGAAGAGGGAAGAGAGTCCAGGTAGAAAGAGGAGGCCCCCAGACTCGTCCCCAGTCGCCCCTCCTTGCTGCTGATACTCGCCTGTCCCTTCCCACCCAGTAAATGCTCTAGGGAAGGCCGCGCGCCTATGGCAGAGCTTTGTCTGTAAGGAGGCTTTTTCCCATTCCAGAGTTTAAAACGGAGAGGAGAGCGGTTGGGGGACGCTACAAACAAGAGAGCCACAGTCGGGCTCAGGGTGAAGACAGACAGCGCAATGCCTTGGGCCACAAGAGAAAAGCGAACTCCCAGACGGCAGATGTTTGCTTGGGGCGGTCACCCTGGCTCCTCGACGCCCGTCTGGCCTAGAGAGGACGGCAATTGAACGCCAGTCAGGTCAAGGCGGTGTCCTGGCAGCCCAATATCGGCTTTGAAAAGTGGCAAGAGAGTCTGAACGTGAGCCTCGAGGCCTCGCCTCCAGGGAACGAGGTCCTCAGGTTGGTGGAAGGGGCGCACGCCGCCCAGGTGGCATTCACAGGCCTGGTATCCCAATAAGCTAGAACTTCGGCCGACACTAAAGGGTCAAAGGAGGAGTTGCAGGAAGAGGATGGCGGACTTAGAAAATTGGTAATTTAAAAAAAGAAAGACAGAAAAAGAAAAAGAAGAAAGAAGAAAGAAAAGAAAAGAAAAGAAAGAAAAGAAAAGAAAAGGAGAAAATTGGCTCTGGTGCGTGCCCGCTGCCCCCATCCCGGCCTGCCCCTCTGAATCCAGTCCGGGCTTTGCGCCGCGCCCACAGGCCGACGCTGCCCGGCCTCTGGCGAGAACCAATCAGAGGGCGCCTCTCAGCACGTGGAGGAGAGAGACTCCAGAGCTCTGCGCCCGCTGCTCACTACACTTGTTACCGCTTGTCCTGAGCACGGAGAGGGCGAGCTCGGGCCGCGGGCAGGGCGGGAGCCGGCAGCCGGCAACCGAGGGAGGCAGACAGGCACAAAGATCGCAATAATATCCATTATAACCCGCTATCTAACCCCACCCCCAACACACACCCATCCGTCCCACCCTCCGGGAGAGGCAGCCGGCGATCCGCTCTCTGCGCCCTGGGAAAAAGCCCCAGCCATGAGCAATCAGTACCAGGAGGAGGGCTGCTCCGAGAGGCCCGAGTGCAAAAGTAAATCTCCAACTTTGCTCTCCTCCTACTGCATCGACAGCATCCTGGGCCGGAGGAGCCCGTGCAAAATGCGGTTGCTGGGAGCCGCGCAGAGCTTGCCTGCTCCGCTGACCAGCCGCACCGACCCAGAAAAGGCAGTGCAAGGTAAGGATGCGCCCGTCAGGCACTTACTAAGGGCGTTGGGCCCTGATTTGGATGTTTAGTGTTCGGGGGCCAGTGGCCTGGAATTGACAATTTGGAGAGGAAGGAAGGAGAGGGCATAACTCTGAGGCCTGCTGCTTCAAAGAGCGTTAAATATCTAGCCACGGGCTGTCTCTCCCTCCCTCCCTGCTTCCAGAAAAAGGCCCGTTTTCGCTTAGGGAGCCTTTAGGTTTTCGGTGTTGATCGTTAGGTTGTTTAAATGCCCCTTTTGGTGGCCTTGGGTGTGCTCTGAAGAGGGGCGACAGGTCAGAAACAGTAGATGGCCGGTGGACCCTTGTAGCAACAACTTGATGAAGACAAGAAGCCCAAAAGCTGGTGAATCGGGGTCTCCAGGCTGAGCGAGCCTTGGCCTTTCCTCTTTGGAAGATTTCTGTATATGCGGTGTTTTGGTTTTATTTTTTTAATTGTAGATTACTTGTGACCTTTTAAACCAAAGCTTTGCAGAAAACATCTTCCTGGGATTCTCCAAATGCTCCTTAATGTATTTAAAATGTATGAAATGTGTGACTTCTGGGTGGTAATTTTTTCTCTGTTATTTTATTTTTTTAAATAGAGTTGAGCTGTTTAAAATATTTTATTTTTTTCTGAAATTAAAAATTCTAGAACAACTGTCCTTTTGCCCAGAGCCTGTTACCCTCAAGTTTCGCCTCAAGCTTGCTGCAGAGGTGTCGCAGGGAAAGGAAAGAACTGTTGATTTCTTTTAAAATTCAAAAACCAGCCGTCCAGCCACAACGCAGTTTGGACGGCAGGAGCAGACGGTTGAGAAGGGGGCATTTAAATACAATTGACTTTTTTCTTTTCTTTTTTAGCTTGCAGTGGCACCTATGCCAGGCGCTTCCTCAAAAGGAAGGAGCGGCCTGTGCCTGCTGCACTCCCACTCCCTCTCTGCCCCAGGCCTTTCCCAGAACATTTTTGCCAGGATGATTTTTCTTTGCCTTTTTGTGCAAGAAGCCCCCCAGCCCTCTCCCGCTGTGGGCTGTTGGGGCGCGGCCTGCACTTGGGGCCACAGAGTCGCTGTCCCCCACCCCGCCCCGCAGCGGTCGCCCTCAGGGCTGCAACCCTCTTGCCAGCCCTTGCCCTCATGGTGGAGCAGCGGGCAGAGGTCGTGCGCAAAGTTTTCAGGATGGTGGTGATTTTTTTAAAGTTGTAGAATGTTTTCGGATTTTCCTCTGCCCCGAAGTGGGAAGGGAAATAAAAGTGAGAGAGTAGGAAAGGGGAAAGAGAAAGGAATAAAGAAGAAAGAAGGAGAGAGGGGAGAGAAAGCCTGCAAAAAGAGAAAGAAAAGGGGAGAGAAGAAGGAGAAATGAGGAAAACAAGGGAGGAGGAGAAAGAAAAAAAAAGAGAAGGAGAGAAAAGGAAGGAAGAGATGGGCAAGAGGAATAGATAAGAGAAGGAAGATAGGAAATAAAAGAGGGAGAGTGAGAGAGGGAAAGGAAAGAAGGGAGAGGGAAGGGGAAAAAAGAAGGAACCCAGAGAAGGGGAGAGGGAGAGAAAGAAAGAAAAAGAAAGAGCAAGAAAAGTGGAGAAAGAGGCCAAGGCGTCGAAGTCTGGTGGTGCGCGGTCCCCGCACGCCTGGGCCTAGCTAGGCACTGGGGGAGCAACCGCGGGCGGGCCCCGGCAGCAGCCCTGGCAGGGACTCCCCGGCC
>NW_012114489.1:3078095-3088198 GCF_000951035.1 Colobus angolensis palliatus | reverse complement strand
GAAGAGGATGAGGACGAGGAAGAGGAACTGCTGGAGGACGACGAGGAGGAGCTGCTGGAGGACAACGCCCGCGCGCTGCTCAAGGAGCCCCGGCGCTGCGCTGTGGCTGCCACTGGCGCCGTGGCCGCAGCAGCTGCCGCTGCAGTGGTCACAGAGGGCGGGGAGCTGTCACCCAAGGAAGAGCTGCTGCTGCACCCGGAAGACGCTGAGGGCAAGGACGGCGAGGACAGCGTGTGCCTGTCTGCGGGCAGCGACTCGGAGGAGGGGCTGCTGAAACGCAAACAGAGGCGCTACCGCACCACGTTCACCAGCTACCAGCTGGAAGAACTGGAGCGGGCGTTCCAGAAGACGCACTACCCCGACGTCTTCACCAGGTATGCGCGTAGGGTGGTAGCGGCCGCAGCGGCGGAGAGCGCACGCAGGCCCCAGGGAGGGACAGCGGGCGGGCAGGGGCCCCGGCCTCAGGGCGGACACTTGGCTCCTGGACTCTGCGGAGGAGCGCCCTCCCAACACACCCACCCTTGCTCACCCAAACCACCCACTCCCCCCACCCCTACCCCAGTTCGGGCTTTAAGTTTAGGCTGGAATGGTTTCTCTCCTTCCCAAGGTCGTTGCAGTTTAATGTTTTCAAATTACAAGTTTTAGTTAGAAAGAGGAAAAGAAACAGCCTCTCCAAAGAGCGCCCGAAAGTGCCACCTTGGAGACGCGCGCACAGCAGAGGGCAGGCACAAGGCCTCCGGAGCTGCAGTCCGGGCTAGGTCCCCGGCGAGGCTCAGGAAGCGCTGTCCGCGGTCGTGCGGCCAGAGCAAAGCAGGGGCTATTTTTGGTCGCTGTGCTGTGCGCTCGCCACCCCCGCCTGATGCCCCAAGAGCCTGGTGGGTATCAGTTACGCAGTTCGCAGTGAAGCTGGAGCCTGTGCCAGCGGAGAAGGCCTTTAGAAAGATCCGAGTTCTGTCGTTTCAGGACTCCTGAAATGACCAAAGGAAGTCAGAATTGGGCAGTGTTTGGTGTCTGAACACCTGAGGGGCCCCAGCCAGACTCTCCCCTTTTACTCTCTGTCCTCTCCCGACACACACATTAAACCCACCGTGCGTTTAATGTAAACGGGTTTACCGGGTGGGCAATGATTGCTGGAAGCCTGGCAGGGAGTAGACAAAGCAGTTGGGGGAATTTTCTCTTTGGATCAGTGTCCAAGCCGGGTGTTCCACCTGGTCACACTCCACCTCCACTTGTTTTTCTGGGAAACATGTGCCTGTGTGATGACTGGACCCTCGGCCCCAGCTTATTCAGCCGACCACCTGGGGCGCCGGTCCAGGTAGGGGTCCTTCTCTCCCACCCCAAGGCCAAGGTCTGAGCTCAGGCGAGGAGCCAGGGTTAGGGCAAACGTCCCCCACTGAGGGGGAGAAAGGGATCGGTGACTGCCTAGCGCCGGGCTAGTCAAGCGCGGGCAGTTCCTTCAAAGGAGACGTGCTCAGCTTTTCAATGTGCATTTTAGAAGGGGAATGCTGCCCGCCCCTTTGAACCAGAGGAGAAATCGCTGCTTAGGGCTCGGGAGGCCGTGTTAACTCCAAAATGTAGTTGGCCTGGCAATTGCCTAACTCTCCTAACCAGAAACAGAAAAGAGCGGACTTCATGCCAGGCAAAGGCACTTAAACCTGGTCATCGCTTGGGCTACACTTTGTCTTCCCCTGTGTCACCCAGTCCTTTCCTTATCTTTAAAAAAGGAAATAAGTTTAAAAACCTATGTGTGCTATCGAATAGCGAATTGGCCGACCAGCGTTTTGCGTTTATCATACGTGTGTATTTCCAAAGAAGAAACTGAGCTGGTGTCAGTTGGCATCCAGGTCCGCCCTTTTTTAGCTTCTGGCGGGCTTGGGGGCGGGGGAGGACCGAAGTGCATGAGGAGGGGCAGCTCCTTTTCCCCGCCCCACCCCCACCTCCTTCCAACCCAGGAGTTTGAGCCCCTTGGCTCCCGCCCGGAGCCAGCCTGAAGTGCCGCTTTAGATTTGCTGATGCCGGCTGTAGCTGGGGACAACGGAGGGCACTTATGGAGACGGTTTACCTCTGGTGCTGAAGTTTCAGGTGTGGACTGGGAGCCTACCGGCAGGGCAACCCCAGGTCCCAGGCTTCGGCGGCCCCCGCTCTTTCATATCAGCGAGCGGAGGGCCAATTATTCTCGGCGCGCTCATATTTTCGGTAAACAGGTCGTAAGTCGTTTTACAGCATCTTAATGGTTTCCTATTTGCCTTAATTGTCGCAGTAATAACTGCAATGACGGGGTAGGGTTTCAGTTAAATTGACTTCCCCTGAGATGGGCAGGGTTTGTAGTGGGCACTGGAGTCAGGAGGTGCGCAGAATTTTGTTTAATCGAAAAATTACCCCACTGAACTCTTAACAAGCTTAAAATACCTGCAGAGGGTAATGCGGAGTGTAACCCAAGGGGATGATGGAGGGAGGAAGGTGGGGGAGAGAGGGATGGAGGGAAAGGCATAGCGCTGGAAAGAGAAGAAGGAAGAAGGAGGGAAGAGAAATTTTTAAAAAGAAGGCAGAACGAAACCAAGGGGACAGAAAAATATTTTCTTACTTAAGTGCTGAGTTCCTATTCCACTTAATATTAGGACAAAACAGGGTATAAGCTGTGTGTGTGTGTGTGTGTGTGTGTGTGTGTGTGTGTTGTCTAACTCTGGCTTAAGAGAGTGAGAGAGAAACTGTGTACCCAGGTTTGTAGACTCAGAGACTCAAGATGCCACCCTTGCTTGTCACACACGAATGTAGTATGATATAATAGATAATATCCTATATCTGGCAATGTACTTCATGTTTTTGCATTTTCAGTCAAATAGTTGGCACTCCAGGGGTGATGGAATGGCAATGCCCATATGTTTGGGGGTTGGGGGCAGGCAGCCAGGGGAGACCCTAGTGGCGTAGGCCTGCCATAGAGGAGTGGATAGCTGAGAGGGCATTGCTGGGGCCTGCAGTGACCTCCTGTCTGTCTGTTGCTTTCTTATAGGGAGGAACTGGCCATGAGGCTGGACTTGACCGAGGCCCGAGTCCAGGTGAGCTGCACCACAGAGGGAAGAAGGAGGGAGGAGGGCTGGGGGCCAGTGGGAGAGAGAGAGATGGGTTGATGGGTGGGGGGATCCCCTTCACAAAACCAAGAGAAGCAGAATCAGAAAAGTAGACCCAAGCACTCTCACACACACAAAGATATTTAAAACTTAAGACATAGGAGGTGGAAGGGGGAGGTTTTGGGGTTTGGGAGCCCGAGGAAGGAGTCCAGGATCAGAACAAGGGCTTTAGAGTTCCCTGAGACTGCAGTTTGGGAGCCCCTATAGGAAACAATCCACCAACCTACTTCTCCTGATTGAAATAATGGGATGGAGCATGGATTTGGTTGTTAGACAAATCCGCTCAGCCCCAAGCAGGTATTTGGCTGCGATTAAGTCTCCAATCGGGCTTCATAAAAGCCCACTTAGTGCTAGAACAAACAGGGCCATTTGAAGGCAAAATGCTGTTTGATTTCCCCTCCGCCCCACACAAGGAGCTGGCTAATGCTATTTGATTTCCCATTTTTTATAGCAATGAGCCCACATTGATCTAATAGGGAGTGAGTGCAATGCTATTAAAGGTGTTTGCAGCCCCATACCAGAGTGCATTTCCGAACCCAGGCCTCATAACCAAAGAGACGATCAACACTGAGCAGCCCCGATGGCCAACAGAAAACAGATGTCCCTGGGTTAGGAGCTGAGTGAATCACTTTACAGTCAAAATCAAGCGCTGATAAAGCACAATAAATTCCATATGGCTCATTTAATACACAACAGCTTCTTGCATTAGAGGGCTAATGATGAGGCCTGTCCCCTCCTTTCTGTTGACACATTTCTCCATTGTCAAACAGAGATGTGACAGCAACTCTGTATTTTCAGCTCAGGGGAACGAGTCGTGGGAAAGTTAAATAACTTTTAAAAAGAAAGAGAGCGCCCCCTCCCTTTCTCCTCTCTCCCTATTCACTGGAGAAGATGTAATTAAGTGAATATGAATTATTAGAGTCCTTTCGTTTACCTTTGGGGGGCCTCAGAGGTATTAATTCAATAATGAGGAATTGCAGGGGGACATCTTGATAATTGCAGTTGAGCCGGGAGAGACGATCTGTCTGTAAAAAGGTTTCCACGTTCTTTGAGGGCATCCTAAGTCCACTGCCCCCAGTTCCCCTTCTTCTTTCACTGCGATCAAGGAGTGGTGGATATTCTTGTCTAGACAGATTTGGATACACAAAAGCTGCCCACCCAGTCCGGTCCCATCTACACTCTTACTTTTTCAAGCCTCTGGGTTTCCACACTGAAGTGTTTCTGAAATTCACAAATAGATTATTTTGAAGGCTGTGGAATGGTGTCAATGGGCCCCCTTTTGGCAGAATTGGAAGTAATTGACCGATTTGGATTCTTGATTTTTCTTGCCCTGGGGGGCTGTCTAGAAGTCAAACCAAGCTTAGATGCTACTGCTGGTAACAAGTCCCAGTGTGCAGATTTGAAAAATATGGATGTGTTTCACATTTTAAAATATATTCCTCGGATACTTTACATTATATTTTAATATAACTCTGTATAGCCCTGGAGTTCATTCTTAATTTTCAGACTTGCGTGCAGTTATAAACCCAGCCCTAAAAATATTAATGTCTTCAGGGGAGAAGGAGCATATCTTCCCAGCTGTGGGTGTGATGAGCAGGTCACATAAAAATAATTTCATGCTCCTGGGGTTTATTTTTAGATGATGGTAGCTGCCATATTTCAGGTAAAGGTCTCTATTAAAATTGCTTTCTATTAGCAATTAGGAAAATACCTCAGGCTGAAAACCTCCTCCAAGCCTAGAACTATCTTATTTAAATAACCGATTTAAACCACATCTCCAAAAGGAAATAAAAAACTTGTTAGCTCTGAAGATGTGAAAAGTCTACACCTATCCTGCCCTCTGATTTCTATGCACCCAGGTATTGCTGCCTGCTTCATCCATGTAGTCAGTGCCTTCCTGCATAGAACTGGGTCCTGCAGGGAGCCCCTGCCAAGAGCAGGCTGTGTACCCCTGTTTCATTTCATAGAGGAATGACCCCTTGGAATGTATGCTTGCTAGTTAACTCGAGCACTTCTTCCCTCCCTCTCATCCCTCCCTGAACCCCAGAACCCAGCATAGTGCTCTTAGGTGTTCAGTAAATATTTCTGGAAAGAATAAATGAACTATCTCTCCATTTTCCTCTTCCATACAGAGCAAGAATTTTGCCAGCTCTTGCGTAAACCTGCAATAGGTGAAAATAGCTGACATACAGTAAAACAAGCACGTCCCTCATCTCTTGGTGGCTGCCCATTCCCTAGAGTCACCATTGAATGCATGCTTTCACTTGCCTTATTTTACCCAGTCCTCATAACAGCCTTATGAGTGAAGTTTTATTATCCCCATTTTACAGATTCCAAAACTGAGGTTCAGAGAGGTTTAAGTGACCTGCCTAAAGATCCTAGCAAGCAAGTGTCAGCACAGACGTTTAAACTTTGGTTTCCCCAACTCTAAACACACTGAATCACTTTCCTTAAACTTGGAAAACTGGCCCAGTTGGAATGTGGGCAGAAAGGGTTTGCTTGTCCTGTTTCCTGCTGACTTGAAGTTGTGGCTCCTATTCACTGCTCATTTGGCCCCAGACATGTCCGAAAACTACCTGAGGCCTAAGAGGGGCAGGAGGGCGCGGGCCGCGGTGGAAAGGAAGGGGGCCCTGCAGCGCGCCGAGTGAAGGGACGGGTACGCGCCCCGTGCCCCCGCTGGCCCGAGCCGTGCCGACCCTGAGCTCTCTCTGCCTTGCAGGTCTGGTTCCAGAACCGTCGGGCCAAGTGGCGCAAGCGGGAGAAGGCAGGCGCGCAGACCCACCCCCCGGGGCTGCCCTT
Source organism: Colobus angolensis palliatus (assembly GCF_000951035.1). Taxonomy (NCBI): domain Eukaryota; kingdom Metazoa; phylum Chordata; class Mammalia; order Primates; family Cercopithecidae; genus Colobus; species Colobus angolensis. The sequence continues at coordinate 3,082,271 of NW_012114489.1, read as the reverse complement.
CCCGGGGCCGCTCTCCGCTACCCACCCGCTCAGCCCCTACCTGGACGCCAGCCCCTTCCCTCCGCACCACCCGGCGCTAGACTCTGCTTGGACTGCCGCTGCCGCCGCCGCCGCCGCCGCCTTCCCGAGCCTACCTCCGCCTCCCGGCTCGGCCAGCCTGCCGCCCAGCGGGGCGCCGCTGGGCCTGAGCACTTTCCTCGGAGCGGCAGTGTTCCGACACCCGGCTTTCATCAGCCCGGCATTCGGCAGGTAACGCGTGGCCTCGGAAGTCTGTCTGTCTGTCTGTCTGTCTCTCATACACACAGAGGCTGGGGGCAGGGAGGAGGCAGGAGTCAAACAGGGTTACACACATCTTTTTCTTTGGCCCAACCTCAGAGACTGTAGCAAAGAAAAAACTCTCTGATTGCGCCTCAAAAAAAGCGGGGGTCTTGAAGGGATTGACTTGGAACTGAATGGGAAAGGGGAAGGCAGTGGCGGTAACAACCGTGACAACGGGGAATCAAAGCTGTGAAAGTACCATCTGAAGGCTGCAGCAACTCCCACCATAGGTGGTATGCGAGCAAACATGTACAGGTGTAGGGTACAGAGCAGGGATGACTTTTCAAGTTTTGCAAAAGTTCTTCCTCATGCCCCCAAACCTGGCAACCTGAGGAACACAGCCCTGATCCCCATGGGAGCCCTCGAGCCACCAGGCCCTCTGGGTGCACAGAATTCTTTCTTCTGCCCCAGACTCCATCTTCCTTGTCACTCCTCAAGTGACCCGCTGCCAACGACACCTCCACCTCCGTATGTGCAAGCCCCGATCTACAAGGTAGTACAAGACAACGAAATAAAAGAAACCGCTCATCTTATAACTCCTTTTCTTTAATGAACATCGAATGAGGAAATAAAAAGTCTGCATAATCACATAGACAAAGAAACAAAGGAGGGATGTATTGTGTTAGCGCAGTGAAAATAAAACTGGATGCAGCTTCAATGATCACTCTTTGGGAGAACAAAGAAATAATAGATTCATCCAACTGCGCAGCTGCTTAACAAAAAAATCATCTTACAGAAAATTAAGACTCGGAGTAAATTTAGTTTCTTATAACAAACCAATAAAATAAACAGCGAGTGCACTGAAGCAGAGTTAGTGACTCAGTTTACCTAATGGAACCAGGGCATGTTACTACGCCACCTCCGGGTCACACTTTATGATATCTTTCGGAGAAAAATTTTAAAGTTCTGTCTCTTCCCTCCCTCCACTTTTTCCCTCTGACAAGTGACTTGTAAACCCAGGCGAACCGTGGCTGGAGGACCGAGTTGCGAGATTCGGAGAGGCTGGAAGAGGGTCTGGGCTGGGGTGGCGCGAGGAGTGAGCAGTGGGCTTGGGAGAAGGAGGCGGCGCTCCCTGAGCCCAGGTGGGCTCATTTCTAACCCTGGAAATTCGGAATTGGCCCCGCGGGCCTGGAGCCAGAGCCCTCAGGGAGGCAGTCGGGAAAGCTCGCGGGCGCTCGGAAGTGGTGGGCGTGGGGGTGGTGTCCGGTGGCCCCGGGCGGCTCCGGCAACAGCTAATGTCCGAGTGCTGTGTGCATGGGGTAGAAGCGTCACGTGGAGTAATCCCGGCGCCGCGCGGAGGCGGTGGCGCTGGCGTGGGTGCCAGGCTTGGGCATCAACTGGCCGCGCGCCAGGGTCGTGGGTCGGGGGCTCCCTGAGGCCAGAGGTCACAGGGGCGCGGGGAAGACAGCTGGGGTCGCCGCGCCAGGATGTGGGGCTGCTGGCAGGTGAGCGGAAATCAACAGGCGGTCGTCCTTCACTCCCACCCACGGGCACTGGCCAGACGCGGGTCGCTGAGTCCCGGGCGGAAGGGCGGCCGCGGCGGCGCGGGTGGCCCGGGAGGCCGGCGAGCTAGGCCTGTTTCTCCAGGGCGCAGTAAGTCCCGGGCCGAGGAGCCGGAGGGAGACCTCAGAACCTGCGGCGTGCGCCTGGGCAGCTGGAATCCCACCTTCTCCGTCTTTTTTCCTCCCCACTCCCACCCTCCACCTTCCCTTCTTCTTTTGCTCTCCGTCTCTCCTTTTCTCCCTCCGCATTCTCTCCTAGAAGATAGTATCTGCAGCCCCTGGCCTTGGAATACAGCGTCCGTTTAAGCGAAACCACCGAATCCACGCCACTGGGCAGTGGGGCTTGGGGTTTCCACGCCCGCCTGTGGACCCCGGCCCGGCCCCTCGGGGAATATCTGGACTCGGTCTTTTCCCCCCAGTCGGTTCCCTGCCCTGGGAAAGCCCTGTCTGCGGGGTCCAGCCTCCGCCCGCGCCCTCTGCCCATTCCCCCCCCGCCCCCGCCGCGGCCCATCCGGATCCCGTGGGTACCGCGACTAGCGGCGGGAGACGCTGCCCGAGGCGCCGCGCACAGCTCCCGAGGCCATGACCGCGCTGTTTGCTCTCCCCGCAGGCTCTTCTCCACAATGGCCCCCCTGACCAGCGCGTCCACCGCGGCCGCTCTCCTGAGACAGCCCACACCCGCCGTGGAGGGCGCAGTGGCATCGGGCGCCCTGGCCGACCCGGCCACGGCGGCCGCAGACAGACGCGCCTCTAGCATAGCCGCGCTGAGGCTCAAGGCCAAGGAGCACGCGGCGCAGCTCACGCAGCTCAACATCCTGCCGGGCACCAGCACGGGCAAGGAGGTGTGCTAAAGGCTGCCCTCCACCCCCGCGCCCCGCGCGCGCCCCGAAAGGTCACCTCACTCAGCACCACTCAAGACCAAATGGAAACAGAGGACCAGCACACTCCCGAGACGGCACTGAGAGAACGCAGCCGCCTTCGCAGCACTCTGGATGCGGGCATGGCAGCCCTCTGCGCTCCGGGACGTGGCACCTCCTCGGCTGGCTGTCCACCCACCCCTGCCCCTGCCCCTGCTACTGCCAACCTCGCTCCAACTCCAACATCCACTCTCTCTTGTTCTTACTTTCCTGAAAATATCGGGGAGGTTTTCTCCCCCAGACGCCTGACATTGAAGTAAAAAATTTAAAAAGCCCAACCTCTTCCTCCTGACACCCCACTTAGCCTTTTTTTTTTTTTTTTTTAAATAGCATTTTGGCGCTCGAAGTTGATCTCCCCAGTGAAGGCCCCAGCGTGAAGCCAGGGCCCGGGAAGCAAATGCGAGCCTGTAAGATAGCTAACAGTGCACTTAAAGGAAAGGGGCATCTTGTTCTCGTTCTCTTCTTTATCATACACCAACCAAGGTTTTTATATCAAACCAAAGGGAAATACTCTGCTAGAATATGGACTGTTGAAGTCACCAAACTGTGATTATTGATTCTGTACATACCATTGTTATTAAAAAAAAAAAAAGAAGAACAGAGCTTTGTATATTTGAAATGTTATAACGCAATTGCACTCAGCGTGGTATGGTAAAAGTTTGTCCTCCTGTAGATTCTTACTGTGTTGTAGATACGGTAGGGTTCCTAGACAAATATTTATGTACTCAAGCCCTTTATTTAACTTATTAACTGTAGAGGCTTCCGAAACCTTCAAGATAAAGGCAATGGTACAGTACTTTTGTGTAATGTGTAATTGTTACCACTTTTCCTTGCTATCTAGTGGAGAAGTGTCACGCTCAAAATAAAAAAAATTATATGTTTAACAAAACGAAGTGTGAATGTTCCATACAGGTGCTGAGGGGACAGTAGAAACCCCCAACCCCACCCCCTCCCGGGAGTCAAGGGTGGGCGCCAGTGTCCAGGCATCTCCTGGGATTATCTGCACACGCGTTTTCCTGGCAGAGGTCCCTGGTTTGAATCCGATCCTCAAAGGGAACCGGATTTCCTACAAAGGTTAAGGACGCCGCCGCGGTACTTTCCACGCGCACCTCGGCTCTCCCTGGTCGTATCGCAGCGGGAGCTGGGGGCCCCGGGCCATGGAGGTGGGGTGAGTTCCAGGATGGGTGGGTGGATGGTGGGCGTTGTTGACGGTGGAGTCAGAAATTTGAAGCAAGCGGGAGTCTTGGCTCGGAAGGCGAAGGGAGCTGTTGGAAAGTGCCACGTAGCGAGGAAGTGAAATGCGCAGTCCGAGATGACAGGTAATGGCGAGAGCGAGAAGCCCAGGCGCTCCCTTCCGAGGGGGCGGGCTCCACGGCACGTTCTCAGGGAGGAGGGAGTGTGTGTGTGTGTGTGTGTGTGTGTGTGTGTGTGTGTGTGTG
>NW_012114489.1:3077285-3077695 GCF_000951035.1 Colobus angolensis palliatus | reverse complement strand
AGCAGTAATGATGGAAAGGCAGCGAGGGGTATCCAAGTGGCAGATCTTAACTCGACAAATGTCATTACATCACTTATCCAGGCATTGGTAAATGTATACATTTAAAAAAATCTAAACAACTCAGGTTTCGTGAGGAGACCCAAACAGATTTGCAATCTGTAACCACCTCGGCGCACCCCTCCCTCCCCGCGGCGGGGACCGCAGCTTCTCCCTCCCCCAGGCCCTGCCCGCGCCCCTCCGGGTGACCGCTCGGTGGAAGCCCGCCTGCGGGGGCTGGGTCTCGCCGACTCTCCCAGGGTGATGGGAAAGGGAAGAGAAGCTTAATTAGTTTCAATTTGCTGTAATTAGCGCGCCGGACCTTTGGGGAGAGGGGCAGGCGGGAGGGGTGCGGGGGTGCCGCGGCGTGACTA
>NW_012114489.1:3067576-3076992 GCF_000951035.1 Colobus angolensis palliatus | reverse complement strand
AATCCCCCCCTCCCCAACCCCGGGTCCAGACGCCCGGAGACCCCCGACCGCCCGAAACGTTGGGGAGTTCGCCGACCCAGCTAGCCGGCTGGTGGCTGCTTCTGGCACTTGGGCCGTCGGGTGGATCACCGCCACCCCACGCTGGCCCTGGACTCACGGGGGCGGCACTCGCAAGAAGGGCCCCGGTCTGGGGTATGGGGAGCGGCTGCCAACTACCATTCCTACCACGCACTCCTTTCCCGGGTTTAGTAGGCCCAATGGGAACTTTCTAGGGCATTACTGGAGGTCTGAGAGTCTAAAACCCTCAGACTCCACATCCACAGGCTCTCCCTGAGCGAAAGCCGCTTTGCTGGGGTGGGCAGGACTGCTGGAGAGTTTGGGGAGGAGACAGGAGACTGCTGGATAAGACTGAGGGAAAGAAGTTGGGTGTTTTTTTTTTTTTTTTTTTTTTTGTGGTCAATATCAATTTTCCGTCGATTTTGCCTTTTTGTTTAGTAGGGCTTCTTTTCCCCCCTCCAGGCTGCTAGTTGGATGGTATACGAGAAACAGTACCATTCTTCCTGTTAATGAACTCTTTTTTAAGTCATTTTTTCTCATTTGACCCTTCCATGGAACAGAAGCAAATTGCGTGAAATTACCTCCAAGGATTACATTTATTACTGGCCAATGAGAACCCCTCGCCTTGTTTTACAAACTCTTAATCCTATGTCATTCTGATGCTGCAAACAAGCCCGGTCCTGGGCCTCCTATTCTTTCAACTTTCCCCAGCTGGAGGGACCTCATTCTGCACTTAATATTCCCCATAAATATCACACGCTAAAGACCCCCTGACTTCCAGCAAGTCCACATTAAACATGTGACATGTCACGCATGACAAACTCTGAGTATCTTTTCAAAGCAGCATTAAAAGCAAAGAAACCAATTTTCTTCTCCTTCCAAACCTCCCCAAGTGCTGAATGATGGGGATTGGAAAGAGCCACTGGAGCGTACTTAGGGGGATTTTATGAGATTTTCCAGAATGATTTAATCTTATTGTGAGCATTATTAATGAATGGCAACCCAATTTGGCCCCAATATCTGGGAACTTGGTCACAATGCTGGGAGCGGCTGACCCCCCCAACCTTAAGCAAACCTCTTCCACCATGGAGGAGGACATGCAGAGCCCCAGGGAGTTTGCGAGAGCCTAGTTCAGGGCATGGCTGTGTCCTATCACACCCAAGACAGAATGGCCCAACACCTGCTTTCCCAGGGCCACCCCCACAGCATCTTGGGGTGAGGGGTAATTGAAGCCTGGGACAGGCCTCTGTGGGAGGGTTGAGGGGAAGGGGTAAGTTAATTTGCTACATATTCAGACAGGTTAGCCAGATCTGGAGGAGGTCCTGGAAGGCAAAAAGGGTGCATTTGGCATAATATTATCAGAGGTGTCCTTCCGTCACCAACTACCCATGGCCCGAACTGTGGACAGTAGTCAGGGCGGGCATCTTAGATGTGTGGGGAGGCAAGTGGAAGAATTAGGGAAAGTGACTGTTGAGAAAGTTTGGGCCTCCTTGGGACTTGAAACTCAGACTTAAACTAAAATCCATGCTGAAATTGGCTCAGACCAGTTTCCCATTTTTTTCTCTTACTACCCACCCCCCACCCAATTGGGGCAAACATTGTTGTTTTTGATTTGTGGTATCAAGAGCCAAAGCACCTGTAGTTCTCTTTAGTATCCTTTTAAGTATGATCTTACTAGAATGACAAAAGGGGCTGATGTGAGAGAAAAGGAAATTATAATAGGTTAGCCCAACTTGCTTGTGGAGGAAAAAAAATGTCCATGAGCATCTGTGTATGTGTATACCCAAAAGTGAGTGTATCTGAATGAAGGGGGGTCTTAAATGGGGCCTAAAAATGATATTTTGGAACGCAGAAGTCCCCAGAACAACTGCATATTTCACTGATAGTGGCAGCCTGGCTGGGGGGCGGGAAGAAGAAAGCCCACTGCCTGACGGTGGGGAGAGCTGGCGGGCCGGCGGGGCGGAGGGCATTTTTCAAAGGAAGAAGTCTTGTTGTCCCTGGACATTATTAAGGGTCCAGTTTGAAGTATACATTTTTTTCCTTTAAAGAAATGGGAGTGATTACCAGTTATACATTAAGAAATGTCATTCAGTCATTTTTATTCATTCTCCGGAAATCTTCGTAAAAGCCTGAATCATACTTCTACAAGCAGCAATTTTGTTAATCCAGGGGGTTATTACTCTGGGCCCTTATTAGGTTCTACACCACTGCCAAGCAATCCTATAACCCTCTCAAAAGAAGTTTACCTCCCTGTTATAAAACCAGTAGTGGTATTTATACTGTGCAATAATTAGTGTATTACTTGAATCCACTAACACGTTCATTTTATCTCTGCACAAAACCTCTAGTCTGCTTATAGAAAGCTTGTGCCTCCTTTGGTGCTGTTAAAGTGGTGAAAGAGTGAATTGAAGGCTGGTTGCACTTTCTCCTTTTGCCTCGCCTTAATTCCCATCTCTTTTTGCTCTCATCCAATTAGCACAGTGTATTAAGCGGTTTATCATCTCATAGTCAGCTATTGAGAGAAACAAGGCGAGCACTTTGCAATAGAACCTGCGCTCCTTTGACACCCTCAGGTACTTACATATTCCACTGCGCTATGAATAATAGAGGAAGAATGGAGCGCTAATTCCCTCATCAAAGAATGCCTTGTCTGCTGCTTTGCTCAACAACACCATTCTGATCAAAAGAAAAGCAATAAAGCTTAGCATAACAAAACGAAACCTACTTATTAGCTTAGTGGTTAAATTAATGCAGAGCCGCTGCTATTCAAAACCAAGGTTTGAAAACAGCCTCCAACAACCTGATAATGCTGCCTTCGGGATGAAGGAATTTTAATCTGAAATTTGAGGCTGGCTGAGATGAGTTAATCTATTAAACTGCTATAAGGAAGCTCCACCACAAACTGTTCAATTAAGAAATATTTAGGTGAGATGGAGTGAGAAAGAGAGAGAGAGAGAGAGGAGAAAGAGGGGGCGGGAGGGAGACAGACAGGAGCAGAGAATGGCAGCTTTAAATTTGGGATGGGAGCATCGAATTAAAGGGTCGGGCATCCTGACAAGAGGGTCTGGGGCTTGGTGTTTTCCTTAAAACCCTAAAACAAACAGGAACATCTGTTTTTGGAGTTTCCTTACTGTTGCATCTTCCGCCAAACTCATTTTAAATGATGTTTGAAGAAGTATGTCGAGGAGCATGGTGTGTGTGTTGAAGGTAAGAGGTAGCAGGGGCTGGAGAAAGGGGTGATGGTGAGAGGCAGTGAATTCATTCCCTTTCAACATCTCCCAAATTCCACTCTTGGAACTTTGATTAGCCCCCACATCCTGGGCAACAGTCACGAGATTAACTCCATATGTTTTCTGGACAAATTAAAATCTTATCAAGCATACTCTGTGGGATTTTCCATTTCTGGCCCCCTCTATGCACCTTATATGTAGGAGAGTGGAGGGTTATCAGATTGTGTCCAAGATAAGCTTGTGTACATGTGTCCACTATAGGTCAAATCCTAGTTCCTAAATTAAACCAAAAAGGTGTCCTTTCCAGAGACAGGATTCTTCTAGGGTACAATTTCCCAACTGGCCCAGATAAACTTTGGCCCAGAAGTTTACTCTGGCCCACACAGAGTTTAAAGTTTTGTTTTAAAAAATTAGTTGTCAAGGTTTAGAAATCAATAAGCTTTGTGGAATATTTGGATTCCTGGCTTCTCTTGAAAACTCGATCATGTGACCACACTGGGCCCCATCCCTGCCAGCATCACTGAGTAGCTTCTGGCCCCTTTGGACAGGACCTGCCCACTCCTGTTTGCCACAATCCCTGCCACTCACTCTAGTGTGAACCTGGTTTGCTTCATCCATTCACTTTTAGAATTTGAGGTTAGGACCCGTGCCAGAGTCCACGGAGACCTGCGGGTCACCTCTCTCCTTACAAATAAGATAGGCAAAGTTTCTGCATCAGTTCTGCCTGGTGTACTATCAACCAACGCAAATCAAGGAGTAGAAATATCTCTCAGAGAAAAGTAAGTATGTGATATTCCCATCTTCTAACAGAGATTCACTGGAATTCTTAAAGTTGCAGTTTTAACCTTCCACAAACTTCTGGAATCCTTAGGTGCCTGGAGTTCTAACAGATCCCAATAAGAAAACATCAACTGCTGCATTAGCTCTTTTCAGGCATGGTACTTAGAAATGTCTGACATTCTAGAGAAATGGTCCTTGCCCTCAGGGTAGTTATAATCTAGAGGCAGAGACAAGAAACAATCCAGTGAGAAGTTACTTGAGTCTCTTGGAGTTTCTTGATGATCAAGTTCAGGATAACTATTTATATTTAATATAATCCCAGATCCCAGAAATCAAGGAAAACATGCCTTCCCTTCAGGAAGCACACTTAAGAGAACCGTCTCCCTAACCTTATGCAAGAATAGCAATTATTGAAAGAGTTGACCAGGGGAGCAATAAAACCACATTAATCCCTTAGTTCCTGAAGCACCGTGGGTGCTCCAGTTTGTGACAGACTGCAGAGCTCACACAGTACCAAGTTAGTTAATTAACTGACAGGGCTCGAAACCCACAGTGTTTCTACTTAGAATCTCAGTCTAAGAGCAGGAGGAGAAAGGAGAGGGATGGGAGCCAGAGGGGAGGTGAGGAAGAGAAATAAAAAGAAAAAGCAATGCAAAAGGCAGCTTCATTTCCACTGCTTAACCTATCAGTATTCCTTCACCAGGGGGACCTTTCTTGGGGGGCGCTTTTCTCTCAGGAGCCCTAGGCCTTGCCCTTCAAAAAGAGACACTGCTGGTCTCTTGGCTTGGCTAAGTTAGCAAAGCACATAAGAAACCATACTTCATCTGTTAAATGACCTAAAGTCACAGAAATTCTGAAAGTTTCTCAGAACATTCAACCAAATATCATGCTGTGCACGCCTGAGCTGGGTTCTGATAGAGGTGGCTATGAAGAAACTGGGCTGAGGTTTGAAAAGGGGATGGCCTCTAGTCTTTCATATATATATACATATATGTGTGTGTGTGTGTGTGTGTGTGTATGTATGTATTTAGAGGTGGGGGGTCTCACTATGTTGCCCAGGCTGCTTTGAACTCCTGGGCTCAAGCCATCCTCCTGCCTCCACCTCTGGAGTAGCTGGGACTACAGGTGTGTGCCACAGCAACTGGCTCTAGTCACATGTTACTCCTTGCTGCCTCTCTAGTCAACTCTTTGCACCTGGTAAGGATTCACCACAACTGCTTTCCCTTTAGAAAACTTTATTCTTAAGTAGAAGGCACAACATAAGTTTTCTTTTATAAAAACACAGGTCAATGTTTTTAAAAAACACAGCATAGTTGTACAAGGGGAAACATTTTGTTAGTATAATCTTACATTGGTAATGTAAGAGAGGAAAGACTGCCATACTGAAATATATTTTGCTGCTGCCAAAGAGGGTCCCATTCTGAAGAAATGAGAAAAAAATAGCAAGCACCAGGGCCAATTAAGCATCCCTCCCCCCAATTTTTCTGAATACAACACAGTGATCCTCACCCGAAGCCCTACACATGTTAATGGACTGTTAGAGTATGAAATTATTTTTAATGTGCTTTCTTGTTGTGTAAACCTTTACCTGCACTTTCTATTTAAGGGGCAAAAAGGGAATGTGAGTGTAAAACACCTGCTCAGTGTGTGTCTGTTGGACTTTGGAGCAATTCAATAAACAAGCCTGCTCTGTTTAATCTATTTAGTGAGTGCAAGGCTTCTAAATCTCCCCGCTCAGCTACCTATATAAAAGACAAGACTGAAAAGGACACCCACTCCTGGATGGCTGGAGAAGCATTTGGATTTAGATCGGGTTTAATTGGCGTGTGAAAAAGCAAAATGTCAGCTCTTCAGTCAGGCTCTGAGAACTTCTGTTTATGTTGGGGGGGGGTACATAGGCTAAAGGCCCTGAGGCAAAGCCTGGGGTCACTTACATTCCAGCTACTCTCAATCCAAGTAGCAATTTCCCTCCCTCAGAAACCGGGTCTTCAGGACCTTGGGGAGGGGAGCTTGGGGAAGGGCCCTGGAGTTGTGTTTTAAAGCAGTACATCTTAATATGAAGACAGGAACTTCTATGATGCTTAGGAACATTAGAGTCAACATTTTTGCAGCCCCCTTTCCTGGTCCACATTCACACAAGACACACAGCTCCAAGGGAGAAACAGATGCGGGAAGGGCAGTAAGGGCCAGAGCGGAGGCACAGAGGAAGCTGGGATTTTTCAACTACCCCCTCCTTGGTTACTCCTGGGATTCCCTTAGGATTTCACAGCACAACCAGCGAAGAGTTTGCTCAGGTTCACTTCGGAGTAGCCACTTCGGGACAAGAATTGCTCTGCTGTGTTCTTGAGTTTTCTGTAGTCCTGCAGAACTCTGGGGGTAAAAAATTGCTTCTTCAATTTATCTAAACGAGAGAGAGAGAGAGAGAGAGAGAGAGAGAGAGAGAGAGAGAGAGAGAGAGAGAGAAAGATTGATTAGAAGTTTCAGGTAGTTTCTTTAAAAAACATTCAGTATTCCACCAGAGAAGAGGATGCTGATTCCATTTGTATCTCCACCATCTTATCTCTGGTCTACCCCTGGGTCCGGTCAGATGCAGACCCTGCCCACCATTCCTCTGTGAAAGCTTCTCTTCCTTTCTCCTGCCTGTCCGCCTCTCAGCACCTAGCTGACTCAGCACACTGGGGGACGGGGCCACCCTCTACTGATGTGAACTGCAGGTGCACGCTCATGTGCAGCAGACAAGGTGAGCTCTACACGCAGACACCACTTTCATGGGTGCTGCGAGCACATGCATGCAACTGCTTGCGAAGTCTGGAAGTGGCAGGAAATACCTAGTCTCAAAGGGAGCTATGGCCTCTGGTGCCTTCCAGCCCCAACTCCCCAGATCAGCTGGGCCTAGACAGCTTCTTCTAGTCCCTCCAGTTCACTTCCCTCTGCTAAACAAAACTTCTTTGCTGAAAGAGGCGAGAGGTGAGTGGCCCCGAGGGCACCTGTCTGTCCATGGCCAAGATTTCTTTGCTTTTCTTTGTCCACACTGTGTGAACTCAGGATATGCGGCACTCCTGCTCCTTCAACACATTCATCCCTGGCCTTTCCCTTCAGAGCAGGGTGCTACCAGTCAGAGAAAAGATCCCTCTCCTTTCCCTTCCCAGAGCCTGCTACTTCTACATGTTGTTCTTTTAAAGGAGCAGTGGCGCTGTGATGCTCAGGTCTGATCTTTTGGGTGAAGATGGTGATCACATGGGGGATGACACTATGTTTGTTTAGGAACCCGGTAAGGTGTTTGGAGAGGCTGCTTTCCCGCCCACCGTGCCCCCCATCCCCATTTGATGGCTTAGGAAACTGGGAGGTTAAGTCACTTACCCAAGGTTACACAGCAGGTAATCAGGGTTGTAGACACACAAACCCAGGTAGCCAGAACCCCCAGCCTGCACCTGAGGAGAGGCTCACTTCTGCCTACTCCCCCTGCCACTACATCACTACTCCCACATAGAAATGCGCAGGCCTGAGGTGAGGCCTCCGCCCCCATAAGATGCTGGCCTGTGCCAAAGGGCCTGGGAGCAGCAAGGCTGCCCAGCACCTCCCAATAGGAACCGGTCAGGAAGGAAACATGGAGGGGAGAGCGCACCACTCACAGAAAGCAAACCTCCAACAACAGCAACACGCAAGTCCATAAAACACCCGGAAAACGAAAACTCAGACTCCAGATTTTTGTTTCTTGGCTATACATTCACATTTGCTCTCCACAACCTTTTCTGAATTACATAAATTGTCCTTTAAAGAACCACAGGTTTTATAGAGAATTAAAATGCCCAAAAGGGGTGGAAAAAGAGAGTGGGGCTGCAACAGAAAGACAATTTGAAAGTTCTAATGATCAGAGTCTCGGAATACACAACAATGGCCCCAACGAGTGCCTCCCGGCAGGCCAGAGCTGCAGGCCAGCAACCCCGTGCATGTGAATGACACAAATGCATCTGATGACTGGGGAGAGCACATTTAAAGAGCTGTGGTAATACAGAGCAGGGGAGGAAAAGAGAGGACATAGCTCCTGATGTGTTTACCTCCTCTGCTGATGGGATATTGACTTTTCCCACCAGGTTGGTTAGAAAGGGGACTATTTACGCTGCCACACAGCAGAGTTAGAATGACAACCAGCGTCACTCGGTGCTCTTCCTCGTAAAAGACAACTGTGACTGCCAGCATATCCCATAGCCAGTCAATACGGCGAAGGCACCATTCCACACCAGTTAGAGGTGCAGATAAAAGCTCGACTTGCTTCCCCAATGAGAATTTAATCAATAACATATGGAAGGTCTTCTAGGCAACAGAACTGGACTAGCTGTCACAGGCCGCGTCAGGGGCAGGGGCTTGGGTGGTGGGTGGGGAGGAGGAGTCACCCCTTCTTCCTGGTTTTTCTCTTCCCCCTTTAGGCACCTGGACCACCCATGTTAGGCCTCACAGTAAACTGTTACCCTGTTTGTGTCAATACTGCACCCACCACTTTATAACTCAAGGGAAAATACAGGTGTTAAATGGTGGAGGCCAGTTAATGCGGCCAGTAAAACCCTGATTCCTTTCCCTGCTTTGGTTTTGAGAGTCAGCCTACCAGTAACAAGACCATCACCTCAGGTGCTGCAGGTCAAGCGCCCAAAAACTGTTAAAACATTCCAACATGCCATTAGGCAAGAGGCAGAGAAGATTCGCAGCCATCCCATCCCTGTCCACAGAGATGCCACTGGCCCTGGTTACTGCTGTCTCCGCCACCAGCACCACAAAGCCAACCTTTGTCGAGATCGGGGAGGACATGCTCTTCCTACACACAAGTGTGTCACTGAAATACACTCTAATGGCTTGAAGTATCACCCAGAAATCGCTCATCTTAATACACCAGCAAAGCTGATCTCCTTTTTAAACTTTTCTTGCGAATAACATTCGAGGAATGTGTATGTAAAGCTTATTTACTCTGGTCCTTTCTACATGCTCTGATTCCTTGTGGTTATACATTAATTACCAAAAATATTCTGTCCCTAACCCCTATGAAAACGACGGAAAAAAAGGGTAGTCTAGACATTAATTATTCACAAAATATTTTATCAGACAACAAAATGAACTGCTCATTTAAAAGCTGATTTATATTGATTAGAATCTAAAACCTCAAATAAAGAAAATTACATTCTTTCCTATATGGGATGAGCTAGACCAACATCTGCAGGTTGACCTTTCTTAAATAGTTTATATAAAAGTCAACTGATCAAATAAAATGCTAGCTCTATTAAAATTATGGAGTATTCTCCCATCTAAGGAGAAACTATCTCTACTTCACATATTTTACTTCCATGTCAGTAAACCAAA
>NW_012114489.1:3027576-3062576 GCF_000951035.1 Colobus angolensis palliatus | reverse complement strand
TCCCTTCCTGCTTGGATATCATGGATCCACAGATACTGTACCTCAAGATGTTGAGTTACATACCTTGTGGAGAAAAAAATTAACATTTTTGATTAAGCCAAATCAGTATTCTGGCAAAATAATAATGAAATATATGACTATATATTTAGTGTAAGCGGATAAGTAAACAAGTATCTGTGGATACCCTGCTACATGCAAGGCACTGTCAAACAGGTTATGAGAAACAGAAGCTTAAATAGGCATTACACTTTAAAGGGTTTATTAGTGGACTATTGCTGTGTAACAAATCACCCCACGATTTGATGGCTAAACACAACACACAATAAATACATTTCTCGGTTTCTGTGGAACAGGAATCCAAGTATGGCTGAGCTGGGCATCTCTGGCTCCAGGTTTCTCACAAGGCTACAATCAAGGTGTCAGTCCCACTGTCTCATCTGAGTGCTCAACGGGGCAAGGATCATTTCCAAGTTCTCTTCATGTGCACTGCTATTCCTCTTAGGCTGCTGAACTGAGGCCCCAATTCCTCATCACGTGGGCTTTCCCAACTCACAATATGGCAGCTGGTTTCCCTCAGAGAGAGTGAGTGAGTGAGTGAGTGAGAATGCTCAAGACAGAAGTCAAAATCTTTTGTACCCTAATCTCAGAAGTGATATTTCATCGCTTTTGCTGTATTCCTTTCGTAAGAGAGTCACTTGGTCCAGGCCATACCCAAGGGAAGAAGACCACTGCACAAGTAATGGTCACTGGGTGCCATCTTAGAAGTTGCCTATTCGAGAGGGCCAATGCTCTGGATAACTGGTGGAAATACAAGGGAACTCAGTAACTTAGTGTGGAGCACCGAAGAGTGGGGGATAAATTTAAGGACTTAAGAAATCTGAGAAAGCAGAGTGATAATAAAGTCAAAGGCAGACTTTTAAAGTGACCACGTATATATATATTTTTTTAAGAGACAGGGTCTCACTCTGTCAGGCTGGAGTCCAGTGGCATGATCATACTCCTGGGCTCAAATAATCCTCTCACCTCAGACTCCCAAGTAGCTGGGAGTACAGGCATGTACTACAACACCTGGCTAAGTTTTAAATTTTTATGTGGAGATGGGGTCTTGCTATGTTGCCCAGGCTGGTCTTGAACTCCTGGCCTCCCACAGTGCTGAGATTACAGGTGTAAGCTACCAGTCCCCTGACTCACTCACTCACTCACTCTCTCTGTCTCCATATATATATAGGAAAGAACCCTTTCTTTTTCTCTCTTTTTTTTTTTTGAGATGGAGTTTCGCTCTTGTTGCACAGGCTGGAGTGCAACGGCGCGATCTCGGCTCACCGCAACCTCCGTCTCCTGGGTTCAAGTGATTCTCCTGCCTCAGCCTCCAGAGGAGCTGGGATTACAGGCACGCGCCACCACGCCCAGCTAATTTTTTTATTTTTAGTACAGGTAGGGTTTCTCCATGTTGGTCAGGCTGGTCTTGAATTCCTGACCTCAGGTGATCTGCCCACCTCAGTCTCGCAAAGTGCTGGGATTACAGGCATGAGCCACCACGCCTGGCTGGAAGGAACCCTTTCTTAGAGAAAAGATTGGATGCTTTTGTGACAGTGGGTGGCCAAAGTGAAGCCACTGATAAATACAGATTGAATATCCTTTATCTGAAATACTTGGGACCAAGTGTTTTGGATTTTGAAATATCTGCACTACACTCACAGTTGAGCATCTGAAAATCTGAACTCTGAAATGCTCCAATGAGCATTTCCTTTGAGCATCATGCTGGTGCTCAAAGTCTTGGGTTTTGGAGCACTTCAGATTTCCAGATTTAGGATATTCAACCTGTACAAGCAGGACTGAATTTAAATTCTCTCTAGAGTGTTTAGTGAAAAATTGAGAAGACTGAACTAAAAACAATGGAAAGTGGCTTTCTCTAGAAAGAGATAGTCCCTTTAGGCCTACATTGCACAAGAGTGGCCAGGTACTGACTCCAGTGGCTGACTTCCAAATGGGGGGTTATTAGAATATTTGGTATTTTATGTTTCATGCTTTTGATTATTATGCAGTAAGGGTTAGCAACTATGGCCTGAAGGCCAAATCTAGGCTTCCACTTGTTTTTGTTAATAAAGTTTTATTGGAACACAGCCATGCCCATTTGTTTCTGTGTTATCTATGGCTATGGTGGAGAAGTTGAAAAGCTGCAAAGGAGACTGGTTCTCAAAGCTGAAACTATTTACTATCTGACTCTTCATAGAAAAAGTGTGCCAACTCCTGGTATAGAGGGTTCAAAAAATACACATCTTATTTCATCCTAACAACAGTCCCATAAGTTAAAGAGAAGAGACACCATAGCCATGAGGAAACCGGACCAAAGATGTTTTTCACAATGCCACAAATTTAATTCACGCTCTTTCCTCTAAAGTCTCTTTGTAAAGGGACACACACACACACACACACACACACACACACACACACACACAAAACTCTTATTCTCCTACTCTCCAGCCTGCATGATTTATCTTTAAAAGTGCAAAAGGTCTCCTCAGCATTCTTATATAAAATTTTCCATCTTTGGCCCAAGCAACTTCAAGTCTTTAGAATTTTTGCCAGTATTGATGCAGGATGCTAGAATAAACACACTCAAAATTTTTTTTCCTGTGTAAAATGTTGATGCTAGGCCATGTAAGGCAAAATGTTCTCCTCTACATGTGTTTACATTTACTCTAATAAAAATCTGAATCCTTATTTCAGTTTGTTCCTTGGCTCTTCTTAGATGAAGGTTCAATGATAGTAGAGAAGATGAAATGAGCATATTAGGGAATGTTGTATTGCACATCTCAGATTCTTCTCAAATAAATGCATAACCTTGTGGTAAAACTGAAACTCGCCATCCCCATTTCTGTATGTTTAATATGCACAGTTTTAGCTGCCAAGAAAGAATCCCCACACTGTTCGGCATTTTCACTACCATAATCCTCAATGTATACTTTTTAATGCTTAGTCCGAAGCTAATTACAAAATGGGTCTTATTGATTTGCAAATTGTTGCTATCCATTTAAAGCCATGTCACATTTGTGACTCAATGATTAAAAGGGAAAGCGGTGTGTCTCTTACACTCAATGATTAAAAGGGAAAGCAGTGTGTCTCTTACACAGTACAGTTCTTAAGTCACCGAATTCTCTGAAGCCTCTGGCCTTGTTAAGCAGCCTCTAGGTCCTCATGTTACGGATGGAAGCAGGGAGTTTTGGGGGAGGCAAGTAGTAGAGGACACGACAGAATGACTAAACCACAATTCCACAGAAGAGGCAAATGGTGCTTAGAGAGGTCTAACTGCTATAAGGCCATCCCACTATGCAGAGCAGTCTCCCTCCCATATTAAGACAGGACGATCTACACAATGGATTCATCTAGATGGCACTAGCAAATGGGATGGTTACTGATATTGACTGCATCATTATCAGAGCCTTTTTTTGCAAGCTTTAGCAAAAATTAAAATGCTCTTAAACTGCAAACTGAAGGAAAATATGGATCTAAAATATGCTTGGCAATAAGCCCAGAAAACCAATAGGATACCTGGGAAAGAACTCTGAATTAACATAAGGCTAAGAACTTGGAGACTCTTAACAATACTGATTGATGGGCCATTAACCTATCCTCATCTCTACCACCAAATGACCATCTTTCATTGGCAAATAAACTGCATTTGGGCTTCTCTACTTGTTTATTCAACAAATATTTATTAAGTACTAACTGGGTGTCACGTACAATTTGGGATAGGGTAGGGACGAAGAAAGGATTCCAAAAATGCCTTAGCATGCCTGCTGTATTTCAGGAGCACAGTTTGGCATTCTAGCTGGAGAGGAAAACATACAAATAAGTAAATACACTATAATTCGATGTACCCATAGAAACATGAATTATTAATTCATTCAGCAAATATTTACTGAGTGCCTACTACGTGCCAGATACTATTCTAAGCCCTGGGACATAGGAATGCACAAGATAGACAAAAGTGCCTGCCTTCATTAGGATCAGAATCTGCTAACACTAGAGATATGATTAATATAAAAGAGAAAAATCCATTAGAGACAATAAAGATAAATGAACATATACTCTTTAGAAGAAAGGCAGCCCAGAAATCAGAGTTGCTTTTATTATTAATGCAATACAGTTAAAAGATCACAACTCAATTATTTTGAGCACAGATTATAGGTTATTTATATAATTTTAAAAGTCTAAATAAATTTGGAGGAAATGGAGCAGGCTTAAAGGATAGCGCTAGTGCCACTCTCAAAATAGCCCATCTATTGGCCTTGAATTTTAAAATATGGCTCACTCCAAAATACATCAAATACAACATATACAGCTGCCATCTGTCCTATAGTCATAGTAGGAGTCCCTTTCATTCACAAGCAAAGCCAGTGGAGGGAGGGGAGGGACTTGAGATGGAGGGAGGATAAATTCCATTTGTGCTATTAAAAAAAAAAAGTAGAACAGTGAACCCAGTGGTTGAAAAGTGAAGATAAAAAGAAGAAAACAGTAATCTTGCTATAGAAACCAGAGAATTATGTTCTTGCTCTCCCCCCACTTTTTTTTTTTTTTTTTGCTTTCACACTATACAAACTCTAGCACCCTGAACAGCTCACTCTCATGCTATTTCCAGCACTTTAAAGAAACTTTTCAACATTTCTGCTTGATACATTTTTTCAACAGGGAGGTGAAGACAATAAGTAAACAGGTAGTAAAGGGCTATTTAGAGAGCTGGTCAGTCACAGTAATAATACAGGGAAAAACCCCCACCTGAACAGAACATCCATCCTATGTGTGGCAGCCACAGACGGCACATGACCTCTGACAAACAGTTTTCAGGGTAATTTTAATGCTACTCTGGATTTAACTTGACTAACTGGTAGCAATTGAGCACATCTTTTTTTCTTTTTTTTTTTTTTTTGTGGCAGCAGTTATCTAAAATGCTACAATAACAGCATCAAAAGTAGAATGGTGGAAGATTGGTTTTCCATTGTGCTGCTGAACTGGCATAATGCCCACTTTAAAAGCAATTCGCTGCTCATCACTGAAATCTGGCAGACACGACACTAAATGCCTTGAGGGAAAAAAAAAAGGGACTTGAGAAGGGGGAACCCACTCCAACCACCACGCAAAAGGGGAAAAAAGAGTGCCACAGATGATGAATCTGGGTGAAAAGAGAAAATTGCCAAATAAAAAGTTTAGCATTGCATGCAGACTCCCAATAGGCTGTACTTAATTTGCTAGAAACAGATTTTGTCTACAGGTCTGCATTAGTAATAGCAGAACAAAACAAAAGCAAAATATATATTTATGTCTGTCTATTGTTCTGATGAAGCAAAAACCTAGTGAGTTCCGTCAATCATTTGTCAAACATGTCTTCCCCGTTTTATTTACCACCAAATATAATGAGTAAATATGTGATAATAAAACTCTTCTTTTTACATGGACATATACAATTTTTCCTCCTGCTAAATACAGGTAATGATTTAGGAAGCTTTCAAAATGTCTTTTTACTGTCAATAAAACTAATTCTATTCCCATTTTCATCTGAAAAAAAGGCTTTACAAATGAAAATTCAAATTAAAATTCTGATTATAGTGTAGTGTGACAACACCTGTATTTATAATTTTACTGTCAGCTAGCTTGTAGTGTTTAACAATAGCTTGAAGTAGAAAAGTAATTGGAATTTGTCTGTAACATGCCAGATGACGGCATTGGGAGCTTTGCTATGCTACAGCAAATTTGGTTTGATGGCAAAATAACCTCACTGAGACTTCTACAAATCAAAGGTTATTGGGGCTGGATGGGGGAAGGTCTCTCAGGTATGGGACCCCTTCCTGACTTTGGGGAATCTGAGAGTTCACATCTGATGAGTCAAGACTGCTCTGATCTTGACTTGGGCTTCTGGCCCATCACCTGCCCTGCAGCCTCTCAAACAGTGCAGATGCAATGTAGTTTCTAGAGTTACTCCAGATAAATCAACAACAACAACAACAACAACAACAACAACAACATCGTCCTGTTGGTTTGGACACAAACCAATAACGTAGCATAGCTATAAACCTGACAGAGGTGGGTGGGATCGGGGATCCATCAAGGGAAGGGAAGCACAGTAAGGGACTGAAAAGCACCTACATGGGCCAGGGCAAGACCCTGGTAACAGTAAGATAAGGATGCTTACCACTTATCAAAGGCTACACAGTCAGGAGCTCTAGAGACGTTCATTGTATTCATTCATTTTCAATAACCACTGATAAATAATATAGGTACCCACACAGATGCCTAAGATTTGCTATTTATCAAAAGATTAAGAGAAAACTTACACATCCCACTTACACTTTTACTGAAGCGATATGGAGAAAAAAATTATTTAAAGCAGTGTTCTGCTGTCAACTTGAATCTTTCAAAACTTATAAACACATGTTAATCTCCACACACAACTAGCCTTACTCTAGTCTACAAGTGAAAAGCCCATCCTTTTCATTATCCTAAAGATGAAAAAAAAAGCCACATACAAAAGAAAAACAGAATGACAGTGATGTTTTAGTTTACACTAGATATGGCAACACACACAAACTGTCAAAACTATGGAATGAAAAAAGGTGTTATCAAGCAACTGTCAAGAAGAGTCCTCTGAGATTTGGAAATCTTGTGTTTATTGTAACTACTGCACATTACACAAAGAAAGAAACATCCCTCTCCTTGCTCTTGCTGCTAAATATCATGCAAGAGAACACAGGCTTCTCCCTTAGTATTGGGATTAATTTTTCTTCCCTGCGTGTAATTCTGCGCCTGACAGAGCTGCACCCCTCCTCCTAGGGGTTTCCACAGTGTGGTCAGAGTTCAGAGAGAAACTCGAGGTTACATTAAACATTATTTCATTTCAAAAACCATCACCGCCTTATTTCATGTTGTTAACTGGTCATCTACCCGGTAAGAGTCGGATCTGTTAACATCAAAATGCATAGTCGTTACCTGAATGATTTTCCTGACGAGTTCTACAAAGTGAAGCATAGAGGTGAAAAGGCATAGACACTTACCATAAAATGATTTTAATTCGTGACTCTCTCTCTCTCCCCACCATCTCCCTATTAATGCATACAACAGAGAAACCCAAATCCCTAAGGGGAAATTACCATCTTATAAGGGAAGAAATGGAAAAAATACATGGTCCACATCTCTTCCACAGTGCATAATATTAGAGATCTGGAGGTCATTTATCCAACCCAAACTCAAGGGGCAAAATTTCCCTTGGAGTCTGACCTGTGTCTATACATTTTATTATACTCGCTAAAGTGGCCTTTTCACCTAAACACAGAGGCAGCATCATTCGCAGTCTAACTCTTAATTCAGACTTAATTCAGCAGGCCTGTGTGGGTCTGCTCAGCCAACTGCAGGGCAGCGCCTTGGGAATGGCAGCAGCTGTCCCTTGATTAATGCAGGTGAAAGCACCCTTCAGGTGTTTCCATTTTTATTTCTCGTGTTTCCTTCAGATGCAGGATATGTGCCTTTTGACATTTCTCAAGATGAGGAAAAAGTGGACAGCAGAACCCTTAATATAAGTGTAATTGCCTGGATTCAGATGAACCATGGATCAAATCAAACCACAAAACACATTTTTGTAAAAAAAAAAAAAAAATCTGTTAGCAACACATGGGCTGACATATAGAACTGTCATAATTTCTGACCAAAGAGATTCCAGTGAATTTACTTCTGTACATTTTGCTGGCATCCTTCCCTGTATAGAGAGCTAATGAGAACTTCAGCATATTATTGATGGATGTGTCGGCCATCTCAGTGATGCAGAAAAGAAGTCAACATGTCTTAAGTGGATCTTGGATCGAAATAGGTTATAATTGTTACGCGATGCTTACAACATACTTATTTTAGGTTTCAGTGACCTGGTATGACTCAGTCAGCAACAGAATAATAGGTCAGTCAAATTTTAACCTGTGGTAAAAATGGCTTACCACTGATGTCAGTTTTACAAAAATGAAGATGACTACCTAGTAAAGAAAATCTAAATTCTTCTAAAATTCTTATGTAATCTTTTATAATGTTAATCATTATTTTATTGATTATTAACTACTAATAAAGGGAAAAAGAAGAATAGATATGTTTATCACTTGCCTTCTCTAATACTATTTTACAGTAAGTGGCTAATTTACATTTTCTTCATGCAATGATCTTAATACCAACTAGTTCTCTGCTAATAAAATTTTATTTGAAGGAAACAGTTAAATTTTTTCTCCCTTTAGTCTGAAGGCATTTTGGCAAGCTTTATGTGGGAAAGAAAGAGCTGTAAGTTGGTGAAGTTATGACAACTGATCCATTAAAGAAATCTGGAGATATCTCTAACAAAGGTGGGGACATCATCTTTAGTTATTCATACAACCCATAAATCATTAGCCTTGTGCACGCAGCAGTTATGTTTAAAATGTACTCTACAGCCAGACTATTGGGGTTGCAATCCTGACTCTGTCATTAACTTGCTATGTTACCTTGAGCAGGCTTTTAAACCTCTCCAGACCTCCACTTCCTCATCTATCATTTAGGGACAATAGTACTACCTACTTCATAGGGTAGTTGTGAGAATTAAATAAGTTAAAACACCCAACATGTTTATAATAGTGTCTGGTGCTTAGTGTTCAATAAATGCTATTATTATTACTATTAGCAAAGTTATTATTATTATTATTTTTTTTTTGAGACGGAGTCTTGCTCTGTCGCCCAGGCTGGAGTGCAGTGGCCGGATCTCAGCTCACTGCAAGCTCCGCCCCCCCCGGGTTAACGCCATTCTCCTGCCTCAGCCTCCCGAGTAGCTTGGACTACAGGCACTCGCCACCTCGCCCGGCTAGTTTTTTTGTATTTTTTAGTAGAGACGGGGTTTCACCGTGTTAGCCAGGATGGTCTCGATCTCCTGACCTCGTGATCCGCCCGTCTTGGCCTCCCAAAGTGCTGGGATTACAGGCTTGAACCACCGCGCCTGGCCAGCAAACTTATTCTTTTATAGTTTAAATTGTGGGTATCATCTAGAATCTAACCAAAAAGAAAAAAGGACTCTTTCTCATCAGATATGACCTGGGTGGAATATGAGGTAATATGTAAAAAAGATCCCTGCAAACATTTGGCACATTGTACCAAATGCACAAATATTTTGAGGCCTTTGAATGTTCAAAGGATAGTACAGACTTAAGTGGACATTTCCCTCTTAACTGTAAAAACAAAGATGGAAGCTTGATTTACAAATATTGAATTCCTAGTACAAAAATGTGGCCAAAATTCAAAATGCACACAAAAAAGCCTACATTGAAAACTCTCTGATTTCTGGTTACAGATGGCACACTAAATACACACATTTTGCTCTGTAAACTCCCAAATCCTCACTCAAATTACAGTAAGGGATTTAAAAAGGCATAAGAAACTCCAAGGAAGAGGAAAATAGTAGTGGAGGTACTGGCAGCAAAAGCTAGCAAGCAGAAAAACAAGAGATGACTTACTCCCAAAGGCTCATGAATTGGTGCCCCAAGCTATCTCTGGAAGTATGAGTGAAGACTGGTTCAAAGTATATTCAAGACACAGACCCCAAACCCCCACCTCCACTCTGGCAGAAGGCTTCTTCTCTTGGTGAGGGTCTCTGAGCTCACCAAGGCATGCTGTGCGAAGACCCCAAGTTCCAGATGCCCAAAGCCGGCTAATCCTTTGAGGGAGGAGACTGGATCTATTCTGGGGAATCTGACCAGCACAAAAGAAGAGATCCTAAGTTACTGACAGATCACATCCATGAAAACAGGAACACTGCAAAAACAGGAAGATTCTAGTTCTTAGAAATTAAAACATAATTGGACATGGTGGGAAGGAAATCAAAGAAGAAATTCAAGAAAACTTCCCAGAACCGGAGGGCTTGACATTCCAAATGGAAAGAGCCCACCAAGTACCCAGTACCATAAATGAAAACTGCCCCAGACCAAAACACACCATCATGAATGTGCCCACGCACTGGGTGCAAAGGAGATCCTCCAAGTTTCTAACAAGGAAGAGAAAAAAAAAAAAAAAAGGGACACAGGTCAAATATATGAGGATTAGGAATCGGAAAAGCTTTCAACTTCTCAAAAGCAACACTAAAAAAGATGACAGTAGAACAATGTTTTCAAAATTATGAGGAACACTGAGTTCCAGCCTAGAATTCCATATCTAACTATCAATTAAGTATGAGGGTGAATTAAGGACATTTTAAGACAAGCAAGGTCTCAAAAGCTTCATCTGCCAAGTACTCTTTCTCAGGAAGCTACTGGAAGAGATGTTTTACCTCTCCCCAAAAGAGGGACAGTAAACAAAGATACAGACTGTAGGGCACAGGGCCTCTGAAATAAGTGATATGTGAAGGCAATCCCCAGATGATGGTAAAGGAAGATTCCCAGGATAACAGCTGTGCATCAGGCTGCGAGGGTCATCAGCTCAGATACCAGTTATGTGTGAACTGATTTAAGAGCAGGTTTAGAAAAGCAGAGGAAGAACTGGTATATACCAATAGTGGCTATTGGTATCAATCAATCAGTCTGCCAGAATCATGCTCTAACTGCCTGAGGACCATGGCTGGAGGTGTTAAGGCCTCTTTCCCCATTGTAGGAGATTACTGGGAGATGCACTCTGTGCCTATTATTTAGAGATAAGGAGGTGAATACTAAAAACAGCAGTGGAAGGAGTCCCAAGTGGTTGTGTTTGAGGACTGGGAGGAAAGAGACTGCTTTACGTAACCAGTCATATGATCTTCTGATACTTCAAATTATGTGCATGTTTAACTAATGAAATTAAAATTAACCAACCAACAAGGAAGTCTCCCGCCCATCCCACGTCTCTTTTTAGAAGCAATCATTGTCCATTTCTGTGTCTGTCCAGGAATATTTGGGAAGCTTTATTAACTTTCATCAACTGACAGGAACACCTTAGCTCTAGAACTCTTAGGGTAGCTGAGTTTGCCGAGAAGACTGGAATTTATTGTGAATTATGAGAATGAGAACTTTTAAAGGAAATTTTTATCCAAAATGTACATTACAGTGGTGGTTAACTCTTTTTTGAAAACTGGGAGTGTTCATGATCAACACTTTATTGTGATTACTTGAAGTTGTGGCTGTGCATACAGAGGTGGGCAGGACACAGGCTGACAACAGTGGCAATGGAACTTGCTTTCTTGGAACATTCCCCTGATTTGAGCTTGCTTTGGGGCTGTACTGCTTTCCCAAAATGGCCAAGGCATGCCTTTCTGGCTGTGTAACTTTCTAGAGTAAGGTTTCTGAAGGTGTTTTGTACCAAGGACTCCTTTGGCAGTCAACTAAAGTCCACAGCTCCTATCTCAGAATGTTTTTTAAATAGGTAAAACAAATAAAACAACATAGGAGTGCCAAGTAAAGCAATTACACTGAAATATACTTATCGGTATTAAAGAACATACCTGTGGTATAGCAGTGTATGTACTTTCTTATAAAGGCATTATAGACAAGATCTAGCACTATGGTGAACAAAATTTCAAAGCAATGTTAAGTGATATTTTAGATATCTGCAACAACTGTAATGTGATCAGAAAATATCCTTGACGTCTACTGCTGATAACAAAGTCAGATACTGCTAATACCACTGTATTCTGAGGCCTCCGTCCATATTGGAAGGGAGTGCTAAATTCTAGTTAAAGAGTAGTGAAATTAAACATGTGACTTTTTCCTCATTCTGCTTCACAGATCTCCCAGTTCTAGAGAAGCAGTTTGCAATATGTGGGCCAGGGGATATCTGGAGCGACCCTTTTAGGGGTCTTCAAGGTCAAAACCTTTTTCAAAATCATACGAAGACATTACTGGATTTTTCCACTCTCATTCTCTCATGGGTCTACAGTGGAGTTTCCAGAGGCTACATGATGTGTGATGTTACCACAGATTGAATGCAGAAGCAGATGAGAAATCAGGCTGGCTTTCTATTAAGCCAGAGAATAAAGAGATTTGCCAAAATTTAAACCAATGCTGCTCTTTTCACCAATTTTTTTTTTTTTTTTGGTTTTGAAAGATAGTTATTTTCATAAAAGGTTTCTATGCTAACATGTAATGAGTTTATTATTGTTAAAGTGAATTTATTTAATCAATAAGCCTCTATTCCATATCAATATAGCATAGCTGCCTTTCTATGAAAGTAGCCACCCAAGGGCCAGGCGCGGTGGCTCACGCTTGTAATCCCAGCACTTTGGGAGGCCAAGGCGGGTGGATCATGAGGTCAGGAGTTCAAGACCAGCCTGGTCAATATGGTGAAAACCCATCTCTATTAAAAATACAAAAATTAGCCAGGCGTGGTGGTGCACGCCTGCAGTTCCAGCTACTTGGGAGGCTGAGGCAGAAGCAGCTTGAACCTGGGAGGCAGAAGTTGCAGTGAGCCAAGATCGTGCCACTGCACTCCAGCCTGGGTGACAGAGCGAGACTCCATCTCAAAAAAAAAAAAAAAAAAAAAGTAGCCAAGCAAAGACCAAGGCCATTTCCCTCATGTCTAGAAAATCATTGCTATATTTATCATTGTTACTGTCCTTCAACTTGACAAAATACTATCAAGGATTCCGTCAGCACTGGCACAGTGGTCCCAAGCCCTTCCTTACCAGCTCAATTTCACACATGCATCTCACTAGCCCTACATTAGGGTTTGTTTTCTTGTTTAATTTTAAGTCCTGGGATACATGTGCAGAACATGCAGGTTTGTAACATAGGTACACATGTGCCATGGTGGTTTGCTGCACTTATCAACCCATCATCTAGGTTTTAAGCCCTGCATGCATTAGATATTTGTCCTAATGTTCTATCTCCCCTTGCCCCCGACCCCCCAACATGCCCCAGTGTGTGATGTTCCCCTTCCTGTGACCATGTGTTCTCACTGTTCAACTCCCACTTATGAGTGAGAACATGTGGTGTTTGGTTTTCTGTTCCTGTGTTAGTTTGCCGAGAATGATGGTTTCCAGCTTCATCCATGTCCCTGCAAAGGACATGAACTCATCCATTTTTATGGCTGCATAGTATTCCATGGTGTATATGTGCCAAATTTTCTTTATCCAGTCTATTATTGATGGGCATTTGGGTTGCTTCCAAGTCTTTGCTATCTTAACCTACTGCCATTTGGTGCCAATAATTATTTGTTGTGGGTCTACCTTGTGTCCACTGCAGAAGTTTAGTAGCAGCCTTGGCCTCTACCCACTAGATGCCAGCAGCAGCCTCCCTCCTGCTTCTCCCCAACTTGTGACAATGAAATGTCTCCAGACATTGCCAAATGTCCCCTGGGGTAGGGAGGCAAAATCATCCTGGTTGAGAATACCTGCCCTCAGTGTACTTGTACAAGATGACCATCCCTCTGTTAGAAAGGCTCATTTTTCACATGTGTCCAATAAATACCAGGTCTCCTCTCTGGGGTGGGTTTTTTTCCTGTCATTTAATTGATAAGTGACTATTTTTTTAGAAAACAAAATACTCTCCTGGGTAGGTGATTTAATGGGAAAAAGAAAACAAGTATTAACAATGAGCTACTCAAGAGAATCTGGGCCTAGGGGGAAAAAATTGTTCAAATATTAAATTTATAACATTTCTGTTCTGAAAATGGGCTGAGAACTAGACACATTCCCCCAAGAAAGGGAAGCTTGTGTAGGGGTGGGTGTCCAACTAGGTAAACAGTATATACAGGTTTGCTTTTGGTCATCCACAGGAACCAATACAACGCAGATGGTTGCCAAAGAAAGTCAGTGGCTCCCAGGAAGATTCCGGACCATGGTGAGGAGGCGAGGGATTATGGAGAGGCCAGTTCAGAATAAACAAAGAGAGCCTGCCTTTGGAGAATAACTACATTTCAGGTGAATGGAAGCACCTAGAGAAAGCAGGTTACTGAAGGCTGTATACTCAGGTAACCCTGGGAAGAGGGAGAACCCTCTGGAGACATGCCACGACAAAGGCCAAGACAGGACCCTGAAGGCTAGAGATGTTTTAGAGTGGACACGGCCTGAAGCCAGTGGAGACAATCTAGGAGGTTCAGGCCTAGTCACAAAAATTGGAAGACCTCTTCTCTTCTCTTTCTCTCTCTCTTTCTTTCTTTTTCTTTCTTTGTCTCTCTCTCTCTCTCCTTTTTTCTTTTTTTTGAGACAGTTTTGTTCTTATCACCCAGGCTGGAGCGCAATGGCACTATCTCGGCTCACTGCAAACTCTGTCTCCTGGGTTGAAGTTCAAAATTCTCCTGCCTCAGCCTCCCAAGTAGTAGCTGGGATTACAGGCGTGTGCCACCACACCCAGCTAATTTTTGCATTTTCAGTAGAGACAGGGTTTCACCATGTTGGCCATGGCTGGTCTCGAACTCCTGACCTCAGGTGATCCGCAAGCCTCGGCCTCCCAAAGTGCTGGAATTACAGGCATGAGCCACCGTGCCCAGCTGGAAGATGTTTCTTAACATGATCACGGACTGCACCAGATCTGCCAACATACCTTACCCACATCTTCCTCAGCCAAAAGGCTGAGCTTCTTTGTCTAGGGTCCCTTCTCCAATATCCAAGCCAGAATTGGATAATGGAAGGAAAAAAAGTCAGGAACTGGGGTGCCTTGTCAACCATGCTGGTTAATTATCAACAGGCAAGCTAATTGTGGATGAAAAAAAGTGGAACGCATCCTATAAGCCTGCTGACTTTTATAGATTCATTAGCTTCTCAGGAAAGGTTATTTGAAAAACTCTCGGCCGGGCGTGGTGGCTCAAGCCTGTAATCCCAGCACTTTGGGAGGCCGAGACGGGCGGATCACGAGGTCAGGAGATCGAGACCATCCTGGCTAACACGGTGAAACCCCGTCTCTACTAAAAAAAATACAAAAACTAGCCGGGCGAGGTGGCGGGCGCCTGTAGTCCCAGCGACTCGGGAGGCTGAGGCAGGAGAATGGCGTAAACCCAGGAGGCGGAGCTTGCAGTGAGCTGAGATCTGGCCACTGCACTCCAGTCCGGGCGACAGAGCGAGACTCCGCCTCAAAAAAAAAAAAAAAAAAAAAAAAAAAAGAAAAACTCTCTCATCTTGTCAGAGCTCAAGTAGCAAGGGATTTATCCAGACCTTGGTTAGATAAGCAGGGTATTCTGCAAACCTGTGACAGCCAGGTCTATGGAAAACTTCTCCCAGACTCTTGGTCCCTTTCCTCGTCCACAGTGTGCCCCTAAGCAGCTATTCTATACAGGGTGATGCTGACAGCCTTTTCCCGGGACTTGGAATTGGAACAGAGAACAAGAAAGAGGTCCTTTCTCAGTTCAGGTTGCTAGACTTGTGCAGTATATACGTTTGGGAACTGCAGGATGAGCATATTCTATCCAATGTTGGTGGTTTCTGACATCTAAAACTCTAGGTATGGTGGTGGTCCAACTAGATCAGGTGCTTAGAAAGAGGTGAGAGAGCAAGATAAAGATATCAGAAAATTCACTACCATAATAATACCCACTCATAATTTCCCCTAAGTTCTTCTGAATATTTTATTTTAAACAAACTTTCAGGTTCTAGCAACTTTAAAAATTAAATCCTCCAGCCAGGCCCAGTGGCTCATGCCTGTAATCCCAGCACTTTGGGAGGCCGAGGAGGGTGGATCACCTGAGGTCAGGAGTTCTCGACCAGCCTGGCCAACATGGTGAAACCCGGTCTCCACTGAAAATACAAAAAACTTAGCCGGGCGTGGTGGTGCGCACCTGGCAATCCCAGCTACTCGGGAGGCTGAGGCAGGAGAATTGCTTGAACCTAAGAGGCGGAGGTTGCAGTGAGCCAAGAACGTGCCACTGCACTCCAGCCTGGGCGACAAGAGTGAAACTCAGTCCCAAAAATAAAATAAAATCCTCCACATCCATTCCTTTTTCATGAAATCCCCCCTCTAACTATCTTTAAAATCCTGAATAATATCTTAGTCCACATATTAGTGAGGTGATACTTAGGCCAGGGAGATAAATTCATCCTTTACACTCTCTAAATCATACTATGTTTATGGAAATGAAAATTTTGATTCATTTATAATGATAGTGCTTCCATGATTAGTAAATACAAAAACATCCAGTCAGTCCTCATGTTGCTTAAATGCCTATCTGTATGGGTGTGTGTGTTTCGAGGGGTGAAAATAGATTCACAGGTGCCTGGTTGAGTAGAGGTTGGTAGCACTGCCATGATGGCTTCAACAGCTGGGTAGAAGTGCCAGGGGACAGCGTGAGGCAAATAACTCTCAAAACCTGCCCTGCCCATGCTATGATTTATTGCTTTGCACTAGCTACATGTCACTCACTGTCTTATCTCCTTGGAAATGATAAAACCACCAATCTGAATATACCCTGGTAAAGGTAGTTTGAGTACATCTGCTCATCAAAAGAGGCTTTCTTTCTTGCAGTTTTGATGAGCAGCAGGTAAGATATGGACACCCAGGTTTCATTCACTGAGGTCCATGTACATGACAGTCTGTACTGTAAGCATGTCAGGTGTAAGGGGCATCCCTGGCTCCACAGGATTTAAAGCAAACAGACACCCTCCCAGCTTTGGGAAGAGGGTTCAAGATTGAACAGACCCATTGACATTCTCCTGTGCTCACCCTTTTGAAGTGGTGCTCATTTGACCCTTTGCCTCTAGTGACCAGGGAAGACATATGTTGAAATCACAGGACAGCTACTGAGGATCACAAACCTTCTGGACTCATTTATACATCTGTGTTTTATTTTAAGAATTTTAAAATCTAAAACATAGATCCTGAGATACACTAATATTTGCTAGTTGGGTGGACACTGGCCCCACCTCACTTGGTTTGAGTATCAGATGTTGCATGTGAAGCTCAAATTAATCCTATTCTCTTGTGTTTTTGACCCTGTTCCATGGGCAAGGATTTGATAGAGGGCCCCTCTTGGGCAGGTTCACTTTCAGTCCAGTGGGATATAGTGAAGTTTCTGTTTGCATAGTTACGTGGCTTTAACAAGATCAAGTTAGTTTTAACTCAATTAAAAATCTCAAAATGGACTTTTTAAAGATTCTTGGGGGTAGGGGGAGAAGCCTGCATTAAAAACACGCCGATATTTAAAGAATACTATTTCTCAACCACATCCACTTAAGAATTTATCTTTTGGCACATATATGTATTATTTTGAGAAGTCTCTGTTCATGTCCTTTGCCCACTTTTTAATGTTTTTTTTTTTTTCTTGTAAATTTGTTTAAATTCCTTGTAGACTCTGGATATTAGACCTTTGTCAGATGGATAGACTGCGAAAACTTCCTCCCATTCTGTAGGTTGTCTGTTCACTCTGATGATAGTTTCTTTTCCTGTGCAGAAGCTCTTAAGTTTAAATATATTCCATTTGTCAATATTTGCTTTTGTTGCAATTCCCTTTGCATTTTCATCATGAAATCTTTGCCTACTCCTATGTCCAAGATAGTATTGCCTGGATTTTCTTCCAGGGTTTTTGTAGTTTTGGGTTTTACATGTAAGTCTTTAATCTATCTTAATTTTTGTATATGGTATAAGGAAGGTCCAGTTTCAATTTTCTGCAGATGGCTAGCCAGTTCTCTCAGCACCATTTATTAAATAGGGAATCCTTTTCCCATTGCTTACTTTTGTCAGGTTTGTCGAAGATCAGATGGTTGTAGGTGCGTAGTCTTATTTCTGGGTTCTCTATTCTGTTCCATTTGTCTTTATGTCTGTAGAGACATGGAATCAATCTAAACATCTATCAGTGATAGACTGGATAAAGAAAATGTGGCACATATACACCATGGAATACTATGCAGCCAAAAAAAGGAACGAGGTCATGTCCTTTGTAGGCATATGGATGGAGCTGCAAGCCATGATCTTCAGCAAACTAACGCAGGAACAGGAAACCAAACACTGCATGTTCTCACTTTTAAGTGGGAGCTGAATGATGAGAACATATGGCCACATTGAGAAGAACAACACACACTGGGGGGAGGCCTGTCAGAGGGGGTTGAGGTGGGAGGAGGGAGAGCATCAGGGAGAATAGCTAATGGATCCTGGGCTTAATACCTAGGTGATGGGATGATCTGTGCAGTGAACCACCATGGGACACATTTACCTATGCAACAAATATGCAAATCCTGCACATACACCCCTGAACTTAAAATAGAAGTTGAAGGGAAAAAAATGCATCTTTTGCATATGTTCTACAGGATATCTTGCACAGGAAGAGTACATTAGTGCTCTTTCAAATTACCTGTATACCTACAATTACATATATAAATATCAGGGATTTTAGCCAAAAAAAAAAAAAAAAAAAGCTAGAGTATGAAATCAAAAAAGTTCAGAAGAGTACTGTTCCAGATGTAGAATTGCAGGGTATCTTGGTTCACCTTTTCCCCGTAGGGAAAAATTCTATCATTAGGGGTGCTTTTCTGAGGTGCATGGGGATACCTCCTTTCTTATCCCTGACTTCAGACTGTTCTCACCTTGCTTTTTTCACCACTGGCACACTGTTATAAGTGGGAAATAAAGGGTTCTGCTACCTCAACAGAATTAAGAACACCTCCTCTATGCAGGCCCCCTTTCTGCCATTAGATCATAGATTCTTTTTTTTTTTTTTTTTTTGAGATGGAGTCTAGCTCCGTCGCCCAGGCTGGAGTGCAGTGGCGCAATCTCAGCTCATTGCAACCTCCGCCTCCCAGGTTCTGGGAGCAATTCTCCTGTCTCAGCCTCCCGAGTAGCGGCGTGTGCCACCACACCCAGCTAATTTTTGTATTTTTTAGCAGAGATGGGGTTTCACTATGTTGGCCAGGCCGGTCTAGAACTCCTGACCTCATGATCTGCCCGCCTAAGCCTCCCAAAGTGCTGGGATTACATGCGTGAGCCACCACGCCCTGCTAGATTATGGATTCTTACAGCACAAGGATACTAACTTATTTGCATCTTAGAAAGCATGACATAGAGAAGATGTTCAGTACATGTTTAAAGCAATTGAATAGAGGGGGAAAGTTTGGTGAACTTGGAATCCAAAGTGCTGTATTGCTAGATGCTTGGAGAGGAAGAAATGCAATCTCACACAAAAACAGCTTACCAATACAACGGATTCTTCTTACAGCCAATGCTTAATTTGACAATGTATGCTAAATGTATCACTTAACCTTTTATTAGTAATTTGATTTTTTATCTAGTAAAATTCAGTTTGTTTAGAACAGATGCAGGGAACTGGGTATTATGGTTACCTCAACATGATGGTTAATGGGAAGGCAATAAAGGACTGTTGACCACTTTTTAAAATGTTAATAAAGTAGCATAAATTAATAACAAAACTATATTCTACACAATCTCTTTTATGAGTTAGATAGTATTCCATCATTATGAACACCTGCCACTATAGTACACTGAAAATTTCTAGTTGGAACTTTCTGAATAGTTGGATTTTTGTACAAGATGAGATTACTAGTGCTAAGTCTAGATGCAGAATTTTAAATTAATTTAAAATTAATTTTTAATTTTAAATTAAATTAATAAAGGAACTAAATAACAGGAAAAAAGGACAGGTAAAGGTACCGTTAAGTGTATTTAGTTGTGGTCGCAGTTTAAATTGTTGATTTTTTTCTTCAGAGAGGACAAAGTTGGATACTGGCCAACTGAGCTGAGCAGCTCCAAAGGGACACTTGTGACCTGGGGTGGTGCTTGGTGAAAAGGGTCCCAGCTAACCCACCCCACGCACGGCTAGTGGTGTCCACATCAACATGTTTCTAGTGGACAGTCACTAATAGCAGCCCTCCATGGTGACTTCATATATGTTTTTGTATCTGTGAGGTCTTAGTCTTAAGTAAGCTTGAGAATGACATGAATAGTAAAATCCAATTTCTTATTTTTTTTTCTTTTCTGAGACAGGGTCTTACTTTGTCCCTCAGGCTGGAGTGCAGTAGCACAATCTTGGTTCACTACAGCCTCAACCTCCCAGGTTCAAGCGATCCTCCTGTTGCAGTCCCACAAGTAGCTAGGACTACAGGCATGCACCACCACACCTGGCTAATTTTTTGTAGAAAATGGGTTTCACCATGTTGCCCAGGCTGGTCTTGAACTCCTGAACTCAAGCCATCTGCCTACCTCAGCCTCCCAAAGTGCTGGGATTACAAGCGTGAGCCACTGCGCCCAGCCTCAATTTCTTAATATGATAGCTCCTCAAACAATCAGCATACAAATCTCTATCCAGATATCTATGTACGAAAAGTATGCAGGCTTTGCTCTGTATATCTGTATATTTCTCTATTGTTTAGATCTTTTACCATAGAAATGCATTCACATAGTATTTGTACCTAAAAAAAAAAAACAAAAAAACAATTAAAACAATGTTTTGTCTTCTTGGATGAGAGAACAAAAGAAAAATGTTCTGTGAAAGTTCTCAAAGAATTGGAACGTATCACCCACTATTGCCTCAGATTCAACCTGTCAAAGCTACTCTCGATGGACACTAAAACAAAAAAGGTCACCCCATTAATCATGACATTTAGAGTAACAAAAAAGAACCCACCTTTCGGCCGGGCGCGGTGGCTCAAGCCTGTCTCTACTAAAAAATACAAAAAAAAAAAAAACAAAAAAAAAACTAGCCAGGCGAGGTGGCGGGCGCCTGTAGTCCCAGCTACTCGGGAGGCTGAGGCAGGAGAATGGCGTAAACCTGGGAGGCGGAGCTTGCAGTGAGCTGAGATCCGGCCACTGCACTCCAGAGACTCCGTCTCAAAAAAAAAAAAAAAAAAACCCCACCTTTCTTATTTTCTGGCACACAAAAATTCAACACCAAAATGTTATTAAATTGAGTTAGTATTATCAGTAAAAAATATGCTCTATTTCCCATTATTTATGAAGCCCTATCCTTTTCTTTCTTACCAATTACATTCCCTATCATTTCCAAAATATACAAACTGTTTTCAATCAACAGATTTCTTTATTACAGTGTGCAGCATGCTTGTTACTGCCTCTTTTCTATATTGAATCCTTGATTGGACAAGCATTTTGAATTTAACACGGACCATGATTGCACATATCAAACAAATTAAAGCTGCCAATCTCTTTTTGGAGACCATCCTTTATATACACCAGCACTGAAGAGCACCCTAAGTGTATTTGCTTACGAAAAATGGGGCAGGAGTGAAGAAATGATTGCTGTCAGAGTTTGCCATGTTATCTAGCTGCTCTTACAAACATGCACTCAGATATTGTTATCCTTTTAAAACATATTTTGCAACTCTGATGTCAAAACCATCCATGTAGCTTTTACAACATTACGCATTCTTCATACTAATCTTAAAAAAGGACTTGATAAACCCAAAATGATAAAAAAGTGAAAGAGACCAGACAGTAGGGTTAGAACGCTGACTTGAAGTTCACTAATAAACTTGCTTTTGGATGACAGGGGTAGATGGTGGCAGTGGAATTTTTCCTGTTCCCCCTCTAGAAAATGAGAATGTACCTCGGGTACATTTAGAGCAGTTGTCTGTTGAGAAACTTGAAGAGACTTGCCATTAAGTTGCACTGGAAAAAAAAAAATGTTTTATTACTAGGCGGGGTTAGCATTCAAGAGTTAAAGTCTAATATGTAGAACCAAAGTGTTTTCAAAAACTTGAAGAAAGATGTATTTCTATGGTAAGGCAGAGTTGCTAGTTTTTCAAATAAAAACTCTGCAAAATAAACACTATGATAATGAATACTAGGATATTTTCTAAATCATTAAAACAAACTTCAGTTAGACATTACTAAATATAGGGCTTTTGTCATCTTATGAAGCTACTTAAAGACAGTTTCAGAAGCTTTCCATATTTGAATTGTCAATCACAGGTGAAAATATTGAAGCAAGAGGACTTTTTGATACCTCTGTTTATTTTAAGAACCAAAGCGGGTTCTTAACACCAGGAGAGGGTTCCACAACTTTGAAAACTATGAAAAAAGCTGCAAAAACATACAGGTGAAAAAGAAAACTTTCCTGGAATCACTCTTCTTGCTCTTTTTAATCCAAGAGTTTGGCTAACTACTCACCTCTTCCTTTCCTCAAAACCATGAAAGAAAAGGCTTTGTATATTTCTACAATATTTATATATCTGTGTATTTCTACAATACAGCTGAACTTTTACGAGCTCAGCCACAGAACCTGGCTTTCTGACTAGCCAAGAACTAAAAGATGGGAGGGAGTAACAGTGCTGAGGTCAGGCAGTTTTATTGGTTTTATCCATTCGTCAGCCACCATCAGACACACTGTTGGATTTAATGCTTAGCAACACACGGATGAAAAAGCAATTAGCCCTGGCTCCAAGGAACTCGCATATAGTGGAAGAGAGATGCATAAGAAAAAATACATGTGAGAAAACATACAAACAGCTAGGTGAGGAAGTGTCTAACTCTATCTGGAGGCCACAGAAGGAGCCAGATTTGGGCTGAGGGACCATGAGTAGAGACAGAAGAGTTTGAAGAAAAATCAGAAGTTTAACTTAGAAAACATGCTGATCCTTCACTTACCAAGCCCATCTTGGTATCAGCATGTCACTGTTTTCCAATAGCTGGTAGGCTTTTAGTTTGTTATACATAATTCTAGTACATACTGATTCTGCACACAGTGTACACAGATACCAAAGTGTTTGACGTCCAGTCAGATTGGTCAATGGGGGCACATACCCTCTACTGATAATTTTAAGGTATCGAGCCCTTCCTTCCCTATAGTGATCTGATATAGGGGGATTTAAAAGGTTAACTAGGTTCATTTAATTGCTGCAGTCCATTCACTGATGTCCTTATCAGTTTTTTCAAGTATAGATATATGGTATAGATAGCTTACCAGCACAGGATTTAGCAGCAGAAAGGTTTCTTACCATCTTCATGGGAATCTCACTGAGGCTCTCTATCTGCAATTGGTGAAATAGCAATAATGCCTCCTAGAATTAGCATCAGGAGAAAATTGAGACATAATGCATAAAAAGAGCCTGTACTGTGTCTGGCACATAGCAGGTACTTGACTGAGGACAGTTACAAATGGTTATGCTCTTTTGATACATTAATTGCCTATGGAATTATGAGACTTGAACCATAGGCTCTTCCCCGTGGAATCTGTGAGGAACTACTCAGAATTACTCCTGAGTAATGTGACTGGCGTCAAGTGCCTTTCAAAATACACAGTATTTGTTAATATGGTCCATAACTTGAAATTACAGATTCCCGGCCGGGCACGGTGGCTCAAGCCTGTAATCCCAGCACTTTGGGAGGCTGAGACGGGCGGATCACAAGGTCAGGAGATCGAGACCATCCTGACTAACACGGTGAAACCCCGTCTCTACTAAAAAATACAAAAAACTAGCCGGGCGAGGTGGCAGGCGCCTGTAGTCCCAGCTACTCGGGAGGCTGAGGCAGGAGAATGGCATGAACCCGGGAGGCGGAGCTTGCAGTGAGCTGAGATCCGGCCACTGCACTCCAGCCCGGGCGACAGAGAGAGACTCCGTCTCAAAAAAAAAAAAAAAAAAAGGCATCTATAGAACGTTTTCAAGAATTCCTGAAAAACAAAAGGCAACCGATGTACTATGTCAGCAAAATCCCATCTTTAACCACTTAGAAATAAGTTATACCTAATTTTTCTCCCAAACTGATAACTTCCTGCCAGTCTGTTTTGGCAGCGTAGAAGTTGTTTTCAAATCACTAAAACCCTTATGACCTAAAAGATGTGAAATTTGAAGGAGTTTGTGCTGCCATTACTCTTAAGGTATTCGCTAGGTGCTAATTGAGTCAAGTTTGTTCTGCATTATGGTCTAATGCAGGCACAATCAAGGATCAGATGTCAGGGTGTCAGATAGCAGGAAATGCTTATTGGTGGAAAGCTGGGGAATGCAAGCTCTACCCAAAGGCATTAAAAGTCTTGAAAAATAGTTGAACACCATTAACTATACAGACACACCTTCTAGCTAGATTCTACTGAAGATCCACCAGTTCACAGACTTTCAGCTAATAAATGTCTTATGATCATTAATTCTACCCCCAAAATGGAAATAGTCATATACCACTTCATGCTTTTTAATAAGTTGATTATATGTAAAGATTTGAGTTTACCAGGAAGTTTACAAAATAAATTATAGTTATTAGAGTTCAAATAAAAATGTTTTTATGACAACCAAAGAGTGAATTTCTCTACATGAATTCTGATGTTCTTATATACATCCTAGAATTCTTGAATTGTATAAAATGTTATCCTGACATTTATATGTCTTAATTTAGCTTACTGCCTTGTGCAGAGCATGCAAGAAGTATTGAAATTAGGTAGTTGACACCAAATAAATACTTAAGGCTCTTTATAATGCATTATTAGGGAATCTGTAATTTCTTTTTTTTGTTTGTTTTTTTTTTTTTTTTTGAGACGGAGTCTCGCTCTGTCATCCAGGCTGGAATGCAGTGGCCGGATCTCAGCTCACTGCAAGCTCCGCCTCCCGGGTTTATGCCATTCTCCTGCCTCAGCCTCCGGAGTAGCTGGGACTACAGGCGCCTGCCACCTCGCCCGGCTAGTTTTTTGTATTTTTTTTAGTAGAGACGGGGTTTCACCGTGTTAGCCAGGATGGTCTCGATCTCCTGACCTCGTGATCCGCCCGTCTCGGCCTCCCAAAGTGCTGGGATTACAGGCTTGAGCCACCGCGTCCGGCCTAGATGCCTTATATGATTACAAATAAGAGTTCTGTATTATTATAGACTTCCATAATATATCAAATGAGTCGCATTTATTGGATTTCAACTATGTACACGTATCTTATTTAGTCTACACACTTACTCTTTAAAGGACACGCATTACTAAAACATTACCAAGTTATTACTGATTCTGCAATATCTCTTTGAGAAATGCTGAAAAATGAATTTTTATCCCTATTTTAAGATTGGAAAACTCACAGCACAGTAATCTGTTGGAGACTTCATAGAGACACTACAACAGGAATCCAGTTTTCTGACACCCAAATCTATGGGTTCTCTACCAGCTGTAACCCCTAAAAGAGGATTTTGACAAAGATGAGACAAAGAGTCTTTTAAGAAGATCACTTACAACCCTGTGCGACTGCTCTGAGCAAGAATTAGGGCAAGATGGCTCTTTTTTCATCATGATTAATTGGAATCAGACATGCCATTGAGTTTCTTGGCATATTAGTATACTGATATTTTATTGAAGGTCATCTAGGTTCAGGTTTATTTTGTATATAATCTTTAGAACTGAATGCCTCCCACCTAAAACACTTCATAATAATGTTTGTTATTAATCAGGTATTTCTGTGTGTATGTTTTGGGGTCAGTTTTTAATACAAAATGATTTATTTTAAATATGCACAGATTCTATTATTCCTTAATAAAACCCACAGTTCAAAGAACTAAGATGACCCTGAAAGTTGTTATTATTATTATTTAAGAAGATAGGTTGGTTTTATGTCATTGAAGGGAGAGGAGAATAACTAAATTGGGACTGTTCTTATATAGTAGTGAGATTTCATGGGGTTACCATTATATATATTCAAAATTAAAACTATTAATAGCTTAGAAGGAAACTCTTGTAGACTTTTAAAATAATTATACCCATCTCACAAGTCATGTTGAAAGTTTTGAATAGATAACCAGCCCACATTCGTAATAAGTGCAAAGGCTGAGCAAACACGAACAGTCCTATGAATTTGCAGCATATTATATAAGGAGATGGAATAGTGAAGAGCATTGGAGCCCCGCAACCCTGAGTAGAAGGTCGGGATATGCCATTTACCAAATAAGCCATTCAACCTCTCCAAGCCTTAGTTTCCTCTCCTCTAATAATAATTATAGTACCAACCTCAGAGTTTTAGTTTTTAAAGGTTAAACAAAATGTACACAAAGTCCTTATCCTTACTGTGATGCCTAAAACATAAACACTCAATAAAATATTAGTTACGATTATTAGCTATTCATTCCACACCTATTTATAATAAAGATTTAAGCTGTTCTGTAATCAAAAGAAATTTGCCCAAGTTAACACGATATCTGTTTAATGGTATTTATAATCATAATCATTATTGTGCTATATTGTAATTAGGCACAAATGGTAAACTGTTGGTATAATTGACTGTAATTAGTATACAGTCAAACTATTTTTTTTTTTTTTTACGGTTTTTCGCCTCTTTGTTCTTGATCTAACATGTGATCAATATCATTATCAACTGTTTCCCCTCATTTACTGGTTGTGCGATTCTGATCACATCACCTATCCTCTTTAACATTTCCTTTTCCTCTTTGTGAAATAGTAATAAGACCCATTTCATAGTTAAGATTAAACATAGTAAAGTATAAAAAGTAAATATATATATATAAAGATGCAGTAAAAACATAAAGATTACATAGAGAAATAGCAGAATGCCTGGCACAGAACTGATCAATAAATGGCAGCTGTCAGCAGGTGGTAGCATTATAGTTTGTCATGACTAATATCACAATGCTTTTTCCCCTATGGAACTTAATGGCCATATTCTCAAAAACTTTAAGCCTAGGAACAAGCTTCAGGCATGAAAGTGGGTAAGACTTTCGAGCAGTGGTGTTCAACTGCTGCTGTTTGCTGGGATGAAATTACACTGATGCCTGGGTCCATCTCAGAGAGTCAGCTTTAACTGGCTTGGGCGGATTTTTTAAAAAAGCTCCTACGTTAGGCTTTACTGGGTATTTGAAGTGGAGAATCTCTCTGTTGGAGGGATGGCTGAGCTCAGGTGAAACCCATTCTTGGTTCCAGAGACAGCCAAGAATCTTAGTGAGTCCTGCTTACTTTGGGAGAAGAGGAAGTAGAAAGAAGGTCTTTTCTCCTGGGAACTCAAAGAGGAAATAAATCAGGTGTGCTTTTAGGGTTGACCTTAAGGACAACTTTGTGTATATGTGATTTTAGGAACAACAGGAAAGTACCCCTGCTCCAAATATAACCCATCATCTACTTGCTCATATTTGGCATTATTGCCACATAAAACACAGCAAGTTAAATCTGACAATACAAATAACCCTGGAAAGAATAATATAAACACACCAAAAAAGAAGTATTTTCAGTTTTTGAATGGTACAAACAGAAGGTTTCCCTTTATTTTAGAGGTCGAGAAGGAGGCAAGGTAGCAGGAGAGCTCTAGACACCAAAGGGACACCATCCAAGCAAGATGGTGAAAAAGAGCAGAAACTGACTAAGCAAACCAGACTAGTATTCCCGAGTTTACAGTTTTGTAGTGGAAGGCAAGAAAGGGGTTGCGCAGGAGTGCATCTTTATGGAAGCCCCAGTCACAAGGTCATGAAAGGAATAGCTAGCTGCAAACGTCTAGCAAGTGCACCTCTAAAAGCATGGTGCTATTACACTGGAAGCAGAAGTGTCCTCACTAAACATGCAGAACATTAAGGTCCTACGAAAAAAAAATAAAAGCAATACATTGATAGAAAAAAAATTAAGCCTCAAACTCTGTGGTTCAACATCAGAGCCAAAGTGAAAACAGTATTTCAGTATCTGAAAATAACTTTAGTTCTGCCTTGTTCATGGCTATTCTGGCATTACATACGTATCAAATTGTGCTGGTTAGAATACAACCTAGTCAATGTCCCCATTAGTAAATAACTCAGATGTGGTTCTCTAAGTTTGTCGGCCATCCTAGACACACACTTATGGACAAATAAAACATATTTTGGAGAGTCAAAATATTGTTATGATACATCTGTTTTAAGTTTATTTAGTATTTCGGAACTCCTTTTTTGGAGGGTCATTTTATCCAACATCCTCCTATGAATTGAGCTTTTTAAAAATTTTGCCATTTTATCTATCATCCTCCTGTTTATAATCCCCCCACTCCAAGAGAAAGATTATCTCCTAAGGATCGATTTTTCAAATTTAGTAGCTTTCCATAGAATCTTTCTGATACTGTCAACACATGAAGGTTTCCTTTCCCAGTTGGTTCACCTGCCATCAGCTCTTAGTGAGGGCTGGGTCCTCGAAGCTACTTCAGTCTCCTCAGAGTGCCCACTAACACATATGGCCTACTAGGAAGAGGTGCACAGCTCAGTAGATAACTTTCAACAGAGTATTAGCAATGTAGCTGTCCCTTAAGCGTCTGTATAAAACTTTTTTTTTTTTTTTGAGACGGAGTCTCGCTCTGCCGCCCAGGCTGGAGTGCAGTGGCCAGATCTCAGCTCACTGCAAGCTCCGCCTTCCGGGTTCACGCCATTCTCCTGCCTCAGCCTCCGGAGTAGCTGGGACTACAGGCACCCGCCACCTCGCCCGGCTAGTTTTTTGTATTTTTTTAGTAGAGACGGGGTTTCACCATATTAGCCAGGATGGTCTCGATCTCCTGACCTCGTGATCCGCCCGCCTCGGCCTCCCAAAGTGCTGGGATTACAAGCTTGAGCCACCGCGCCCGGCTGTATAAAACTTTTTATGTAGCATGAATATAGAATTGATACAGGGTACTTACTCATATGCTCAACTCCACTTCAATCTATTTATAGTGCATCAATCGTCTAACAAGTATTGCAATATTTGAGGGTAGAGGTGCCACAGAGATGACGGACAGTCCTGAGATCAGGGGTTGGAAGCTGGCAACCTACCAGCTGAATCTAACTGGACACTGTGGACAGCACAGTGTTTCAAAAGTTTTTGAAACTGAATGCCTTTAGGGAAGGCATGGTGTGTTGAGCTAATTTTAAACTTTATCCCAAAGGACTTCAAAGAATTTTTAGCTCAGGGACTTTGTTTTTCAGCAAGATAATTCTGACAGCAGTATGGAGGATAAATCAAAGGTGGGATGGCTGCTTAGACATAGTGTGGCCCAATAGAAATATAATGTAAGCCATATACACCATTCTGAGAACATTCAATGTTCTAGTAGCCACATTTTTAAAACCCCTAAAATAAAACAAGTAAATCTTAATGTTTCATTTAATCCAGTACATCTAAAATATTATCCTTTCAGCATGTAATCAACGTATGAATATTAATGAGGTATATCTGATACTTAGGACGCATCTCAATTTAAACTAGCCACATTTCAAGTGCTCAACAGGCACACGTGGCTAGTGGCTACTGCAATAGACAGAGCAGGTCTAGAAGTAGAAAAACCAATAAGACTTGTCTAGGAATCGTGTTGAGAGGACCACCTGAACTACGTGGCAGCAAGTGAAAATGGCAGAAGGAGAGAGCCGCAGGGTGTACTCAGAGGTAGAACCAGCTTACAAATCTTTTTTTTTCTTTTTTTTTTGAGACGGAGTCTCACTCTGTCGCCCAGGCTGGGGTACAGTGGCATGATCTTGGCTCACTGCAACCTCTACATCCTGGGTTCAAGCGATTCTCATGCCTCAGCCTCCTGAGTAGCTGTGATTACAGGCGTGCGCCACTACGCCCAGCCAATTTTTTTGTATTTTTAGCAGAGACGGGGTTTCACTGTGTTAGACAGGCTGGTCTCGAACTCCTGACCTCGTGATCCTCCCATTGCGGCCTCCCAAATTGCTGGGATTACAGGTGTGAGCCACTGTGCCTGGCCACAAATCTTGGACATGGATTGGATGTGGAGGGAATGGGAGAAGAGTCTATAGGATTGTTTCTGGCTCGGATGAGAGGATAGATATGGAGTGCCAGTGACTGGGAAAGGGAGGGTAAAAGAAACAGCTAGTGGGTAACAAGGAATACGATGACTTCACTTCTGGACATGTTGATTTTGACAGATGTTCATGGGACAGACATCTCAGTGGATCTATCTAGGAGAGCAATAGGTATGCAAGCCTAAAAGTCAGTCTGAAAGAGGACTCGATTGGTCGAGTTAGACTTGGAGTCCTTGGTGTGTAGGGTACAGATGAGATCATCCATGGAGAATGCACACAGAGGGAAGAGAACAGAGGGGAAACTAGATAAACCAATGTTTTCAATACGCTGCCCCCTGCCTCAATTATAAAAGTAATACACTGTCAGGAAAATGACTGCTGGCATCTCAGTGCATTTCCTGCCAGCCTTTTTCTAAACTGATGTTCATGAACATATATATGTGTGTTACTACAGGGGAGAGTATATTAACTACATGGACCTGAAACCTGTTTTTCTTACTTAATACATACAATTCACTTTTACAGAACATGGATAATAATCCACATTGTAACAGCTGTCCAATACTCTATGATACAAAGGACGTACAATTTTTCAAACTATATCAACATACAGATTAACATCTCAACATACATTGTGATCTGCACTTTTGACTGTGTAAGAGGAAATCATTTTAAAAATGGAAAACAAATGGGGTGGAGAGGTCAATGGTAGATGGACTGGAAAGATTCCATTGGGTTTGGTAACTAGGAAGTCACTAACGACCCTGGTGTGAGCAATAGAGCTGTTGAGTGAACTAAATGCTAGAGAAGTGAAGAGCCTATATACAGCTCTCTCACAAGAATCTTACAAAGAAGTAGGAGCAGGG
Organism: Colobus angolensis palliatus; assembly: GCF_000951035.1. Taxonomy (NCBI): domain Eukaryota; kingdom Metazoa; phylum Chordata; class Mammalia; order Primates; family Cercopithecidae; genus Colobus; species Colobus angolensis. The sequence goes on along the minus strand of NW_012114489.1, from coordinate 3,032,143 downwards.
GAATATAAGATTAAAGAAAAGCTTTTGTTAAGTTTTAAAATAGTCAAAGTTTAGTGTCTCTGGAATGACTGTGTCTGTTCCATTCTCTTGGAAAAATCACCTCAAATCTCATCTCCTCCACTAATTCTTTTCCCACTAACTCAAGCTCTATCTGATCTCTTCCTCTTAAAAATGGATTAGAAATTTTTAATTTTAACCTCCCAATATACAGCTCAGGCTAGAGGTTCTCAGTCGTGGGGTGCAACAGGAGAGCCTCCACAACAAAGAATCACCTAGCTCAAAATGTCAACAGTGCCAAGGTTGAGAAAATCTCCACTATACTTGGAATTCAAGCCACCTCTCTCCCACCAGGGTGCAGGACTACTGTGACTAAAACCTTCTAAGTACTCTCCTCACTTCTCTTGTTCCCCTATGATGCAGCAGCCAGAGTGACCTTCACAAACAGATCAGATCCTGCCACGCCCCTTCTCTGCCTAAAATCTTCAATGGCTTCCTAGTGCACATAGCTTCTCTACCCCCATTTCCTATAGGCAACAATTCTGAATTTGCTGTATCTCTTTTCTACCTGCATATTATACTTTTACTATATATTTGTATAAGCATTAACAACACAGACACTATTTTAATGTTGTTTATAAATCATTTTATATGTACTTCTCTGTCACTTACCTAGGAGACTATTATAGACAGTGCAGATATTCACCCATAAACATCTCCTTGAGCATGGTACATGGAGGTCGGGGCTAGTGTCTGTCTCTAAGGCATACACCTAGAAGTGGAATTGCTGGGTCTTATGTTTGCACAGCTTCAATTTTACTAGATACTGCTACATTTCTTATACCAACTTACTCCCATCAGCAAATGTAAGAGAGTTCCCATGTCCTCACCCAGTATTCCCCAGTTTTGGTTAACAAAGCAATACAAAAACTACAGTCAGTGTTCAAACATCAGACAATTCCACAGGACCATCTGTGTTTCTTCCTCTGCTTGAAAAATCAGAACGTCTGGCAAAACAGAGCTCATGCTTTCTGTATGAAAACAGCATGTATACTTCATCACGGTCCTAAAGAAATTTGAGTTTGTGAACCCTGCACTAGATGGCCATGACACATTATTAAAACCTTGAACCATTCCAGCCAACAACCTTCGGTGTGGCATGCTGGTGTCCATGAGTCCTGAGGTCTAGGAGCTGGCAATACCCACAGGTGATGACTCATATGCAGGTCCTGTCTGTCCACCCCCTATCCCAATCTGGTCTTTTCATCATCAGCTCTCTTCCTTATCTACAAACTAATCAGTACTACTAATTTTAGTTAATGGCTGCTACTTGCTTCTCTCCTCCTTCCATTCTTTCACTGCCTATATTCTTAGTTTCATACTTTTTTTTGGCCTTTTATAGGTATGTAACAGGTATTCAAAAATACTGTGTAAGTTAGTTCAGGAGATAATAGAGGCTTGAATTTTTATTAACTGTTTAGTAAGCGAAGGTAAAAGAGAATGAATGATTGCCAAAATTCTATTCGTGTTTCCTAAACTATGTCCTGCACCTACATAAATATGGAGAGAGCTGGCTTAAAACAAACAAATTTCTATTGCAGGACACCTTTGAGCCTAAAATATGCTAATATACATTGAAAACAACGAAGGGGCGGGGGATGTAGAATGTAGCATTTTCTAAACTTCTTTGGTCCGGGAGCCTTTGTTACCCCCAGGAATACTAACGACACTAGAATTACATAGAACATTTGGGAATGCTGCTCTTTTTAAATGGCCCTTCAACTTTCGTTTTGTTCCCCTACACTTAACTATAAAGTCTATTTTGTTTCTAACAATGAAGTTACCTTCCTAGGGAATTTTGGGTTTCATATATATAAATATATATAAACATATATATATATATAAAATATATATATATGTGTGTATATATAATTCGTTGTTGATTTTTTTAAAGACAGGGTCTTGCTTTGTCACCCAGGCTACAGTACAGTGGCATGATCATAGCTCACTACAATCTTCAACTCCTGAGCTCAAGTGATCCTCCTGCCTCTCACCTTCCCAAGTAGCATGCTCAGCTAATTTTTTTTTTAAGAGGTGGGGTCTCACGATGCTGCCCAGACTGGTCTAGAACTCCTGACCTCAATGACTCTTCTGCTTCAGCTGGAGGGAGGGTGGGCTGGGATTAAAGGCATGAGCCACCAGACTCGGCCTATATATTTTAAAGTTATTAAAAGTAATTCCTCTGATAGAGAGGAGAGGAGTTAGGTAGAATATCTGTCTTACTTTTTTCCCATTCAGGAATTTCAATAATAAAGCTTTAAAAAATGGTTTTAGGTGTCTCTTGTTATTGAAAACTAAAATATAACAAACTGGTTGATCAAAGCCAACAAAAACAAATCTCCACATCTCTGAACAAACCCTGAACTGCAACAGAAGATCAAAATAAACATGTCTCCACTGTCACAACCAAAATCAAAGGCAACTCTGCAGCTGGATTCTCAAAGCAGCTGAAAGTTCTCATCAAGTCCACGACTAACCCACCCCATGTGTGATCAAGTTACGAACAATGGGGGCTGCCTAATGCAAATTGTGTTCCTGAGTCACTGAAAGGGTTAAAGCCATTTCATGTCATTTAAAACCACACAGTGGAACAAATGGCCATATCCAATCGTCTGCTCCTTGAGGGCAGAAACTATGTCTTAATCCTGCTCTGGGCTGATGTGGTGGCTCACACCTGTAATCCCAACACATTAGGAGGCCAAGGCGAGAAGACTGCTTGAGCCCAGGAGTTTGAGGTCAACCTGGGCAACATGGCAAGACCCAGTCTCTACAAAAAAAGAGTGTAAAAGAATTAGCTGGTGGGGGCGGGGTGGGGGGTGGTGGCAGGTGGCAGTGCACACCTGTGATCTCAGCTACTCAGGAGGCTGAGGCAGGATTGCTAGAACCCAGGAGACTGAAGCTGCAGTGAGCAGTGCTTGCGTCACTGCACTCCAGTCTAGGCAAACGAGTGAGACTGTCTCTCAAAAAAAGAGAAAAAAACCCAAAAAACCAAATTCTACTCTGGATTTCTGAGGGCTGCCCCACAGTGCCTGTCACACAGAAGACACAAAGGAAATGAAGTTGGTAAACTTCGCTGCTACAGAAAACCAAGGAAAAAAAGAGCAAGCTCACAAATGTCCATGCTCCTATGAAACTGAAAGTCCTTTTAGAGCCTTCTTGGGACTAGGGCTCAAGTAGCTGTGAACAAGTACTGTTAGATGAGCTGGTAATACTGTTATAACCTTCACCTGGGCCAGCCTGCGCTCTTAAAAAGAATAGCTCATTTAATCCCTGTGCTACAGGGGCTCACTACTGGCACTTTCTAGATTTAAGGATGACAGCTAGTCCATGATTTACTGTGGTCCACTGACCAATGAAGAATAAGACAATACCACCAAATGTGACAGGCTAAACTTTTTACAGATTTGACTTTGATGCTCACCATATTTACTACTAGTACAAATCAGGCTGAGAAACACCTACCATAAATCGGATATCTAACACTAACAAATTATGCACCCATTACAGATGACCTTTGGAGTTCCTCAAGGTACAGTCACAATCATGCATTAAAAAAGCTGCCTTTCACTGTAATGTGTGAATGTATGAAATTAAATGAGGCTTGCAATGTAATCAGTGTGGTTGGCTGCTTTAATATATTCCATTTCAATTTCAAATCACCGCAAGCCAAGAGTGACGAATCTAATTTGATCAGTTGTTCACAAAAACACAGAAAAGCAAATGTGGATCTAGCAACACAGCCAGATTTTTAAAGGCATTAATATTTTCCATCACCACCAGAAGCCCTTAACATATTTTTAAAAAAATAGTAATTAAAAACAAATCCAAACAAAATTCTTTTCTCACTAAAAATTCAATCCTCACACTCAAAAGTTCAAAAGATACAATATTTACGTAAAAAGCATATTTAATTTTAAAAGCCAGTGACAAATTTCAAACGTACCAAAAGAAAACTAAAACCAACAGGACTTTACAAGACACTTCCTGGAACGAATGTGGAAAGTTCTCCAGCACTGGTTATTAGTATCTAGCAAGAATTTGTATACAAACACATTTCTTTATCTCCATCCCTACTATAATTTGGGGCAACACAACTTACAAATTTAGTCACTGTTATACTCGAGGTCTTTAGGACTCTAGCAGCTGCTTAGCAGAGCACACAAGAAATAACATGCAGAGATGGGAATGAGACTACATTATCCCAGTCACCTTTGAAAGTTGTGATGCGAAGATGGACGAATAGGAACACCTCCAGTCTCCAACTTCCAGCACGAGCGACACAGAAGACCGGTGATTTCTGCATTTTCAACTGAGGTACTGGGGTCATCTCACCAGGAAGTGCCGGACAATTGGTGCTGGTCAGCTGTTGCAGCCCGACCAGTGAGAGCTGAAGCAGGGCAAGGCATCGCCCCACCTGGGAAGCACAAGGGGGAAGGGAATCCCTTTTCCTAGCCAGGCGAACTGAGACACACAACACCTGGAAAATCGGGTAACTCCCACCCCAATACTG
>NW_012114489.1:3006211-3023821 GCF_000951035.1 Colobus angolensis palliatus | reverse complement strand
GATTGCATTGGGAGTTATACCTGATGTAAATGATGAATTGATGGGTGCTGACGAGTTGATGGGTGCAGCACACCAACATGGCACAAGTATACATACGTAACAAACCTGCACGTTATGCACATGTACCCTGGAACTTAAAGTATAATGATAAAAATAAAAATAAAAATAAAAATAAAAAAAGAAAAAAAAAAGGAAGTTGTGATGCTCTTCAGAATCTCGTTAATTAATATGTAATTTTTAAGGTTTTAGCATTTTCCTCTAGACCACTGTACATAATTTCTAGAGAAAATACATGGAGTGTTTCCAGGAGGTGCACATTTGTTGAAGGGGGACCTTCCAAAAGCTCCCATAGTGGAAGTATCACACTCCTTACCTTCTTTCAAGATCTAGCCTGTGCCTATTTGTCCAACTTCATTTCTATTACTTTCCCTTTCTTGCCTGTCTTCCAGCCACACCTGTCTCCTAACTGTCCTAAGATGCTCTAGCTTTAGGCTTTTTCCTCTGGTTGTTCCCCTGGTGTAGAACATCCCGCCTCCAGAATTTCCTCTCTCTTGTCGTTCAGGTCTCAGCTTAAACACCAGCTTCTTAGAAAGAACTTCCTATCCACTTCTATCAAACCACCCCATTTTATTGTCTCTGTAGGGGTTGTTACTATCTGAAATGATCTTGCTCTTCACTCTTCTGTAGAATGTGCCATGAGAACAGATACCTTGTTTATGCCTGATGCATGGTAAGCATTAAAAAAAAAAAAAAAAAAAAAGCTAAAAACAAGCTTATAACATAGAACAATAATAGACACCACAAAGAGGCACTAAAGTAACATAGATGTTTAACAATTTCTTTTTCAATAGCTAGGATGTATGACACTGAGGAAGGGCGGGAGGGGCTAATATCTTTGGAGTCTGCTGGCCCTAAGTTTCAAATGTGGGTCTGTACTAGATAGAATTTACTGTCCTAGAAAATAAGTTTACTTGTTTCACATCTGTAAAGTGGGGATAAGAGTATCCATTTAGCAGATTATTGTGAAGATTAGCATGACTACATGTAAAGAACAGTTCATCAGTAAAGGATTTGATATTTGTTTATTTTATTTTTATTTACCTATCACTACCAACTACTGACATCCTCTTTTTTATAAATGGCAACCAAATAACAAAAATATGAATGAATCAACATTCACCATATCACCCTGGAAACTAGGAGATTACAAATACAAATGGACAGAAATAAAAATGGTGTGATTTCTAGAATTTTTTTTCCAACTTTTAAGTGATGGTTGATGTCTCTATCACTTCTAATTATAAAATATAACATAGCTCATTTCTTTCTTGAGACAAAGATCCAAAGACAACAAACTACTAAAAAACTGCATTTATTAAATTATATTCAGTTCAACAAAGGCAAATATAACAAAGGGTACTCATTAATTTTATTCTCCAGAGATGCTTTAGCCAAACCATGTCATAACAAAGACATCACATAGCAAGGCTTCTATCAGCATTGAACAAAAAAGTAGCTTTTTTTTTCTCTTCTGCTTTTTTCATTTGAGCAGTAAGGAACTATGGTGGCTTATTTATTGGGCAGTAAATGTATTCGAGACACTACCCTTTTAGGATAATGAAAACCTCAAAACAGGTCAAACACTTGAAGTGGTAAGTACTGATGACATCATGGAGGTACATACTATGCAACCAGCCTTCTTTGTGCTACTAATTCTGCAGCTAATAGATTTGGGGAATTAGTTAAGAAGGGAAGGGCACTAGAGAAAATATTATTAACTGAGAAATACGAAAGGATAGCAGCAAAGAGAAGGTTATGGGAGTAAAATTACTAATTGAGGAAAAATAAGGGAAAAAAGCAAAAATAGGGAAGGCAATTTATATAAGCTGGACTGGTCTGCACCTATAGTATCAGGGTGGACCCCATGTGAAGTTGCCATGTTTTATACACAAAAAATGGTCTAATGTCAGCAATTTTATATGGTACAAACCAACACATTTACCGAAGCACTCAGGACTCCTCGTTACTACCTAATAAGTGATATCCCCTAACTTGTGCATGAGTTTTGCATGCAAGTGCAAACTCTGAATGGCTTGTATTTGGAACCTTTACACAGCAGTGTCCAAAATGGTAACTGTTAGGGTGTCAGACTCCATTGTGGACAAGAAAATCTTCTATTTTAATAGATTCAAATCCCCAAATTTCTTTTGATGGCTGTTAAGGTTTTAGAAGGCATCCTCAGTTTCCAGAGAAAGGCTGGTATTAAAAATGTAATACAGGAGTTTAGAAGTGCTTAAATATTTTGAAGTCTGAATAAAGGCAAGATTCAAAGGGCATAATGGAAAAGAGACGACATGAATTTACATAATAACTAATATTTTAAGATGTTCAAGAAGACCCTTATAGAGACATAGAAATACATTTTTTTTTTTTTTTTTTTTTGAGACGGAGTCTTGCTCTGTCGCACGGGCTGGAGTGCAGTGGCCGGATCTCAGCTCACTGCAAGCTCCGCCTCCCGGGTTTACGCGATTCTCCTGCCTCAGCCTCCCGAGTAGCTGGGACTACAGGCGCCCGCCACCTCGCCCGGCTAGTTTTTTGTATTTTTTAGTAGAGACGGGGTTTCACCGTGTTAGCCAGGATGGTCTCGATCTCCTGACCTCGTGATCCGCCCGTCTCGGCCTCCCAAAAATACATTTTTAAAGTAACAAGAAGTGGGGATATTAAGGCACATAAATAAACCTGTCATTGCAGTGATGATGTACTGGTGAAGTGGGGTGGGAAGATGAAAAGGGGAAATATTCAGGTAAACACTCCAGTATTTAAAAACAAATGGTGCGTTTGGATAGCTAATGTGGTAATTTGAATTACAGCATGTGGTATTCTAAAAAAGAGTGCTGCAGAGTTGCCTGTGTGCTAGAAGATGATTGGTTAAGCTTGTTCCAGTATTATTTATGATAATAAAATATCCTCGTCTGCATTTGGTGGGGTGGGTAGGCAGGTGTTTAAAGAAAGTGAGTATCTGTATAGTGATCAAACTGTTACTGAGCAAGAGCCTAAGTCCACTCCTAATCATCAGGATTTCTTTCTGTTAATTAATCATAATCAGGATAAGGTAGTGAGGAAGGGGACAGCCCAAGCACAGAGAGCAATGGGGGCAGGGGAGGGGTGGGGAGGGTGAAGATGAAGGGTTTAATTAATCACAGGGCAAAACAGAAGTTGACATTTGCATCTCAATGCTGTCCCTGGTTATAAGCTGACCAAATGTAGATGAAGCCCACTGACAAACCATATTTCACCAATTTTAAGATAAATCTCCTCCCCTATGTCATAACATCTCTGAAATTAGAATGTGTCTTAAGTCAATGCCATTTTGGATTTAATGATAAACGCTGACAGAGTTTAGCTAATGGTCATCTTTCTAAAACTCACTCTCTTCCAACTTAAACCAGCCAATCAATTATCAGAGAATGTTAAGTTTCCTACATGACTCTGTAACAGCTACTAGTATCTTAGAAAATAAAAAACACCAGGGAAGGCGATGGTCTTAGTCATCTACATGTTTCTGATGCTTAAATACACCTCTAATTATGCCCTTTATCTGAACTAGGAAACTTGGGAGATAATATACATTAAGAACTTTAACCTCGGTCCCCTGACTTTGTTACAAAGAATGCTACTGTGTATGATTCAAAGCCTTTGAAATCTATGCAGATACAGAAAATATTCAATATTTTAACATATTGAACTACTGGTGGAACAGATGCTTGCCACTTCGGTAACTACAGAAAACCTAACAGAAATCTTTTGATGAATTTTATTGAAAAGAGTAAGACTGTTAAATAAAGATACCATGCAATGAAGGAGGAAAAGAACTCTGGAGTCCTCTGTTGCCCAATAAGGTAGCCGCTAGTCACATGTCACTATTTCCATTTAAAGTAATTAAAGCTAAGTAAAATGGAAAATTCAGTTCCTTAGTTGCACTAGCTACATTCAAGTGTTCAACAGCTACATGTGGGGCTGGAGGCTACAACACTGGAGAGCACAGATGCAGAATATTTCTATCATTGCAAAGAATTCCAGTGGACAGTGTTACTCTAGATGAACAGTCCGAAGATAAGTTATAGCTCAGCTCCAACATGTAGCAGTTGCAAATCTGGATAAATCAACGGTGTTCACCAAAACTTGCTTTTCTCATTGTTAAAATGAATACGTAATTGTTATCCTACTCCCAGAGATGCTGTGAGGATAAGAGGACAAAGGACATGTGAAAGTGCTTTGAAAAGTATACAGTAGCTGGGCGTGGTGGCTCACACTTGTAATCCCAGCACTTTGGGAGGCTGAGGTGGGCGGATCACAAGGTCAGGAGTTCGAGACCAGCCTGGCCAACATGGTGAAACCCCATCTCAACTAAAAATACAAAAATTAGCCCGGCATGGTGGCGGGTGCCTGTAATTCCAGCTATTAGGGAGGCTGAGGCAGGAGAATCGCTTGAACCCGGGAGGCAGAGGTTGGAGCAAGCCCAGACCGTGCCATTGCACTCCAGCTTGGGTGACAGAGTGAGACTCTGTCTCAAAAAAAGAAAAAGAAAAAGAAAAAAAGATACAGTGCCATAAACAAGCTAGCTAGTAAGTTATATTTTTATGTGATTTACTTTAATAAACACACTTATGTCCACTGGATATTTTTTTACTGTTTAAACCCCCAAGTTTCATGGCTTCTTTTTCTTTTTTTCTTTTTTTTTTACTGGGAAGAGAGGGGGCTGGTTAAAAAAAAGAGAAAAAAACAAACATGCCTCCAGATATTTTTTTAGCAAACAAATGCTTATAGTAGCGACATGAATAACAAAAATGAGTGAAGTGGGCTATGGTGAGGCTATGGCAAACAGGAGAACCCATGTTCTGTCCAAACTGCTTAGCTGCTACTCAGCTTCAGTCAACTGTGGCCATTCAGGAATGCTGACTTACAGTAGCCACATATAGATTTTATTTTAAAATGCCAGAAATTTGGTTCTTTATAGGAACTCTCCACCCTAAAAAATATTAGCAACTATTTAGAAATCTGAAGTATTCTTTAGGCAAATTAAACACATTTAGTTAGAGGTCATGTGCAGTTTGTGGCTGCTACTATGTGACCTCTGGTTTCTAAGACCCTATGGCAGCTATACTTCCTCTACGTGGCCCCATGTCTTAGGACACTTACAAATAGATGCACACAATTTACTGCTCATTTCATGTGAAATATAAATAAGAGTCACAGTATTACTTATTTTATATAAATTACCATTCTCCAGTATTAAGAAATTACTTCCGTGATTACTGAAATATTGAAAAGGAAAAAAAGGCAAGAAGGAAATGATATTATTCCTTCTTGCATGATTTTATATGCAAGTTTTACTGTAATTAAATAAAATTTTTTTTATTGCTACTGCATTGGAGAATCACTGAAAATCTGGGGGGAGAACTATAGTATCTTATATAAAAGCCAAAGTCCTCTACTGATGAATGAGTTAGAAAATTCTTTTAAAATTCTCATTTGAAAAGCTTAATGTCAGAAAGCAAAGCAAATCTTTTAATTCTCCCAGTAATTTAAATGCTGTAAACTCAAAAACACATTCAATTTAAAAGGTTTCTATTATATTGAAGCATACACAATTTTTTATTCCAAGTATACTTAACTGTATTTTATTTTTATCACATGCCCACCCCAAGGAATCACCAGTTGCAGCCTTTTTATTCAGTTGATAATTCAAATATTATTTCTAATACAAATACATGGTTTATCACACTTATTTATCACTAACTTGCTACACTTCATAATCGCATTACAACCCCACTGTGTACTGAATACCACTTACAGTTCAAACTACTCAAGATAAGCACTGTTACTTTCAAGAGAAGATTGGCAGTAATTAAAGGTCTTATTTAGTAGTTGTTGGTAACCACCTTTTTAAGGAGAAAAAAAAAACAATAGAAAACAGCACAGATATATTTAATTTGGTAATTGTACTTTATTAATGAGGTCATATACTTTAACTGGGGTTAAAACAAAGATGTGCTAAACTGTTATCAATGCTATAAAACAGAATGAGATGGAAGTGTTTTGTAATTCATCAATGAGAAGAATTGAAACATCTGTGACCTACATGGCATAAAACTAAATCATACTAGCACACTAATAATAATAGTAATAAAAACAACAATAGTACTTTGCACTTATAGACCTCCTTTCAGAGGAATTTCAGAGTGCTTTTTAAACACGTTATTTTCCCTTTTTCAAACAAATAAGACAACTAAATCAAAGAGTAATAATGGTTTGCCCATGCCACAAAGTGAGTCAGCGACAAACCAGGAATAGATTTTCTAACTTGTTCAGTCTCCCGCAATTATATCGTGCAATGATTACGCTGTTAGAGTATGTCTTTTTTTTTTTTTTTTTTTTTGAGACGGAGTCTCGCTATCACCCAAGCTGGAGTGCAGTGGCCGGATCTCAGCTCACCGCAAGCTCCGCCTCCGAGGTTCACGCCATTCTCCTGCCTCAGCCTCCTGAGTAGCTGGGACTACAGGCGCCCGCCACCTCGCCCGGCTAGTTTTTTGTATTTTTTTTAGTAGAGACGGGGTTTCACCGTGTTAGCCAGGATGGTGTCGATCTCCTGACCTCGTGATCCGCCCGTCTCGGCCTCCCAAAGTGCTGGGATTACAGGCTTGAGCCACCGCGCCCGGCCTTTAGAGTATGTCTTGCAGGTAACACTCAAGCCAGGTATCTCCAGATTTCTCGAGGGCTTACTATTTTTCTCCCCCAGCCCCAGCCTATTAATACTATTGTTTACAAACCTACATGGCCATCAGTTCGTGTGCCTGCATGTCATTCAACTGAAAGTCACACGGGCGATAAGAGAAGACCAGTCTCTTAGCAGTTTTTCACCTACCCGCCTTCACGAGAGCTTTCTGGAGCTGGCCTCCAGACGTTTCAAGATATATTAAAGGCTGGCCAACCAAATAACACATCTGGAACAGACAGCTAAAACTGTGAATCACTAGAAAAATCTGCAGGTGGCTGGATGCGGTGGCGTCTGCTTGTAATCCCAACACTTTGGGAGGGCAAGGCAGACGGATCTCTTGAGTTCAGGAGTTCGAGATCAACTTGAGCAACATGGCAAAACCTTGTCTCTAAAAAAAATATAAAAAATTAGCCAGGCATGGTGGCACATGCCTGTAGTCACAGCTACTTGGGAGGCTGAAGTGGGAGGGTCACCTGAACCTGGGAAGTCAAGGCTGCAGTGAGCCGTGATTGTACCAATGTACTCTAGCCTGGGCAACAGAGTGAGACTCTGTCTCCAAAAAAAAAAAGGAATCTGCAGGGAAAACAACCAGCTACTATCATACGTATATAAATTCTGGAGGGCAAGGAGTATGCCTGGGTTGAGACAGTCCTCATTTAAAGTATGATTTTAGACTTTCAAACTTAATCCCACTAATATGACTGAGCATCAGTTTGATTTTTATATAACCTAAAGGTTTAAACAAATTTCTAGGCAGGAATTTATGTAATCTTCTGGAGATACATGATATCACGGCCCAACTCTACTAGTAATTGTCAGAAAGTAGACAAATTAAGGTGGGAAATTAAGTCCATGTGGAATGAGGAGATGGTATGGGCTAAATGTTTGATGAATGTATACATACATGGATAGAAAATTTTTTATGACACAGTTGAAGGGCATAATAGGAAATAAATAGCACAGAAAAGAGGATGGAGTCAGAAAGTGCTCTACTATAGAAAACATTAATTTAACATACCATTTATTAGGCTCCTATCATGAGCAAGTTGTCATCAGACATATAAGAATGTAACAAGCATGATCCCTGTCCTCAAATAATTATAATGCAAGAGGGACAGTGCTTAAGAACTACAGGAGTTTAGAGGACAAAGAGCACTTATGGCCGGGAGGCCTTAAAGTATGAAAAGAATATGAACAGAGACTGGGCTAAGGTTGGCTAACCTAGGCAGGGAAACCACACCAGCCAAAGGATGTGGCCACAGTGGAGTCAAGGCCTGCTCAGGGATTGGTGAAGGGTCTAATTTGTGGGTACCAACAAGGTGCAGTCCTCATCCTTCTAGGCAAAAAGGGATGATCTGAGACTATTTTATAGCTCCAGCATCTCAAAACTGGTAAGTGAGGCCAGCCAAGAGATTTCTCCTCTCTGGACACCCCAGGTAAGCCCAAGAGATGAGCACAGGACACAAGAATATCCTCCTAAACCCTCTACTACTACCATCCTGTTCCAGACCACTTGGAGGACAGGCAAAATTATAAAGCTGCAGAAGGCTGCTCTACCCAGGATCCAGTCGGCTGAGTGTCAAGGTAAGTAGAAGAGGACAGGAGGTGGAAAAGGTCTCAGAAATCCAAACCACAGAAGCTCCTAAATACCACGTTTGGGTTAGCTTCCACCTTAATGCCTCCCCAGTTACCTATCCAGTCTCCTCAAAAGATCCCCCAACCTCCCCAGCAGCCCCATTCCTTCTTTTATGACGCAAGTTAATGGGGGAAAATAACATGTGCTTTATAGCCAATTTTGTTGAAATGCATTTATTTCATCTTTAGTTTGCTCATTACCAGAAAACAGTTCCTTCTTGCTTACTTTTCCCTAGCCTATTTTTCTTCACTTTATCTTTGATGTTATATTAGCGTATACAGCACCATAAATGCTTCCTTTATCTAGGAAATAATTCTTGTGTTTGACTTCATTTTCCCTTCTACTGTCTGTCTGTTTAAATTGTTATCTAGATGCCACCCAGTCTCCCTTTCTATATCAAAGTCAAACTTAACGCATATTTGACAAGAAGCAATACTAAAGTTTGAAGAGTTTCACTAACTCAGATATTCTCAATGTGATGCACATTGTGGGTGTGCATCAGAATCACCTGTGGGTATTTTTAAATACCCAGCCACCTGGGCCACACCCCAGACCTACTCAATCAGAAATCCAGCTTGTGGATTATCCGTGTTTCAACTTCTTCCATTAAGTACGGAAAACTGAGAATTAAAGTTTTCTTTTTAATATACTTCTGGCGTGATGCTATTTCGATAGATAAGAAAACTAAAACATAGTTATCAAGATATATTTTAAGCTCCTTGAGAACAGGGACCATGCTTTTTTCATACTGTAACCATTTGGTAAATATGAATCGAGCATTTGCTACATGTTTGGTGTTGTGCTAGATGGTGAGGATACAAATCTGAACAAAACATGGTCAATGACAGGCTGCAGAAACCAATTCAAATACAGTTGTAACACTAAGTACTATAATAGATAGTCGTTTAGACAAAGTGTTCTTCTCAGAAGTAATAAAACCCAACTGACATTTACTGCATGCTTACTGTGTGCCAGCCACTGTCCTAAGCATTTTACATATTGCCTGTATAATGTCCTAGACATTTTACATATTAGCCTATTTCCATATTATCCTGCTGAATTTAGAACCCTTTGAGGTAGGTGCTATTTTTTTCCTGTTCTATACATGTACTTCAAGGTTATTTATCTAGTAAGGGGTGGAAAGTCAAAATTTGCACCTGGCATTCTCACTCCAGAGCCTGAGTTTTTAATCACTACCCTATACTGCATCTGAGAAACCCAGGCTAATGCCCTTGGTGTTCAACAAATGCTAGCGGAAGGAAGGAACAAAACAACAAATATTTACAGAGTGCTCACATGCTCACATGGTATGCCTGAAGCTCCTCCTTCCTAAAACTCCAGAACACAACAAACTAGAACCTTTGAATGCTTGTATGATTCCTTAGAGCCTAGGCAAAAGACAAATATTATCCTTCCCTTTACTTCAGTAATGAGATCAGAAGTTAGGTTTTCACAGCTAACCCTTAAATCGATCCCTTCATTTCTGTTCCTCTAGTTCGTAAGAGCTTACATCATTTGAGCCAAACTAAAAATGGCATTTTGAGGACACTGCGTCCAGGAATTCCCACATGCCTGTAGCATGTTACAGTGACACTCTGCTGCAATGAAAAAGATATTTCCTTAGAATTAGGTGAGAAAGAAAGGCAAATCTAAAGAGATGATATTTCAGGTTGAAAGAAGGAAAAAAGTTTCCTGATTCAGAGTTAAAGGCTGCTGCCAACAGCTTGTTTTGTTTCCAAAGATCAATACACAAAAGTTTCACAGAGCTGGAGGGAAAAGATTTGGATGCTAAGTTAGACAGGGGGCGGGGGGCATAATTCCCATCATTCCTTTGGAAGCAGTACAAAAATAACAAAACCTTTATAAAAGAGATGAGCAAGCTGGCTGTGAAAGGAATGACCCCTCACATATAGGGAAAGCAATTTGCATCTACAGATCTCATTGGTATAAATGACCTCCTTCAAAGAGTGAAAACCTCAATGGAAAGCCACTATACACCCATGAAAAGCTTTGCCGCCTATTTGTTGAGCTGTATACAGACTAACAAACAGGAGTGGTTAACCTGGCGCACCATGCACTATAGAGATATTTTTTTTAAGTAGGCTTAGTCAGCTAATCTTGTTGAGATTTCTCTCATACTACTGATTTCTTATTCTCAAAATAAATTAAGAGGCTTCATTCAAAATTCCCTGTGGTCTACCAGCTTGAGTTTGTTGGGTGTCTTTGATTGTCTCTTGTCTTTAGATTCCCTGCCTTGTCTCTTTAGATTTTGCTGTGCCCTTTGGTATTTCCCGTTAGTCCATGTCTGGAATAGCTAATTACATGGTAGTGTAATTCTGCCGTACAACAAGGAATAGCAGAACCTTGCTAATTCACACCAATGACTGAAAGACTCCTGTCTAAGTTACTGAATTATGCAAATGAGCAATAAGTGAAGAAAGATGATTCAAAATTGTATTTCATTCATTTATTTTGACAAGTGCAGTTTAGTCTTAATTATTTTGAAAATTTCTTTGTAGCATACTAATAAATTTACTGCGGCTTATTTGTTAAAAGTGATAAAGCCTTCACTAACGGAGACCAGAGTGCACTCTGTTGAATAATTTCCTGAAGACAGACTATTGTTCAGACACTTTCTTTTATTGTGGATTTTACTGACTTTTCAGCATCGACTTTTTTTGGTAAGACAATACATAATATACCAGTAAACTTGAAGAATTAATTCAGCAGTAAACATTTACTTCATAAACAGGTCTTACATATTTAAACTTTCACCATGGTATTAGCGAAAAAACAAAACACAACACAAAAAATTAGCCATGCTTTAAGTAAAACATTTTTACATTTTTTTGTCATAATGCTAACAGGACGTTAATTTTTATTGTCTAAATAAAACTAGTTTGGTCTGTCAGTCATCCCATTTAATTCCAATTTCTATTTTGTTTTGTCTTACCACACTCCTTTTCTTTATAAAGACGTCTGTTTTAAGATAAGTGGATGTATCACAGTATGTAACATTTTCATGTCAAAATACTTACATTATTATATTCTGAGTTAAATTATTTAAGATAGAAAAACATTTTGATACACTTTTGACAGATGTATCCTGTAGGATGGATCAATTTCTTTCAAAGCACCACCACTGGTTACAGTGGAGAGTGGAGAGTGAAGAGATAATACCCTTCAAGGACAGCGGGCCCAGTGGCTCATGCCTGTAATCCTGGAGTTTGAGACCAGCCTGGGCAACATGGTGAAATCCCACCTCTACAAAAAAATACAAAAATTAGCTGGGCATGGTGGCACGCACCTATAGTCTCAGCTACTGGGGGCAGGGGACTGGGATGGGAGGATCACTTGAGCCCGGGGGGTCGAGGTTGCAGTGAGCAGAGATCATGCCACTGAACTCCAGCCTAGGTGACAGAGCAAGACCCTATCTCAAAAAATAATGCCCTTCAAGCTTACAGTCCTGAGTTTAAAGATTTGCTTCTTAATAAGCACTTTTAGACTAAATTTTCAATTCAGATATGCTTTCAAATCATGATGCATTTGTCAAAGGAGGTTCTCCCTTTACAAAAGCAAGAAAGAGCACTTAAAGGAAAGTGAAAAAGGCAAAACTTAGTCTCAAACTACATGTCTGCATCTATACCTATTAAAATCTCATATACTCTTTAAGGTCCAACTCAGGAAATCTCCACCAGGAAACCTTCCCTGAGGTATATGCTGAGATCCCTCAGCAATTCATACCATTCCCTTGTATTTGAGTTACTTGTCTTCAGGCTGAAGTTTCCCTAACAGATTAAGAACAGGGCAGCTGTGATACAGCAGAAAGAAAAGCCGGGCTCTTACACTTCTAAGCTTTGCTACTTTGGGAGAGTCATTTCATCCTTTTGGGGTTGTTCCTCATCTCAAAAGTGTCAACTACATACCAGTATGCAATGGAATTGTCTGGAAAATGTAAAAGATAATGGCTGTGAATGTTCTCCACAAAAGTAGAGTCCTATAAAAGGGAGGTATTTAGAGATGAATGCATGAATAAGCAATTGGGCAGAAATATTGGTACTTCTAGAAGCAATATCATATAGGACAGAGATCCAATACATATTTGCTTGCTGAATAAACTGGGCGAGTATGCAGGGCACAAAGAGGGGACAGAGAGTAGCAGATGTGCACACAGACCTGCTTTTGTGACCCTATTTGAAATTACAATAATTTCTTAAAACAAGGAAAGTACATCAGTGTCTAAAATTAGCCAGCAAATCTATCTTTCTACTAACTAGTTTAAGCCTTAAGCTCTAGGGGATGGTGCTAAGGCTTGCAGGGCTCACAGGCCAAGGAAAGAAAGGTTTCCCAAGGCCTTTATACAGGAAGAATGTAATCAATGTTGATTTAACTCAATGATGGGCTACTAAGTCTGTCTAGTTACTGTCCTGTTAGCCACAAGGTAAGAGAATGCAGATGGATCTAAATAAATTCATGATAACTACAGGAAGAACTAGTTTAAGAATGAGTCAAACTGATGATGGGTTTTGAAGGGTAGTATTATATGAACAAGATAGTACAGCATAAAATAATAAATGGCACTGATTAATAATGTGAAAATCAACATCAGTTCTTGGCCTGGGGCCTACAGGGTTACTGGAGACATCACAAGGACATTATTAGACTTCAAAAGTTATGGTTGATTCCCTTAGATAATTATGAAAAATTTATCAATAATTATAGGATAATGGAGACATATGCCAATTCACATGAAAAGACAGCGAAGCAAAACAAAACACAACAATGTCAGTTTAAATGTCAGCTTCAAAATGAAATCTGTATTATAATTGAAAAGATGAGGATTAAGTAAACACTTTGCTTTCAACCATTAAGGGCTATTCTGGCATGGTACAAGCACTAGTAAAAAACCAACAAACAAAAAATACCAACCACCAAAACAAAAACAAAAGATTAAGAGGAAACGTGACAGGCAGTGCTGTCTCACAGAGGGAGCATAAACACTTCTGAAACCATGAGAGAAATGTTATCACAATAGAGTTAAGGCAAATAAGAAATGATTAAGACATTAAATTCTGGGCTAAGTAAATGAGAAAAGATTCCCAAGAGGAAAAGAATATGCAATTTTAAAATAACCTCTAACTACTAGAGAAAAATAGCAGAGTCAGACTAAATCTGTTTAAATCTCAAACATCTCTGAGACCATGAAACAATTCTGGATAAATATAAATCCTCTAATTTGCCTGAAGCAAATGGGACTGGCATTTTCATATCGTTAACTGACTTTTTAAAAAAATTCACATTTATTGGAAATTTCAGCTAGTATAAAAATGTCACAAATTCAATAACTGGTAATACCACAATGAATGTTTCTTTAGAAAGTTTTAAGAAAAAAACGAATGTCTTCTCCTTCTAAGACTACAGAGCTAAACCTTTTAATGTTTAAGGCTACATTTTTAAAAGAAATAACTCATACATTTTAAGTGACTGTTTCAATACATTTCTAGTGAGAAGCACTAATTTTTCGGGGAAAATTAGTATACCTGTATCTAACCCCAAGTGCTTGATTTAGGTCATGTTATAATAGATTATACAGATTTTACACAAATACTGATAATATTAATTCCTGAAACTCACAGTACATTCCATCATGATACTTAAAGGATCTACTCTCCTCTCTGCCGTGAGTATTACAAGCCCTTTCCTCCTAATTGATGTGCAATTAATACAGCCAACCTCCAATTAGTCTTCTACAACATTACCCTACTTAGACAATAAAGCAGAGCCTCTAGATTGGGTTTTAAACCTGGGCTAAAATAGACTCCTACAGACCAAAAATGGTTCTGGGATTTCTCTTTGTAGTGTAATTTAGATGTCATATCTAATTTGCTGTCATGACTATTGTTTCACTGTGCAATTTTTATGTCGTTTTGAATGGTAAAGGCATCATAGCTTTATTGAATTAAATTTTCTGTCTTTATTTAGGGTCTGATGTTACATGTTTGTACGCTTATGTTTATGTCTCAAAAGCTGCTTTTGACATCAAGTAGTAGAAAGGAGTATGCTCTCTTGATACGTTTGCTCATACCTTAGTAAATACAAACACGAACTGGAAAAACACCTTCTCCAAACTGAAGAAACAAAAAACTGAATATTATTATTGCTTTTAAAGGTAGAGATAGCTATTAAATAAGCCATTCACATTACAGAATTATAGAAGACCTTGCTGTTTTGTAACCTAAATGCCTTGTTGATTCTATTAATCAATTCTTTCCTAAGAAAGAACGGCCTTTTCCATTGACAGTTTTTGTGGTACCTACCTCAAACATTTAGATATTATTCTTACCACACTCCATAGTCACAAAAAATTAAAATGCTGACTTTTTAAATCACAAGGGACAAAGCCTATCTTACCTATAACACAATACTCAGTTTAGGGTTGGTCTGTTGGCAGTTATCCTTGACCTGGCCTATGAGTTCAAGCCCTAAACTAAAGTTATGACTAAGAAGACTAACCATGGAAAGCCTTCCACTAGACCACTGGAATAGCCTTTTAAGTAACTTTTAGTGCATGAAATTTCATAAAGTTTTTACTAGATAATTACACTTCCTGATTTTGTAATTAGTGGAAGTACATGCAATTACATAATAATTATGATAGTAATTACATAATTAAGATGTATAATTATGTAGTAAAAAACATCATGGAAATAAAACCATCTACTGTGTAAGCACAATACATTTTAAAAGTAAATTCACTAGCTCAACTGTTTAAAAATACTTTTCTTCAAAATAAAGTGATTAGCTCACATTATGGTTTAAATGCTTGAGAATTGTTTCATTTTTTTCATCATTGGTGATAGAAGCATATTTTAAGTACATGAAAAAAATTTTATCCATCTTTAGTACTTTTCCTACTAAAAAAATGACAATATGCTTTGCAAATGCAGACCATCAACCACATTATCACCTAGACATGGCAGAGCCCTTGTGTTGCTGTACTTGTCACTATAAAAGGGGAAAGGAACTTGCCCACTAAAAAGACATAATGGGAAATGATTTTATAGAACGAGTAACACATCTGTTATCATAGAAAGCCTCTAAGTCTCTTTGTACATAAAAGTGCAAATGTTGAGTGCATATTTACAGAAATGGGCTTAAACACACATAATTAGTATCTGGAAACTGGCTGCTCCAAAAAATGGCAACTTTCATATACTAACTTAGCTATCTTGAGGAGGGTGGCAGAAAATGTACAGAGCCAAGACACTTCTACCTATGGGGAAAGCAACTAAAGTGACCATTTCCTGAAAAATGTAGTTTCTCTTCTGTCACATTGTAAAGTTATCTTGAGTAAAAACAAAAACAAAACAGGCAGTATCCATAGAGAAAAATAAACCAGTGTTAGCAGCTCCATGCTGCCATCAGACAATATCAAGTTTCTCATTCTTGTAGCGAGTATAAAAACATCACAGAAAAGTCAGTGACAGTAGGAAAAAGAAAATTTTCAAAATAAACTTTTTCAATAGCAAAATTTAAGAAATAGAATCTTGTTTCCATTAAAAGAATCTAGTTGAATGCCTTGAAATCTTTACAAAATACTTCTAAATCAATGTTGTAATGAGGTCCAGAAGGTAGTGATAGGGTGAAATTTTACTCTGGGCACACAAAGAGTGGCCCTTACATGAAGTGGGTGTAGAACTACACTCCAGTTCTTTCTTTATTGAGATGGAGTCTCACTCTGTGGCCCAGGCTGGAGTGCTATGGTGCGATCTCGGCTCACTGCAACCTCCACCTCCCAGGTTCAAACGATTCTCCTAGCTCAGCCTCCCGAGTAGCTGGGATTACACCATTGCCCGTCTAATTTTTGTACTTTTAGTAGAGACGGGGTTTCGCCATGTTGGCCAGGCTGGTCTCAAACTCCTGACCTCAGGTGATTCACCTGCCAAAATGCTCCCAAAGTGCTGGGATTACAGGCGTGAGCCACTGTGCCCGGCCTTGGTTCTTTCTTTTATAAGCCACTAATCTTAAAAAGCTGAAAGCTATTTTGAAAATCCTAATTTACTTCTCCCTTGTTCCTTCTAGTTACAAAGAAACAAAGTGGAAGAACTCATGCTTTTTTGCTTTTTCCCCCTCTCTTAGCCCTTGTCAGGCCACTGCAATTTTAGTTTAATAAAAACATATTTCAAAAGGCTAGGTTGTGATACGAATTCTACCTTAAACTTGGGTAGTCCTTCTGTAGCCTGCATAGTTGTCGTTTTTAAGTTTTACCAATGGACATCCCTAATCAATGAATGAATAAAATGGAAGTAGGCTTTAGTTATTAAGAAGGGAGAGTGTCTTAGATCAGTGCTTCTGAAACTTTAACACGTGGAGGAATCTCCTGAGAATCTTGTTAAAATGCAGATGCTGATACAGCAGGTCTGGGGAGGGTCTGATAGTTTGCATTTCTAACAAGCTCCCAGGTGATGTCTATGCGGCTGGGATACTGATCACATGTGGAGTAACAAGGCCTTAGGTTTGACTTGGAAAAAATACACGTAGAAAAAAAGCTGGTTTGGGTTCATTTCTATGTTATTTTTTCCCTTAACTGTGAAATTATTTGGGTAATTACTTCAAGTTGAGTAACATTCTCTATAACATTTCAGTGCTTATAATTTTTTTTGATGTTACGAGAGCAGTACATGCTCAGAATATATAATGTAGAAAATATATAAAATTATAAAGAAAAAGAAAATCTATAATCCACCTAGAGATAACTATAACAAATTCTAGGGTTCCTTACTAATTTTTCTACCTTGCACATACACCACAAATTAGAATTATAAGTTACCTAGTTTTGTATTTTATCATTATATTGTAATTCTTTGTCATTAAAGATTATAACTATGTAATATCTAACAATAACAACCCCCAGAGGCTCAAGATTATACAAACCACATTTTTCTTACCAAAATTCTTTATGTATTTCTACAATCACTTCTTTATGTTTTTTATTATACTTTAAGTTCTAGGGTACACGTGCACAACGTGCAAATTTGTTATATATGCATACATGTGCCATATTGGTGTGCTGCACCCATTAACTCGTCATTTACATTAGGTATATCTCCTAATGCTATCCCTCCTTCCCCCTACCCCACAATAGGCCCCAGTGTGTGATGTTCCCCTTCCTGTGTCCAAGTGTTCTCATTGTTCA
>NW_012114489.1:3002383-3004248 GCF_000951035.1 Colobus angolensis palliatus | reverse complement strand
TGTTCATCAGGGATGTTGGTCTAAAATTCTCTTTTTCTGTTGTGTCTCTGCCAGGCTTTGGTATCAGGATGATGTTGGCCTCATAAAATGAGTTACGGAGGATTCCCTCTTTTTCTGTCGATTGGAATAGTTTCAGAAGGAATGGTACCAGCTCCTCCTTGTACCTCTTGGTATAATTCGGCTGTGAATCTGTCTGGTCCTGGATATTTTTTGGTTGGTAGGCTATTAATTATTGCCTCAATTACAGAGCCTGTTATTGGTCTATTCTGGGATTCAACTTCTTCCTGGTTTAGTCTTGGGAGACTGTATGTGTCCAGGAATTTACCTATTTCTTTGAGGTTTTCCAGTTTATTTGCGTACGGGTGTTTATAGTATTCTCTGATGGTAGTTTGTATTTCTGTGGAATTGGTGGTGATATCTCCTTTATTATTTTTTATTGTGTCTATTTGATTCTTCTCTCTTTTCTTCTTTATTAGTCTTGCTAGCGGTCTATCAATTTTGTTGATCTTTTCAAGAAACCAGCTCCTGGATTCATTGATGTTTTTGAAGGGATTTTTGTGTCTCTATCTGCTTCATTTCTGCTCTGATCTTAGTTATTTCTTGCCTTCTGCTAGCTTTTGAATGTGTTTGCTCTTGCTTCTCTAGTTCTTTTAATTGTGATGTTAGGGTGTCAATTTTAGATCTTTCCTGCCTTCTCTTGTGGGCATTTAGTGCTATAAATTTCCCTCTACACACTGCTTTAAATGTGTCCCAGAGATTCTGGTATGTTGTGTCTTTGTTCTCATTGGTTTCAAAGAACATCTTTGTTTCTGCCTTCATTTCATTATGCACCCAGTAGTCATTCAGGAGCAGGTTGTTCAGTTTCCATGTAGTTGAGCGGTTTTAAGTGAGTTTCTTAATCCTGAGTTCTAGTCTGATTGCACTGTGGTCTGAGAGACAGTTTGTTATAATTTCTGTTCTTTCACATTTGCTGAGGAGTGCTTTACTTCCAACTATGTGGTCAATTTTGGAATAAGTGCGATGTGGTGCTATGAAGAATGTATATTCTGTTGATTTGGGGTGGAGAGTTCTGTAGATGTCTATTAGGTCCGCTTGGTGCAGAGCTGAGTTCAAGTCCTGGATCTCCTTAACTTTCTGTCTCGTGGATCTGTCTAATGTTGACAGTAGGTTGTTAAAGTCTCCCATTACTATTGTGTGGGAGTCTAAGTGTCTTTGTAGCTCTAAGGACTTGCTTTATGAATCTGGGTGCTCCTGTATTGGGTGCATATATATTTAGAATAGTTAGCTCTTTTTGTTAAATTGATCTCTTTACCATTATGTAATGGCCTTCTTTGTCTCTTTTGATCTTTGTTGGTTTAAAGTCTGTTTTATCAGAGACTAGGATTGCAACTCCTGCCTTTTTTTGTTTTCCATTTGCTTTGTAGATCTTCCTCCATCCCTTTATTTTGAGCCTATGTGTGTGTCTGCACGTGAGATGGGTCTCCTGACTACAGCACACTCATGGGTCTTGAGTCTTTATCCAACTGGCTAGTCTGTGTCTTTTAATTTGGGCATTTAGTCCATTTACACTTAAGGTTAATATTGTCATGTGTGAATTTGACCCTGTCAATATGATGTTAACTGGTTATTTTGCTCGTTAGTTGATGCAGTTTCTTCCTAGCATCGATGGTCTTTACATTTTGGTATGTTTTTGCAATGGCTGGTACTGGTTGTTCCTTTCTACGTTTAGTGCTTCCTTCAGGAGCTCTTGTAGGGCAGGCCTGGTGGTGACAAAACCTCTCAGCATTTGCTTGTCTGTAAAGGATTTTATTTCTCCTTCACTTATGAAACTTAGTTTGGCTGGATAGGAAATTCTGGGTTGAAAA
>NW_012114489.1:2994624-3002248 GCF_000951035.1 Colobus angolensis palliatus | reverse complement strand
CACTCCAGTCCGGGTGACAGAGCGAGACTCCGCCTCCAAAAAAAAAAAAAATGTTGAATATTGGTCCCCACTCTCTTCTGGCTTGGAGAGTTTCTGCTGAGAGGTCCACTGTTAGTCTGATGGTCTTCCCTTTGTGGGTAACCCGACCTTTCTCTCTGGCTGCTCTTAACATTTTTTCCTTCATTTCAACTTTGGTGAATCTGACAATTATGTGTCTTGGAGTTGCTCTTCTCGAGGAGTATCTTTGTGGTGTTCTCTGCATTTCCTGAATTTGAATGTTGGCCTGCCTTCCTAGGTTGGGAAATTTCTCCTGGATAATATCCTGCAGAGTGTTTTCCAACTTGATTTCATTCTCCCTGTCACTTTCAGGCACACCAATCAGATACAGATTTCGTCTTTTCACATAGTCCCATATTTCTTGGAGGCTTTGTTCATTTCTTTTTACTCTTTTTTCTCTAAACTTCTCTTCTTGTTTCATTTCATTCATTTGATCTTCAATCACTGATACCCTTTCTTCCAGCTGATCAAATTGGCTACTGAAGCTTGTGCATTTGTTACGTAGTTCTCGTGTCATGATTTTCAGCTCTATCAGGTCATTTAAGGACTTCTCTACATTGGTTATTCTAGTTAGCTATTCGCCTAATCTTTTTTCAAGGTTTTTAGCTTCTTTACTATGGGTTTGAACTTCCTCCTTTAGCTCAGAAAAGTTTGATCGTCTGAAGTCTTCTTCTCTCAACTGGTCAAAGTCATTCTCCGTCTAGCTTTGTTCCATTGCTGGCGAGGAGCTGTATTCCTTTGGAGGGGAAGAGGCGCTCTGATTTTTAGAATTTTCAGCTTTTCTGCTCTGTTTTTTCCCCATCTTTGTGGTTTTATCTACCTTTGGTCTTTGATGATGGTGACGTACAGATGGGGTTTTGGTGTGGATGTCCTTTCTGTTTGTTAGTTTTCCTTCTAAAAGTCAGGACCCTCAGCTGCAGGTCTGTTGGAGTTTGCTGGAGGTCCACTCCAGACCCTGTCTGCCTGGGTATCGGCAGTGGAGGCTGCAGAAGAGTGAGTATTGCTGAACAGCAAATGTTGCTGCCTGATCATTCCTCTGGAAGTTTCGTCTCAGAGGGGTACCCAGCCATGTGAGGTGTCAGTCTGCCCCTACTCGGGAGTGCCTCCTGGTTAGGCTACTCGGGGATCAGGGACCCACGTGAGGAGGCAGTCTGTTCATTCTGAGATCTCAAACTCCGTGCTGGGAGAACCACTACTCTCTTCAAAGCTGTCAGACAGGGACATTTAAATCTGCAGACGTTTCTGCTGCCTTTTGTTTGGCTATGCCCTGTCCCCAGAGGTGGAGTCTACAGAGGCAGGCAGGCCTACTTGAGCTGTGGTGGGCTCCACCCAGTCGAGCTTCCTGGCTGCTTTGTTTACCTACTCAAGCCTCACCATGACAGGCGCCCCTCCCCTAGCCTCGCTGCTGCCTTGCAGTTAGATCTCAGACTGCTGTGCTAGCAATGAGGGAGACCCTGTGGGCGTGTGACCCTCTGAGCCAGGTGTGGGATATAATCTCCCAGTGTGCCGTTTGCTAAGACCCTTGGAAAAGTGCAGTATTAGGGTGGGAGTGACCCGATTTTCCAGGTGCTGTGTGTCACAGTTTCCTTTGGCTAGGAAAGGGAATTCCCTCACCCCTTGTGCTTCCCAGGTGAGGCGATGCCTCACCCTGCTTCGGCTCTCATTTGGTGGGCTGCACCCACTGTCCTGCACCCACTTTCTGACACGCCCCAGTGAGATGAACCCGGTACCTCAGTTGGAAATGCAGAAATCACCCATCTTCTGTGTTGTTCATGCTGGAAGCTGTAGCCTGGAGCTGTTCCTATTTGGCCATCTTGGAACCGCCACAATCACTTCTTTATAATACACAGATAGCTATGTTCTGAAGTGTCAAGTCAGAGCCTCCTACCATAAAAATCTCCTTAAACTAATCAAAGAAAGAATGTTTAAAAACCCTCAGAGCATTTTTTTATTTGTAAGAAAATGAAATAAAAAATGCAGTTTACAGTTACTCATCTTAAAATCTATTTTTCTAAAGAAAATTGCACAATTATTAAAAAAACATAATTTTAAGAATGAATAGATGCGAACTGTTTTGTGTGTGCTTTACCTGTTATTAGTTATTAAAAACAGAAAAAGCTTGTCCCCAAAGTTCAGCAACAGTTTTTCAATGGAATAACACAACCAGTGGGCTTCAAAAAGTGGCCTAAGAAGAAATGGACCGGACAGGTCCTCTCTGACAGTTTTCTTTTTAATATTTTGTTAAGGATTTAACCAAGTAAATTCTAAGGACGTCAACTAGCTTAGAGAGGACCACAGGGGCTCCTTGCTACTTTCATGATGAAACTTTCCTGCTTTCACTTTAACAGTTCAGGAAATATAGCGAAAATCCTTAACATTGAAATGGGACCCATCTTGAGACTTTCCAAAATCTCCAAATTCCCATATACACTAAAGCACAGAATTTCTTCTATAAAACTCTTATTTTCTGGCTTAAAAAATACTACCTTTTAAGACCCTTTTCAAAACTAGCTGTTGTCTTTGTTTTGGAGACCATTTTCCACAAAATAATATAATTATTAGCACTTCATGAGTGTAACTACCTCGCTGACGGGGAACACAGAACAAGACCCTGTGGCAGTGTGGGTGAGGAGCAGTTGGCTTGGCTTGCTCATTAGTTAAGTGACTGGATATTCTTTCAGTTCAATTTAAATTTGGCATCAGCAAAATAACACACACAACATATTGCCTACCTTCAGTATCACCTGCAAAGAGTTCAAGCGACAGGCGTGAAATCTGCAAATGTCAAGGAATTTTAGTAACTTTAATTTCTTCATCAATATAATGAGTCTAATCCACTGCTGCCTCACAGGAGTACTGTGAGAACTTGTGTTACACACATGAAAGGACAATAGGAAACTATAAAGTACTTTAAAAGGGGAAGCCTAGTTCTTCTGGGTGGCATGTTAGGAAACAAGAGTGCCTACAGATGTCACCGCCAGGCCTAAAGAAAAGACAGAACAAAAGAGATGACAAGAGACTGAAAAGTTTAAGGGAAAAAAAAAAAGAAAAGAAAGCATATGAGGCTCAAGAGGGGAGGTGAATGTGGGATTTCACCTGGTTGAGAGGAGCAAGAAAACTGCAATCTTTGCAGGTGCAGCTGAAGAGGCTGGGACGCTCAAGGCTGCCCATAGCACTTTGCGAGAAACAGGGTGACGTGAAGAATAGTCCATCTAGGCCTAAAGAGACCCCAGTTGGGAAGTCAGGCTTTCCAACAGATAGTTCTCCTATGGGTAAATCGTCATCTTTTAGCTAGCCTCTATGCTGCAACTCCAATTTCTGTCCTCAACAGAATTCTACATCCTAGTGTTCCAATTCTGGCAGAGACAAATCCAATGTGTTCTAAGGAATTTATTAAGAAATTCAAGTAGATCATCAGTTATGGACTGAATTGCGTCCCCCCAAAATTCATACTGAAGGTGGGTTGAAGTCTTAACCCTTTGTACCTTAGAATGAGACTGTATCTGGAGTGGACTGTATTAGAATGGACTGTATTGGGCCTTTAAAGAATTAAGGTAAAATGAGGTCATTAGGATGGGACCCAATCCAATATGACCAGTGTCAGTATAAGAAGAGGAGATTGGGTACAGAGGGAAGATACTGGGAGAAGATAGCCCCTTAGAAGTTGAAGAGAGACCTGGCCCAGTGTGGTGGCTCACACTTGTAATCCCAGCACGTTGGGAGGCCAAGGCAAGCGGATCACGAGATCAGGAGTTCAAGATCAGCCTGACCAACATGGTGAAACCCCGTCTCTACTAAAAATACAAAAATTAGCCAGGTGTGGTGGCGTGCACCTGTAATCCCAGCTACTCAGGAGGCTGAGGCAGGAGAATTGCTTGAACCCAGGAGGCAGAGGTTGCAGTGAGCCAAGATCGCGCAACTGCACTCCAGCCTGGGTGACAGAGCGAGACTTCATCTCAAAAAAAAAAAAAAAGAAGCTGGGGAGAAACCAACCTTGCTGACACCTTGCTCTCAGACTTCTAGCCTCCAGAAATGTGAGGAAATACAGTTGGTTAAGCCACCTCATCCATGGTACTTTGTTACAGCAGTCCCAGCAAATGAATACACCGTCTTACTATTAATAGCTGACACAGAATACAAGGAAAGAAGCATCTACTAAGTGAGAACAGAAACAGAAAAAAAATGTTTCTTTCTAGAACTAAAGAAAGATCATACACTGAAGTGAAAAAGCAGTTAGTGGCTTCCTCTCTTTGCTTCCAAAATAATTTCACCATATTGGTGGTGACACTCAGGCCATACCACACTTAGTTGTTGCCGAATCTGTCTTTCCTCAACAGACTCTAAGCTCCTCCAGGGCAGGGAGTGTTGGCCATCCACCTTTGTTCCTCTGACACAAGGAATGTCACTCAACACATAACAGGAACTGTATATAAATAAATTGTTTTTACTGTTTCTGAATAAACAACAACAAAGGCTCAGTTGAGAAAACTAAGAGACTTTTTTCTTCCTGCATTTTTAAGGAGACTTAGATTTGAACTGATTCAGGTTTCCCCTAAACTATTCACTTACCCCTACTCAGGCCAAGGCACCACGGGATGAGGCAGCCAAATGGGACCATTTCATGCTGCCATCCTGGAAATGGATTTTTACTTCATAGATTGCCCCTATGTTCCTGTAAAACCGCCTCTGAATCCATTATGCCATCTGTGTACATTCTAGAGCAGTTACAATAATGCCAAAGTCCCAGAGAAATCAGATTTTAAAAATGTAATGCAGTTACAGCAAATATGTAGTAAACACTTCACCAACGTGAATAACAGTCCTTTGCCATTTTAAAGGAAGGAAAAAATATCAAATGGGGTTAATTCACATTATGGACTAATGGCCTGTAAACTTTCGTTTGAAAGCAAAGCATAGAAAAAGCTTTGACAAGAGCTACTTTTCACTATAAAAATAAACCCCTTTCAAATAATTTGTACACGTTTTTCTAAGTCAAATTGCCAAGTTTCAAACAAAAATTAAAACCACCATCCAGTTACAACCCTTAAAATATGGGCTTTATGATGGAAATGGTAAAACAATCTTAGTGAAGGAAATGTTGCTAGGTACTGACAGTAAGGGAGAGTCTACAGTAAATACTTCACACACCAGTTACAGGGCACTTGTTGACAGAAGACACTTAGTCTCCATTCTCAATAATATAACTGTGTGTAACGACTGTCATTTTTCACAGGACTTCTGATGTTAACATCTACTTGTGTTCTGGCCATGGTCCAAATTGAATAAATATATTTGCCCTCTGGTTCCCTTAGATTTTAAACTCATTTTTATAGCAGGTCTCCCTTGAATAGCAAATCAAAAGAGAATTCACTCCAACTTATAAAGTGAGAAGTCAATTTTATTTGTTACGTTATTCTAAATTTATGGTGTTTTCCCCTATAACAAGAATATTCTTGTTCCCCCATTGTTCTCCATGAACTATGACCTTGCAATTCTCTTTTATTTAGAAACCATCCAACTATGTCTTTAGAGTGCCCAGGAGAGGGGTTCTCAAACTTGGCTGCACGTCAGGATTATCTGGGGGAATTTTCAAAAAATTATAGCTTCCTAAGCTCTACCCCCGACATCTTCTGAATTACATAGAATCTGTGGGCATAGGATCTATGGATTTGGGTTTTTAATATGCCCCAGGTGACTCTTAGGAGAGGGCTTATCAGATGTCATGTGTTAGGAAACCTCTGCTGTTGGTAAGTGTGCCCCCAAGTTTTGGTTTATATCCCACCACTTATGAATACCCTAATACCACTTAGCATTACTGCATGATCTGAAAATGCCCGGAGCATGTAAATTTCAGCTAATTTACTCATTCCCAAACTGTAATTTAGGAATAATAAATAAGCAGCAGGAAATTCAGAGTTTCAATAGGTAAAATTCAATAAATAAAACAAAAGTGCTCTTGGAACATAACATGAAGTTCCTTCAGTCACATATATTTTTTTCCTCTTCTCGTCTTATTTTCTTTAGCCCTCTGACATGTAAAAGAACCCGTCAATAACTCAATGCCATTTTTGCCCCAAATTGCTGGGTAGTATATTATTAGATACAAACAATAAAAAAGTGTGCTGATTCTTAAACTTGTGAAATGGGACTACAGTAAACTCTGAGTGTACAGATCCTGTCAATACTTTTCCCTTTTAGCGAAGCAAGAGGCTTCCAAGCGGCTACTTATTTCCTCTTATTTTCTGTGGGTGTAATAATGTGCACTTCTCAATGTCCTCTAAGAGGATGGGCTAAATTTCCAGTGACTTTCCAGATCACTCCTCTACATGCCTCCAAGAGTTGCCAGACTTTTTGAAAACTGCTGATCATAAGACTGATTCTGCCTCTCAGATAAGAATTTCAGAGGTAAGAGGAATCTTTCCCCTCAAATAACATATAGAAAACAATCTAGGATGAATAGATTTAGAAAGAAATAATGGGTTGGCCAGGCACAGTGGCTCACGCCTGTAATCCCAGCACTTCGGGAGGCTGAGGCAGGTAGATCACCTGAGGTCAGGGGTTTGAGGCCAGCCTGGCCAACATGGTGAAACTCCCACTCTACTAGAAATACAAAAATTGGCCAGGTGTGGTGGCACATGCCTGTAATCCTAGCTACTTGGGAGGCTGAGGCAGGAGAATCATTTCAACCTGGGAGGCGGAGGCTGCAGTGAGCTGAGACCATGCCACTGCACTCCAGCCTGGGCAACAGAGCAAGACTCTGTCTCAAAAAAAAGAAGTAATGGGGGAACAGGTTCTAATATACTGATATCCAGAAAGAGGTAACAGACCTGATAGAAACAGACAACGTGTTCAGAGAATCAGTACTTAATTTTCTCAACTCATAACTGTCTTTAGGAAAGGTCCTTGGGGATAAAAGAAAAACAGCTATAAATGATATTACAAGCATATATGGGCTAGACATTGGCCATGAATAAAAGTTCTAAAACCTAGTTATTAATAGGCAGAAGAAATTTATTCTCTGTATAAATTTTACTAATTCATGGAAAATATGCTGTGGAGATAGCCCAAGTCCTTGTTGAACATCTAGACATAAGATTTCTAATATCTGACTTCTCCATCAGTTGTAAAATGTTTTCTCTCCAAGGACAGCAAAACCAAATAAGTCAAGGCATTTAAAAAATAATTTCTAGCCTATCTTGTGGATGCAAAAACAAGTAAATTATGACTGGAATGAAAAACAGTGAGACCAAATCAAGGGCAGCATGGTGATTCTTATGTGGGGAGATCTAGCAATATTTGTAGGTTTTTTATATCATTGCGTTGTTTCCAGTCCTAATATCGACAAATGAAACACTGAACTGATACTCGCTGACAAACAACATAAACACTCTGTAGGTAACTAATAAGAAAAATGTGTAAATTTGCCTTTTTTATTTTTCACAGATAATAGAAAAGTTGTCAATGTGATTTTCAGGTAGGAGGAAAAAAAAACATGCAGTTGTCATGACATTTTCAAATACTTTGTTATGTAACAAAGCTTTTCCCAGACCCATGAAGTCCCACAGTG
>NW_012114489.1:2982124-2989624 GCF_000951035.1 Colobus angolensis palliatus | reverse complement strand
TTAGGATAGGATATATTTTCTGTTACATAAAATACAGGGCAGTGTTAAAGCCGACTTGCATTTTTTTGGTCCTAAATTTTTACTGAATTATAATAAAAACACAAGAAGTACACAAATACTAGGTGTACAGCTTGATGCACAAAATGAACACATCTCTGTGATCAGCATGCAGAGCAAGAAACATTACTAGCACCCCAGAGGCCCCCTTATTCCCCTATTCCCCATCTTCCCCTCAAAGCTAACAATAGATTTGCCTTTAAAACTTTATGTGTATGCAATGATACAGTTTGTGTTCTTTTCTTTCTTTCCTTTTTTTTTGAGACAGAGTCTCGCTCTGTCGCCCAGGCTGGAGTGCAGTGGTGCGATCTCGGCTCACTGAAAGCTCCGCCTCCCGGGTTCATGCCATTCTCCTGCCTCAGCCTCCTGAGTAGCTGGGACTACAGGCGCCCGCCAGCATGCCCAGCTAATTTGTTTTTTTTTTTTTTTAGTAGAGATGGAGTTTCACAGTGCTCTCGATCTCCTGACCTCGTGATCCGCCCGCCTCAGCCTCCCAAAGTGCTGGGATTACAGGCGTGAGCCACCGCGTCTGGCCGTTTGTGTTCCTTCCTATTTGGTTTCTTTCTCTCTTTTTTATTTTTATTTATTGCGAGACAGGGTCTCACTCTGTTCGCCATGCTGGAGTGCAGTGGCGCAATCATAGCTCATTGCAGCCTTGAACTCCTGGGCTCAAGAAATCCTCCCACCTGAGCCTTCCATGTAGCTGGCACCACAGGCATGCCACCACACCCAGCTAATTTTTTAAAAAAAACTTTTAGTAGAGATGAGGTCTTGCTATGTTGCCCAGGCTAGTCTTGAACTCCTGAGCCACCACACCCAGCCTTCTTTTTCTCAATATTGTGTTTGTGAGATTCATCTATGTTGTTCTGTGTAGCAGTCACTCATTTCTTCTCCTTGTTGTGAGTCCCAGCTACTCTAGAGGCTGAGGCAGCATGGACCGCTTGAACCCAGGAGGTGGACGTTGTAGTGAGCTGAGATCACTCGCGCCACTGCACTCCAGCCTGGGCAACAGAGCAAGACTCCATCTTAAAACAAACAAACAAACAAAAGGAATGATACTACTGTGAATACTCCTGTACATGTCTTTGAAGCACATATTAATATGTATCCTTTTCTGTTGATTACAGTTTGGAGGAGGGGAAATGCTGAGTCATAGGGCACGCAAATGTTCAGCTTTAGTAGGTACTGCCAAACTGTTTTCTGAGGTATCGATTTCAACCGACTTCCTTTTGAACTGGTTTGACAATACAGTCTTTTACTTTATATTTCTAAGATATTTGCATGGGAACATAACCAGTCTTTTCTCTCTCATTTGTAGGGACAGCAGAAATTGGCTAAGGTCATCTCTTAACACAACTTGCCCCTGACTTAAATTCCTTGAGGTATGAAGAGTTGGGCTCATGACCTTAGAGATTATCCACAGCAAAATCTTAATCTCAAGTTACCACCCTCATACAACCCAGAACATGCAATGCAAGGCCTGCCTCCTTGCATCATCAACTGGTACATTCTCATTGATGTAAAATTCATTTTGGTGAAGCCTGAAAAATATCAAATAATGAAGGAAAATCAGCTGCCAAAAAACCCAAAACGTACCCCCAAAGTAAACACCACTGTTCTAGTAGAAGCATAGATAATCAAGCACTCACTATAACTGTAAAACATAATGAAGGTGTATTAAACTGCATTACTTTGCAAATGGTGAAGATACAGTTAAATCTAGGTATCATACCATATAGCAGATTCAGAGCTCTAAATCTCACTAGCACTGACAGAGATCATGAGGCACGTGTCTAGAAATGAAAAACCAGCTTAGGATAGTCTTTGCTGAAAAATCCCTACTAGCACCCTCATCATACACAGGATGAAGTTCCAACCCTTCAGGTTCACTCTCACAAGTTTTCTACATGCCCCTCAACTGTCAGCCTGGCCATATACCCACGCCACCCTTATCACCATCCCCTGCTACAGTCAGGAAATGTATCCTTCCTTCCTCCGCACCCTTGCCCAAGCAATTCCACCCCTTTCAGGTCTATCATTCTGGTCTTGATTAAAGATTCAGTCAGTTCCTATCCACCTCATCAGACTCCACAGTCATCATCATCTTCGGGAAGCCTTTTGTGCCTCCATAATTCTGTCTGTTCACTTTCCACCTTACAGACATAATTGCCTCTCCTGTGTCCACATGGCTCACTACACCCTCTGACCCAGAGCTCCCACCCCAGGTATTCCGCACTGGTTTTATCACCCCTTGAGCCTCCTAGGATGTGAGCTGCTGTGGGCAGAGACCACAGGTATTCCCCTCTGCAATGCTAGTACTCAGGACACAGCCTGGCATGTACCCAGCCCTCAACGAATATTTGTGGAAGAGATTCAGAAAGTCTGTCTCACACCTCTCATTTAGCCTCGACATATTGCTTAATGATACAACACTAGCCCTTTGAATTGATTTCTGATGTGTCCTATGTGTATCTCCCCATGGAAGACTGGAATAGCAGAAAGACCATAGGCTTTGGGGTCAGACTGAATCTGGCTTGAAATTTAGTTCTACCACTAAAGGCTTGGGTGACCTTTGACAAACTGTTTAACATATTCACACCTCGATTTCTTCATCTGTAAAACAAGACTAACGTATCTCAGGAATGTTGTTAAAATAACAAGATACCATACAAAAAGCACCTAGCACCATGACTGCTACCAAGTACACAGTGGATATGTGACAGATCCTATACGTTTCCCAATTAGACTATAAGCTTCTAGGGGGTTTGATTTGTGCACCCAACACAATGCCATGCCAGCCATAAGTTCTCCAGAAAGTTTTGTCTAAGGAACATGTCTAAACTCTTGAACATGAATGTCTCTTTTAAATGAATGCATTCAAAACTGCTATTTCTACAGCATTTTACTAAAGATACGCCTTCGAATTCCAGTATCGCTCAATTTCCATACACCTTTAGGCTTTATGTAAATTATTTATCTCGATTATGAAAAGGTTGAAATAAACTTTCTTGTTTTCCCTGCCACTCAATTACTTAGTTTTCTATTTTATTTGCAATATCTATGTTAACTTAGCTATTTTGCAAATGTGGAACAACAGAGGGTGAAAAAAAAAATACTGGTTTGCCAACTCCACTGTACTTCTTTGCAAAGGAAATTATTTCCATAGGCTACAGAAATAACTTATTTGGATTACTTCAATTAGTTCTAATACAAAACATTGCCACCACTTCATTAATCAGCCGCTTGTGAGGGTTACTTTTCCAAGAAGTCTTTTTGGTAATTTGATTAGAAAGAATGGTGGTGCACATTATCATCTGATTCAGTATGTCCATCAAGTAGACAATTTACGGCAAGTTCTTGATAACGATGGGCTTAAAAAACACACAGTAATTTCTTCATTTCAGAATCCTTTTTTTTGTAAAGATGAAGTTATTTTTCAAAGTCTTTGGCAACACACGTTGCTGAATAAGCATCAGGAAATATTTCAGTGCTTTAAGAGGCATTTCACTCTTTCCCTCTCCCCACAGACAACCCCCCCACGAATGATGCAGTAATTAAAACCTAATTATTATCTTCATTTTAAACAAAACCTAAAGTGAATACCAATTAATAACAACATACTAATGAGCATCTGCTGTGATGAAATTGAATATGAATGTGCTGCAAATTTCGGGTAATTTATTTTTTTTAGGGGAAGTGCCACTGGTCGCATTCTGCTGTTAGAAGATTATATAGAATGTACACCATTTTCTATCAAGTCGTTCTGCACATGGCAATTTCCATCTGAGGAGACACGGCTGGCTTCAACACTGCAGATGTTGAAATAGCCAAATATTGGCCATGGGGTCCTCACTGGGACTGAGGACAATTCTAGGACTCTATCTTGAATTTACTGCCCTCCCTACAAAAGGTTTTCTTAATGTCATTATTTCTAGGTTAACCTAAATGTCAAAAAAAGATTGAATTTGTCCTCTCTTACATGTAAGCATGTATCAATACCTCAATGAAAATTTAAATATAAATTTCAAACCAGAAGAAACAATAACATAAAAATCAAGGTTTATAAGTCATACCCTTGGATTCCACTGGAACTTTAAGATGGTCTAAAAATGTTTATGGATGCTTAAGCTGGAGACACCCTTAAAACCTCGAAGTGCTGAGACAGTCGGCCAAGTTCAGATTTATTAATAGTACCACATCACGAAGTAAAATGTAGTGGTAGAATGAGGTTCTATAGATTAGTTTTGAACTCCCTATCTATGGTATGAATGGGTAGGGCTAGATTAGTGTTGTTCAAATATGTACTATTTGTGGGCCTCAGGGGCTTCTTCATTTATTGAAGTATATATTCATTAAAAAATTTTAAAGGTTCACTCACATGTACTACATACCAACTTTTAAGACCTTTAACACCCCAATATATTAACTGGTGTTCTCACTGACAGACTTGTAAAAAACAAAGTGAAAACAGACATCTATATTGAAAAAATATTTTTCTGTTTTATAGATGGGAATTCTGCATGAAATCTTATTTGGAAAAAATGGGGCCAGGAACAGTGGCTCACGCCTGTAATTGTAGGGCTTTGGGAGGCTGACGTGTGGGGTCACTTGAGGCCAAGAGTTTGGGACCAGCCTGGGCTACGTAGCGAGACTCTTTCTCTACAAAAAAATAAAAATAAACTAGTTGGGTATGATAGTGCATGTCTGTAGTCCCAGCTACTTGGGAGGCTGAGGCAGGAGGACCTCCTTGAGTCCAGGAATTCGAGGCTGCAGTGAGCTATGTTCATGCCACTGTACTCCAATGTGGGTGACACAAAGAGATCCTATCTCAAAAAAAACGGGGGTTTTCTTGGATTCAGTAATTTCTAGGATTTCTTTTCAGATCTAAACTGGATGAAAAACTGCAACGTGACTTTGTCTTCTTATTGGCCAAAAAAAGCCACTTGTCCCTCTTCCCTGGCACATTATCTTGTTAAAATAAAAATTCTCTATTAATTTCCCATTCCACCCCCATCCACAAAAAAAAAAAAAAAAGGCAAAACTGACATCTGGAATGTTTGGTCAGCTTTCGAATATCTTAATAACTGGTCCCTTGGTGCTGTGATAAACAAATATCAACAGTGACTAAAATAAATACACATGGCTACTATAAATACATTGGAGTAACATCAGGATGAAAACTTAACCTTTTAATTTGATCTGAATGTTAAGGTGCTTTCTGGGTTAGGTGACATCTCAGAAGAAGTTCTGCTTCATATGGAAACGTAGGATAAGTTAAAGTCAGCCTACTCTCATAGCATGAGCCACCCGTACTCATCAGAAAGACAACTGTTCATTCATCTAACATACTGAGAATCTACTACATGCCAAGGCACTGTTCTAGCTGCTAGGGCTACATCAGGGGACAAGAGAAAAACATTGAAAGATTGCAGAAGCTTACAGTCTGGTGTGGGTACATCTTCTCCAATACTGTGACACAGTTAAATGTGGATATTTCCATTTATACACCCCACTCTTCACGTCAACTACTGTCTTTCTATAATTTTTAACGGCATGTATCACCTTTCATTTTCTAACAGAATAATTTGTGTGTTTTAGTTCCGATGCTACACTGAGAGGTATTTGATGGTCATATTCATTTTTTTATTCCTGACAATATTTTTATAAAAATGCTTGTTCAATAACTAAATGAATTACTCTGCTAAACAATAAAAAAAAATTCACAACCCTTGAACTTGCATAGCATGTGATATTTTTCAAAGCATTCGATCCTCAAAACAACTCTGTGAGGTCAGGAGAAACTGGGATTATTTGCTTTATTTTACAAAGTTCATCAAAGTGAAGTTGTCTGTTTATAATACTAGATCTGGTCAGTAAATGGGGTAGCTAAGGTTTGTTTGAAACCTCTTAGAAAAACCGGTAGAGTCAAAATTAGAATGATTATTCATAGCTAGAATCAAGAAGGCTGCATATTTTTATTTCCAAACATCATCTCACTTCTTGGCATGAAATGCTGGTCTAGGATTGAGCAAGATAAAAAAGTCCATATATGCATGCTATATATGGATTAAATCACAATATGCTAAAGGAGGGGCTTAATGAAGTTTATTTAGCACCATAGATTAATGTCAACTT
Source organism: Colobus angolensis palliatus (assembly GCF_000951035.1). Classification (NCBI taxonomy): domain Eukaryota; kingdom Metazoa; phylum Chordata; class Mammalia; order Primates; family Cercopithecidae; genus Colobus; species Colobus angolensis. Next base: position 2,983,432 of record NW_012114489.1, on the reverse strand, counting down.
GACACTTTCTAGTTTTCAGAGCACTCTCCTTTGCATTATGGTTTCTCCCATTTGATCCTCAATATGTGAGCTACCTATTCTGATTATTTTCATTTTACAGATAAGAAAGTTGAGACTCAAAGAGGTTACTGGGCTTGCCTTAGGTCATGCAGCTAGTAAGTGGCAGAGCTAACACCTGATGCCAGGTTTTCAGTGTCCAAGCCCCTTGATCTTTTTATTATGCCACTTTTCATTGATGCATTTTCAACTATGTCATTCTGTGTTAATCAGTTCTTTTGTGGCCAGTTTTCAACCTGACATACTTGCTTTGTGTGCCAGAGACAGTCCATTCATATGCACCTGGTACCTCCCTCACACAGGTTACAATGATGTCACATTCAGGGTATAGTTCACTATAGGTCAAAATGGCTGAAGCACGGGGCCACAAAAAAGGCCACGGGCCTGGGGGCTAGAGGCAAAGGCTGCAATGAGAAACTGACCAAGCCAAATAGACAAGTTTTCCAATGTGTACCATTGTTGTGCTAGGGACCCAACATCTACCTGTGTCGACTTAATTTTATAATTCTTGTTCTTCATTATGAGAAGCACCTTTAGAAATGGCACCTTTAATTAAAAAGATGTTAAAATTTGTGGGGGAGATGGCCGGGCTCAGTGGTTCATGCCTGTAATCCCAGCACTTTGGGAGGCCAAGGTGGAAGGATCATCTGAGGTCAGGCATCTGAGACCAGCCTGGCCAACACGGCAAAACCCCATCTCTACTAAAAATACAAAAATTAGCCAGGCGTGGTGGCACACACCCGTAGTTCCAGCTACTTGGGAGGCTGAGGCAGGAGAATCGGTTGAATCTGGGAGGTGGAGATTGTAGTGAGCTGAGATCATGACACTGTACTCCAGCCCGGGTGACAGAGTGAGACTCTGTCTCAAAAAATAAATAAATAAATAAAATTAAAAAAAATTGGGGAGGGAGAGCATTAGGAAAATAGTAATGCGTGTGGGGCTTCATACCTAGGTGATGGGTTGATAGGTGCAGCAAACCACCATGGCACACATTCACCTATGTAACAAACTTGCACATCCTGTACATGTACCCAAGAACTTAAAATAAAAATTGAAATTATAAAAAAGAAAAACGTCAAAATTTGAGTTCCTAGAAGTAAAATTTATGTTCCACAGTCTATGTATATACTTGAATAAGTGTTCATTTGGCTTTAGAAATTCCTAACAGAACATCAAGAGGCTTTCTCAGTTTTACAAATGAAAAAACTGAGACTCAGAGGGGCCAAGTAACCTCTCATTTGTAAATGGCGG
>NW_012114489.1:2964099-2981638 GCF_000951035.1 Colobus angolensis palliatus | reverse complement strand
AAGCTCCGCCTCCCGGGTTTACGCCATTCTCCTGCCTCAGCCTCCTGAGTAGCTGGGACTACAGGCGCCCACCATCTCGCCCGGCTAGTTTTTTGTATTTTTTAGTAGAGACGGGGTTTCACCGTGTAGACCAGGATGGCTAGCTCTACTTCTTAATTAATTAAATGTGTGGTCTTGGGCAAGATATCTGCTATAATTTGGATGTCTGTCTCCTCCAAATCTCATGTTGAAATTTGATCCCCAGTGTTGGAGGAGGGACCTAATGGGAGGCGTTTTGATCATGGCAGTAGATCTCTCATGAATAGATTACTGCCCTCTCTAAGGGGAGGAGTGGCTAAGTGAGTTCTTACTCTATTAATTCCCTTTAGATCTGGTTGTTAAAAAGAGCCTCACACCTCCCCTCCTCTCTCTCTCACTTCTCTCACCATGTGATCTCTACACAGCCAGCTCTCCTTCACCTTCCCCCAAGAGGGGAAGCAGCCCGAGGCCCTCATCTGATACAAATGTCCAATCTTGTCTTGAAGTTCTCCAGACATCAGAATCACGAGTCAAATAAACCTCTTTTCTTTAAAAATCACTCAGACTCAGGTATTCTTTCATATTAATAGTAATGTGAAGTAGATAAAGACAGCATCTAACCACTGTTTCCTCATCTGTAAAACAGGAATAACAACAGTGCCTCATAGGATTATGGTGCACATTAAATGAGTTTAAATAGAGAAAATGCTTGGAACAGTGCCTGAAACATAGTAGCTGGTATATGTTTGCTTTAAATCTTTTTTGGGGGGGGGGTTTAAATTTGGCTACAACAAACCTTTAATGTATCTCTACTGTCTTTGCTTTGTTCTAGACTGTTTGTCAGTCTATAATAAGGTTATATCCCTTATAAGCTACTATGAAACAAATATAGCCATGAATGTAGTTTTAGTGACTAATAGTTTCATAGAACAGCATAGACTCACATATGTAACAATAAAATTTTCAAAAATGATGCTTAGGAATATTCAACAAATGGTGTGCTTTTTTTTGTTTTTTGTTTTTTTTTTGGTGGTGGTGGGTGGGGTGTGTATCAGTTATTCTTTAATGGAAAGTGTAGAGGCAGATTTTGGAGGGCGCTTTGCTCACTATCCTCAAACTCTGCTTTTTGGTATCATTTGGTCTCACATTAATGATAACAGGCATACTGATAATATAATGATAATAACAGATATAAAATAGTAGTTAATTGTGTGGCTTTTAGAGTTGGACAGACTGCTTCAAATCTGGTCATTTAACCTCTTGAAGCCTTGGTTTACCCAGCTGTAAAATACCCATCAGAATGTTGTAAGGATTAAGTAAGACAATACATATGAAGTGTTTGGCAAAAGTCTACTATCTGGCACATGGTAAGCCCTCAATTCACATTAACTATGTCCTCCTATTTCATTAAGACTTAATTCTTGTCAATGTTCAGTTCTACTGGTCAGACTACATTTGGCCATTATCCTGTTCTAGCCAGCTCAGTCAATGAAATACATTTATACAGCCTACCCCTAAATATGGCTGCTAGGCTCTGAGGACACAGACTCTCTATCTTAACTAGCCATCATGAGAGATAACCAGTAATTCTCTAAGAGATCATTTAGTGGAGTCCATTGGTTTGGACTTTCTTTAGGAAATTTCGGACAGCTATTAACATAATTTAGTTACTGAATCACGGTAGAGGTCTTGTGACTTTCCTCCATGATATTGTGAATAAGTAGCTATTCAGTAACAAGTAATTGTAGGTATATTTTCAAATGTCAGCAAATTAAATTTCAAAAACCAAAGAAAAAGTAATGAAATAAAGGGTATTAACATACATGCATGTGTAATTCACTAATTCCTTGTCTAAATTCTTCCAATTTGCCAGGACGATAATGGCACTGCAAAAATAGAGCCAACAAAAAAAATGACTTGGCTGCTTTTTGCCTTTTTTTTTTTTCCTTTTCAGATGGAGTCTCACTCTGTCACCCAGGCTAGAGTGCAGTGGCGCAATCTCAGCTCACTGCAACCTTCACCTCCCAGGTTCAAGCAATTCTTCTGCCTCAGCTTCCCAAGTAGCTGGGATTACAGGCATGCACCACCATGCCCAGCTAATTTTTCCATTTTTAGTAGAGATGGGGTTTCACCATGTTGGCCAGGCTGGTCTCGAACTCCTGACTTCAAGTGATCCACCATGCCCAGCCTGCCTTTTCTTGTTAGAAATTAAAGTGTTAGAAACTTGTTTAATTAGAAACTAGGTTTGCTTGTATACAAGATCTGGTCTTTCCCATTGAAAGCTTACCTAGGCTGCTTTCTACACGCAATAGAAAATAAAACTATTCTACAGAGAAGTATTTAAAAAATACAAAAAACAAATTGGCTAATGGATCTTCCTTGGAATAAAATGCATAGCCATGAATGTGTTCTCTCTCACTACTTTCACCTAAAGAAAGGAAACACTCAGTTCCTGTAATTTTTATCTTAAGCTTTTGCAACTCAAAAAATTGTCTGGAAAAATCAGAAAAACAAAACAAAAAACCTACCCATGCTATACATCTTCCCAGTCTAGGTCTCAAAGTATGGGAAGTCCTGTGATAATATATCCCATTGATGTTCTCTGTCCTCTTTTAAAAATTGTTCTCAGTGGCCAGGCGTGGTGGCTCACGCCTATAATCCCAGCACTTTGGGAGGCTGAGGCAGGTGGATCACCTGAGGTCAGGAGTTCGAGACCAGCCTGGCCAACATGGTGAAACCTTGTCTACTGATAATACAAAAATTAGCCGGGCGTAGTAGTGCCAATCTGTAATCCCAGCTACTTGGAGGCTGAGGCAGGAGAATCGCTTGAATCTGGAGGCGGAGGTTGCAGTGAGCCAAGATCGTGCCACTGCACTCCAGCCTGAGCGACACAGAGAGACTCCGTTTCAAAAAAAAAAAAAAAAAGTTCTCAGGTGCTTGTGATAGGCCTCATTCCAGCCTCAACATATTGAGATGCCATTCCACAGTAAATTTTCTGTCTTACCTATCTATCGCCCTCTATCTGGGATTTGAATAGAAGGTTCAAGGATCAACAACATAGGAATTCTTCAACTCCCAAGCCTATGTTATGCCAGTATCTTATCTGATTCCTTGGCAGGCTGTATTAACATTAAAGTGTTTTGTTTCTTCTGCAATCCTCTTGGCTCTAATCGTTCCATAATTTTCTTTTTTTTTTTTTTTTTTTTTGCTGTTGTCCCAGATTTATTGAAAATAATATAGCACTGCAGAAAAAATTCAAACAGGTCCCCGAGGCGTTTTGAAATTCATCCCAACTGTAGGCTGAGTGACCTGCAGGTTGGACAGACTGCCAAAGTCCAAAAGCTTCAGCATTTCCTTAGTGTCAATTATCTCCTGATCCAGGGCTGAGACCTCAGGAACATAATTGTCTCTCCTTTCTCTCTCCTCCTCCTGCAGCTTGATGGAGATACCTCTTACAGGGCCTCTCTGAATCCGCTTCATCAGATGGGTGACATAGCCTGCTATCTTGTTGCGGAGCTTCTTGCTGGAGATAATGGCGATCTCCTCGCACACGCGCTTGTTCGTGTGGAAGTCGTTGCCCAGACGCGTGTAGTACTTCTCTATGATGACCCGGGCCGCCTTCTTCACGGTTTTGGTGCGAACGCGGCCCATGTTGGCGGGTCCTTGGTGTGTTCCATAATTTTCTATGACTATAACAGAAGTGCCTCAATCTGAGCTCTAGCAGGTCTGTTTCTCTGAAACCATTTTTTACTGCCCATTTATCTCATTTGAAGGTCTGGCACATTAGTCAGTACACACTGTGGCACTCAATTACTCTGAGACAGATAATCTATATCCTCATTCTTCCCCTTTTCTGCCTTAGCCACTTCATTTCTCAGCAGTTTTTCCAAAGGCAAAGTAAGATAAAGTAATACATCCCCCGAAATATGGTACTGACATATAGAAGGTATTCAATAAACACTATTCCAATGTTGACAAATAAAGCATGAAATCAGTCAAATTTTGCTGTTAGCAACACTCAAAGTTTAGAGGGATGGGAAGTGGGGATGATGGGTTAAAAACTCAAGTTCTCATTATCTGTGAATTTCATTTGTCCAGGTGAGTGGCGTTCACAATATTTTCTTAGTAATATAACCCCTTTTTTTAGATAAACTTTTATAGAGCAACCTCATATATAAAACAAATAAAAATATAAATACTCCAGGAATGTTTTTAGATAGGGCCTGGGGCCTCATCCACAGAATGCAGCTTCAAACACTTTTTAATGCTAGTAAAAAATTCCACAAAGTATATCAAGAATTTAGGAACTAGAGCTTTAGGCTCTTCAACATAGGCCAGTTAATTTTGTGAAGAAATGAAAAGAGCAAATTGACATATCATCAAGTGAAGATGAGTATGTGAATCTGCTAAGCCTAATATGAAATGGTATACAATCACAGCCATTATAAAATAAAATAATAGGAAAGAAAACATCTTTATTGGAATATTGTTCCCCTTCAGAATTGTAATAGGTGAGTGGGGCTTAAGCAGAAGCCATTGGAGGCAGTTTGAGCCTTCAGTCATGACTCTGCAGGCCTGTAGGAGGTCCCACCTGCCAATGACTCCACTGTAATCTATTTCACCTTGCTCACATATACTGTTTAACATTTGTGAATGCAAAATGACCTTAACCAGTAATTTTAAACCAGGAGAACAAAAGGAACTTGATTGAAACTAATTTACATTTTCAATTATTATAACAAAATTTAGAAACTGTGCTCTTTTTTTGTGTGGTCTGTTTGTTTTTAAATGATCTCCCTTAACCCATAGGAAGGGATGGTTGAAAGGGGTTCCAGAATGCTGGCTGTAGTGAAATAAAGAGAAAACAAATCAGAATAGAGTCTGTTTTTCCCTATGATGCTATCTATGCTCTCCCTGGATAAATAAAAGAATGATAACTTTAAACAAATCGATGTCTATGTTGCATAAAAGAATGCGGAACTACTGTTGTCAAAATACACTCTGCTTCACAAATCCAGATTTTCCCATTCAAAATGCTGTCATGTTTTTAAGGCTTTACACTCTTATTTGAAGGGCTAGAACTTGTATGAGTGGCCTGACACTCTGATGTCCAAATCTATTGTATCAATTTTTAGGAATGACTTTCCTTTTTTTTTTTCTGCAGAGGGGGAGATGTTTTACTTTCACAAGTGTGCTTTAGCAAAGAGAATATGAATGTTTTGTTCCTTTCTCATAGTTGGATACTTGTTCTTTGGTATGGATTCCCGGGCAAAAAGTTTAGCAGGGCCTCCCAGTGACATTTATTTAGGTGTGCCTTGTCTTCAGTGTGGCAGTTTTGGGAATTACCTTCTGATGATCTCAATGTTGGACATTCACAGAAGTTCTTGAAGCAGAATTATATCTTATCAGGCCACAGAAATTCTATTAAAAAAAATCTTAGTTTAAAAATTATTGCATAGTAAAACTGGTGGGGTACAGTTCTACGATTTTTTTTTTTTTTTGAGACAGGGTCTCACTATGTTGCCCAGGCTAGTCTCAAGCGATCCTTCCGCCTCAGCCTCATGAGTAGCTGAGATTAAAGGCACATGCTAGTGTGCCTGGCTCAGTACCATGACTTTTTTAAAAAAATTATTATTTTTTGAGATGGAGTTTCACTCTTGTCACCCAGGCTGGAGTGCAATGGTGCGATCTTGGCTCACTGCAACCTCTGCCTCCTGGGTTTAAGTGATTCTCCTGTCTCAGCCTTCCAAGTAGCTGGGATTACACGCGCATGCCACCACGCCTGGCTAATTTCAGTATTTTTAATAGAGACGGGGTTTTACTATGTTGGCCAGGCTGGTCTCGAACTCCTGACCTTGGGTGATCCACCTGCCTTGGCCTCCCAAAATGTTGGGATAACAGGTGTGAGCCACCACACCCGGCTTACCATGACTGTTCTTTTTTTTTTTTGAGACAGAGTTTTGCTCTTGTTGCCCAGGCTGGAGTGCAACGGCACGATCTTGGCTCACTGCAACCTGCGCCTCCTGGGTGAGTTTAAGTGATTCTCCTGACTCAGCCTCCCGAGTAGCTGGGATTACAAGTGCCCACCACCATGCCCAGCTAATTTTTTATGTTTTTTAGTAGAGATGGGGTTTCACCATGTTGGCCAGGCTGGTCTTGAACACTTGACCTCAGGTGATCTGCCCACCTTGGCCTCCCAAAGTGCTGGGATTACAGGCGTGAGCCACCGCACCTGGCCTTGCCATGACTTTTTAAACACACGTAACACACCACAATCAGGCTAAAGAATAGTCCCACCATGCCTCAAACAACCCCTCATGCTGCCCCTTTGCAGTCACACCATTCTCTAACCCATGACAACCACTCTTCTGTTCTCTACATCATTATAGTTTATTTTCAAGAAATGGAATCATACAGAATGTAGCCTTGAGTCTTGGCTTCTTTCACTCAGCATAATGCCTCTGCTATTCATCCAAGTTGTTGGGTGTATCAGTAGTACCTTCCTTTATATTGCTGAGCAATATTCCAGGGTATGAAAGTACCACAGTTTCTTTATAGTTGTTTCCAGTTTCAGGCTCTTACGAATTCAGCTACTATAAACATTCATGTATGAATTCAGGTATTTATAGGAACATAAGTTTGTACTTCTCTAGGGTAAATACACAGGAGCAGGACTGCTGGGTCATATGTTAAGTGTTTATTATTACTCTTTATAAGCAAGTGTTAACCTCTTCTGAGGTGGTGATACCACTTTACATTCCCACCAGCAACGTATGAGGGTGCCTGTTGTTTTGCATCCTCACCAGCTTTTGGTATTGTCAGTATTTTGTATTTTAGCCATTCTAATAGGTGTAGAGCCATATCTTGTTCACAGTTTTATTTTTATTTATTTTTTAATTTTTGAGGCAGGGTCTCATTCTGTCACCCAGGCTGGAGTGCAGTGGCACAGTCACTGCTCACTACAGCCTCAACCTCCTAAAGTGTTGGGATTACAGATGTGAGCCATTGTAACCAGCCTTTGTCAAGGTTTTAATTTGCATCTCCCTGATGCTAGTGATGTTAAACATCTTTTCACGTTTGTCATCCTTATATTTCCTATGGTGAAGAATCTATTCAACTCTTTTGTTTATTTTTAAATTGGATTGCTTGTTTTACTGTTTTGATAGTTCTTTATATATACTGGATACAGGACCTTTGTTAGATATGTAATTTGAAAACATTTTCTCCCAATCTGTGGAGGTCATTGCCTTAATAGTGTCTTTTGCAGATCAAAGGTTTTTAATTTTGATGAAGCCCAGGTGATCAACATTTTTCTTTTATGGATCATGATTTTAGTCCCATGTCTAAGAACGCTTTGCCTAACCCTAGGTTAGGCAAAATGATTTTCTCTTATGCATTACTTCTTAAAAGTTTTACAGTTTTACGTTTAGACCTGATATATTTAGAGCTAATTTTTGTATCAGGTATGAGCTTTAGGTCAAGGTTCATTTTTTTCTGCATATGGATATCCACTCTTTCCATCATCACTTGTTGAAAGGACTATCCCTTCTCCATTAAATTGCTTTTGCATGTTTGCTAAAAATCAAATGGCCACACTTGTGAGAGTCTATTCTCTCTATTCTCTTCTATTGGTCTTCGTGTTTATTATTTTGCCAACTCCACAGTCTTGATTACTGTAGCTTCGTAGTAAGTATTAAAGCTATGTATTGATTCCTCCAACGTTCTCCTTTTTTGCTTTCTTCTTAACTATAAATACAATTTCTTTAACAGACATAATATTGGACTACTGAGGTGATCTGTTCCATCTTGGATGAGTTTTAGGGTTTATGGTTTTCAAGGAATTGATCCATTATATTTAAATTGTCAAATATGTGGAGTATTCCCTTATTATTTTTAAAAGAAGTCCATGGGGGTCTAGAATTCTGGATAGTGCTGATTTGTATCTTCTTTTTATCTTTGTCAGTCTTGCTAGAGGCTTATCAATTTCATTGATCTTTCCAAGTACAGATTTTAGTTTCATTGATTTTCTCTATTTTCCTGTGTTCAATTTCATTGCTTTCTGGTCTCATCTTTACCATTTCCTTCCCTCGGCTTGCTGTGGCTTTTACTCTTCTTTTTCTATTTTTTAAGGTGCAAACTCAGGGTATTTACTTGAGATCTTTCTTTTCTCCTCATATAAACATTTAATACTATCAATTTTCCTCTAAGCATTGCTTTAGCTGCATCATCCTACTTTGTTCAGGCTTTTACTTTCTCCTTTACTCATCTGATTCTAACAGCATGATTATTTAATACTTATCTGTCAAATTAACTGGCTGATTTTTATCAACTAGGTGAATATACCAATACCTTAAAACTTGTTATTTGAGTTTTTAACTGATTTTGTGTGTTCATGATGAATAAATGAGCATCGGTAACTGACCTACTTTGTGTTACAGTATACATCACAGTATATATTGTGTTTTTCACTGTCTGATATTTTCATTTTCACCCAGTTCAAAATATTTTCAAATTTTCCTTAATACCTCCTTTGACTCACAGATTATTGAGAAGTGTGCTATTTAATTTCCAAGTACTTGAAGATTTTCCTGTTATCACTCTTTTGATTTCTAAAATTTAATTCCATTATGGTTCAAGAATATAATTTGTGTGATTTCAATTTTTAAAAATTCATTAAGGTTTTATTTTTTTATTTTTATTTTTATTTTTTGAGACGGAGTCTCGCTCTGTCGCCCGGGCTGGAGTGCAGTGGCCGGATCTCAGCTCACTGCAAGCTCCACCTCCCGGGTTACGCCATTCTCCTGCCTCAGCCTCCCGAGTAGCTGGGACTGTAGGCGCCCGCCACCTCGCCCGGCTAGTTTTTTGTATTTTTTTAGTAGAGACGGGGTTTCACCGTGTTCACGAGGATGGTCTCGATCTCCTGACCTCGTGATCCGCCCGTCTCGGCCTCCCAAAGTGCTGGGATTACAGGCTTGAGCCACCGCGCCCGGCCTCATTAAGGTTTTATAACCCAGAATATGGTCTCTTGTTGAATGTTCCATGTACACTTGAAAAGAATGTGGATGGTGTTATTGTTGGATAGCATGTTTTATAAATATTAATCAGATTAAGTTGTCAGTTCTTCTATATCCCTGATTTTATGTCCAGCATTTCTATCAAATGTTCGTTCAGAGAGTAGTGTAACGCTTGCCAAGTATAATTGTGGATTATCTATTTCTCCTTTCCTTTCTGCCCATTTTTGCTTCAGGTATTCTGAACCTCTGTTGTTAGGTGCATATACAATTAGAATTATTCGTTGTTCTTGGTGACTTAGCTCTTTTGTTATTATGTAGTATTCCTCTTTAGCTCTAATCATTTTCTTTAACCTGAAGTCTAATTTTCTGCTACTAATATATCCACTCTAACTTCCTTTTGATTAGTGTTTGCATGGTATGTCTTTTGCCATTTTCTACTTTTAATGCACCAATATTCTTCTACTTTAAAGTGAGTTTCTTGAAGGCAGCTTAGAGTTGCATCATTTAAAAAAATCATTTTGGGGCTACCATTTCATTATTTATTTTGTTTATTTCTTCCTCTTTCCCATTTCCTGCCCTCTTCTTGGTTATTTGAACATTGCAAATTTTATTATACTTTAGCTATTATTGGATTTTGACATCTCTTTATACAGTCTATACATTAGAATGTCAATGTACATACTTAGAATTAAAATTTTACCACTTCAAGTGGAATGCAAAAACACATATAGACCCCATTTCCCTGTCACTTTATGCTGTAGTTGTCTCTATATTACATCTATGTACATTGAAAACCTCATCAGACAATGCTATAATTTCTGTTTTCAACTGTAAAACATATTTCAACAAACTCAAGAGGAGAAAAATAGTCTATTATACTTCCCATTTTTGTTGCTCCTCCATCATCCATGATGTTCCAAGCTTCCTCCAGTATTCATTTCCCCTCTCTCTGAACAATTTCCTTTAGCAATTCTCAGAGCTGGTCGGCTGGCAATGAACTGTCCTACTCATCTGAGAATGTCTTTCTTTCACTTTTACTCCTAAAGAGTATTTTTTGCTGGATATGGAAATTTGTGTTGGTAATTGTTAAAACACTTCCAAAATGTTCCACTTCCTCTGGCCTCCATGGTTTCTGATGAGAAATATATCATCATTTAAATCATTTTTTCTTGTATATGTCATTTTTCTCTGGCTTTCAGAATTTTTTGTTTTAAACAATTTGATTATGGTTTACCTGGGAATAAATTTATTTTATCCTGTTTGGGGTTCTGAGCTTTTTAAATATGTAAATTCATGTTTTCTGCCCAACTCAGGAAGTTTCAAATATTATTTCTTAAAATAATTTTTTGGCCCTATGGTCCTTCTTTCTTTGGTATTCCAATGACATGAGTGTTAGATTCTTGTTATTGTTCTGCAGGTCCCTGAGGCTCTGTTCTTTTTTCCCTCTCCCAATCTTTTCCCCTCTCTTCTGTATACTGGATAATTTATTTTATTCTCTTTAACAGGCTGGAATGCAATGGCATGATCTTGGCTCACTGCAACCTCCGACTCCTGGATTTAAACAATTCTCGTGCCTCAGTCTCCTGAGTAGCTGGGTTACAAGCAAGTACCACCACGCCCACCTAATTTTTAAAAAAATTTCTAGTAGAGATGAGGTTTCACCATGTTGGTCAGGCTGGTCTTGAACTCCTGGCCTCAAGTGAACTGTCCGGCTTGGCCTCCCAAAGTGCTGGGATTTACAGGTATGAGGAACCATACCTGGTCTACACTGGATAATTTCTATTGACCTATCTTCAAGCTCATCTACTCTTTCTCCTGTCGTCTCCATTCTGTGATCGAGCCCACTAAGTTTTTTGCTTTGGTAATTATATTTTTTGCTTCTAATATATCCATTTGACTCTTCCTTACATCTTCTATTTTTTTTTTTTCCCCAGAAGGGTGGAGACCATTATGAGGGTTTCCAACCACTCTGTAAGTTAAAAAAAAAGAAAAATTATTTCAATAGTTTTTGGGGGTACAGGTGGTTTTTGGTTACAAGGATGAGTTCTTTAGTGGTAATTTCTGAGATTATGATGCACCTGTCACCGAAGCATTGTAAACTATACCCAATGTATAGTCTTTTATTCCTCACCCCCTCCATCCTTCCCCCCAAGTCTCCAAAGTCCATTGTATCATTCTTATGCCTTTGTATCCTCATAGCTTAGCTCCCCCTTATAAGTGGGAACATACCTACTTGTAAGTAAGAACATACGATACTTGATTTTCCATTCCTGAGTTACTTCGCTTAGTATAATGGCCTTCAGTCCCATCCAAGTTGCTACAAAGGCCACTATTTCATTCTGTTTTATGGTTGAATAGTATTCCATGGTGTATATATACCACATTTTCTTTATCTACTCGTTGGTTCATGGGCATTTATGTTGGTTCCATATTTTTGCAATTGGAAATTGTAGTGCTATAAACAAGCATGTGCATGTGTCTTCCATATAATGACTTCTTTTCCTCTGGGTAGATACCCAGCAGTGGGATTGCTGGTTCAAATGGTATTATACTTTTAGTTCTTTAAGGAATCTCCATACTGTTTTCCACAGAGGTTATACTAGTGTATATTCCCACCAGCAGTGTAAGAATGTTCCCTTTTCACCACATCCATGCCAACATCTATTTATTTTCTGACTTTTAAATTATGGCCATTCTTGCAGCAGTAAGGTGTTATCTTATTGTGGTTTCATTTGCATTTCCCTGATAATTTACATGTTACATTTCTTTGTTGAGATTTTCTATTTTCCCATTCATTTAAAAAGTGTTGGCCAGGCACAGTGGCTCATGCCTGTAATCCTAGCTCTTTGGGAGGCTTAGGCAGGTGGATCATCTGAGGTCAGGAGTTCGAGACCAGCCTGGCCAACATGGTGAAACCCTGTCTCTACTAAAAATACAAAAATTAGCCGGGTGTGGTGGCGAGTGCCTATAATCCCAGCTACTCGGGAGGCTGAGGCAGGAGAATCGCTTGAGCCCAGGGAACGGAGGTTGCCATGAGTGGAGATCACACCACTTCACTCCAGCCTGTGTGAAAGAGCGAAACTCTGTCTCAAAAAAAAAAGAAAAAAAAAAAGTGTTCACCATTACTTGTTGGAACATTTGGATAATAACTGCCTTAAAGTCTTTATCATATAATTCTAATATTATTGTCATTTCAGCACTGGCATCTTTTGGTTCGTGTTCCATCTCCTCCCGCCCCCCTCCCCAGCAATCTGTGATTTTCCTGGTTCTTCTTATAGGATTTTCCTGGTTCTATCTTACAGAATTATATCCTGGACATTTTAAATAGTATGAGTCTCAGGGTCTTCTTTCAATCCTATGAAAATTGTTAGTATTTTCATTTTAGCAGGCAACTGACTTCATTAAGTTTGGGCTGTGAGCTCCAATCCACTTTCTGTGTTGCCAGTGTGTCAGTTCAGCTGTCAAAACTTTTGTGGAATTTTTTGGATTTGTCTCCTCTGTGCACTACTAGGTAGTCAATCTGGGTTCTGGGTGGTGGTTTTTATTTCAGTTCTCCATGTCTTTGGTATGTTGATTAGGATTAGACCCTTTCTTTCCTTCCATAGGCCCAGAAGTTCATTAAAAACTTTTATTTATTTATTTATTTTTGAGACAGAGTCTTGCTCTGTTGCCCAGGCTGGAGTGCAGTGGCACGATCTCGGCTCACTGCAACCTCTGCCTCCTGGTTTCCAATGATTCTCCTGCCTCAGCATCCCAAGTAGCTGGGATCACAGGTGCATGCCAGCACGTCAGCTAATGCTTGTCTTTTTAGTAAAGACAGGGTTTTGCCATGTTGGCCAGGCTGGTCTCGAACTCCTGACCTCAAGTAATCCTCCTGCCTTGGCCTCCCAAAGTGCTGGGATTACAGACATGAGTCACTGCACCCGACTCATAAACAACTTTATGGGGCCAGTTTCCCTAAGGCTTTCTCTGTCATCTTCCTGGTACCTTCTAGTTCCCTGCAGGTAACTACTGTTTTCAGTCCTCCAGTCAGAAAGCTGTGTCTTTAGTTATTCAACTTATCATATATTTTTGTGACTGTACTCCAATTAGGACCAATGGATAGGAAGAAAGAGAAAGAGAGGATTCAGGGAAGAGACTTCCTTTCCTTGGAGTTCTGGCTGCTGCTGACTCTCACTGCAGCTTCTGTTGCCACCATAAGGTTACTTGAAGACTGATGCTTCATTGCATGAAGAGAGAAAAAAAAAAAAAAAAAAAAAGAAAGCCATGGGGATTTCTACATTCTCTCTGGGTGTTACCTTTGCCACTACTTGCTTCTCCTGGAGCTCGCTGTCTATAGCTTGGTGCCCACACTTGGTTTTATGCTGTGTTGCATTTAGGCAGGGGAATATCAGTGGACAAAATGGCAAACTTACTGCTGGTTTAAAGGTACTTGAAATCTGGTCATTGCTAGGCACAGTGGCTCAAGTTTGTAATCGTAGCACTTTGGGAGGTCGAGGTGTGCTTGAGCTTAAGAGTTTGAGACCAGCCTAGGCAACATAGCAAGACCTCGTCTCTACTAAAAACAACAACAACAAAAAAACTAGCCAGTCATGGTGCCAAGTGCCTGTGCTCCCAGCTACTTGGGAGGCTGAGGCAGGAGGAACACTGGAGCCCAGGAGATTGAGACCACAGTGCGCCTTGATCACACCACTGCACTCCGCCTTTCTGACAGAGTAAGATCCTGTCTAAAAGAAAAAGAAAAAAGAAATCTGGTCTTCATCTTTAACCTACCTGCTACTGTCTACTTTTCAGTCTTCATGTAACTGCTCCATGCATGCTGTCCAGGTTTTACAGTTGCTTTCGATTGGAGACAGTAAGAACTATTCTTACTCCATCTTAACCTGGAACCGAAATGCTGGTAGAATTTGATGCTAGGGTTTTCATCTTCTGGGACTACTTCCCCAATCCATGTTCACAACTTTGTTTACAATCTGGATCAAAATTTTTATATTCTTTTTTTTTTTTGAGGCGGAGTCTCACTCTGTCGCCCGGACTGGAGTGCAGTGGCCAGATCTCAGCTTACTGCAAGCTCCGCCTCCTGGGTTTACGCCATTCTCCTGCCTCAGCCTCCGGAGTAGCTGGGACTACAGGCGCCCGCCACCTCGCCTGGCTAGTTTTTTGTGTTTTTTTTTTAGTAGAGACGGGGTTTCACCGTGTTAGCCAGTATGGTCTCGATCTCCTGACCTCGTGATCCGCCCGTCTCGGCCTCCCAAAGTGCTGGGATTACAGGCTTGAGCCACCGCGCCTGGCCAAAATTTTTATATTCTAAGAAGCCTTACCTTACTAACTACTTTACCCTATCTCTTCAGCACTGATGTATTAATTCTATATGTTGTTATATTTTAAGAACTGTTGTTTTGCTTCAAAAGTCTGTGCTTAGTTCCTCATATTCAAGCTGTATAAAGGCAGAACCCATTGTTTCAAAATGTTTTTTGTTTCCCACGTCCCAGACCAGGATCCTGGAGATAGACAATATTCAATAAGTTTAATTATCTGGTTGACAGATGTTCCAATCAGTCTTTCTAAAAATAAGAGTGTCTTTGTACATTATGAGAACGAAGAGAAAATAATAAAGCAGGGAGACAGTTAAGGTGCTGGTTAATCATCAAGACAAAACGAGGTACAGTGGGTTCTGCTACAGTGCTTGTTTTGAATATGAAAATTTATTCCAGTGCCACTGATATATCACGGAACAGTTTGAACATAACATGAATTTCGTGTTTGCTCGTGTATGATTTTGTCTGCAAGAAATATTAGGTGAATGCAGGAAACTGCACCCAAGCTATATAGGAATATATGAAACACACACACGCAAATACCTCAAACATCAACCAGTTACCTCAGTTCACTGTGCTATACTCACCAACATCTGGTGTTTGTTACAACTTTCCTTCCAATTGCAGATAACCTTCCATTCTCTACGTCACCATGACTCACAGCTGCAATCCTTCTGAGTCCACTTTCACAAGCAAACTTCAGGTCTTTTTCAGGGTAAAGTATCATATTTATCGTAATATTTATATTTTTCTTAGCTACTGAAAATGTGTAAAACCATGTCATTGTTTTCATTTATGTTCCTATATCCTTTTTTATGTGTCATTGATGAAGTTTTTTGTGTGCTGCCCTAACCTTTCCGATTTTCCATAAACTGTGTGGTTGTCATTATGTGATTTTCCATAGCTTAGAAATTTTTAGGAACACACACATTGCATTATAGGACAGCGAGTGTAAAGAAAGAGGAGAGGGAAGACTGGTGGAAGGACAAGGCATAAGGATACAAACAAGAACAGAATATGGAGCATACTCTCAATACTTTCTTAATTTTAAGATTTGCCCTAGAAGATTTTCCTTTAACCTATAACCATCCAAAAAGAAAGGCATAGTCTGACATCACTAAACTGGAGTCTAACAGTCACATGATAGAATAGTTCGCACTAAAGATTCAACTTCAATCTCCTGTTTCTAAGGCCATACAGCCTCCTAAGGCTGTTTTCGTAACACTGGAGCATCTTCTAAATAGATTGTGTAGAGAAAGAGTAGAAGGCACCAAATCCTCTACCTTCTAAGCAGAAGCACAGAGAAGGGACTGACAAGAATGTCTTCCTGCCTCCTCAACTTCACCTATTTATATCCTACTGATCCTACCAGTCTTAGTTTACATCTCACCTTTTCTATGCAATCTTCTCTTATCATCTCCTCTAACTACTTATGTACATGTTTACACTAAAAATTAGTACAGCAGTTGTTAATTACTTCCCACCACCCCTTCAACACACCTGCATATGAACACACACCCATCTGAGACAATGGCTCATTCCAGCTGTGATTCTCATGACTGTCAGGGATCTGTACATACATGTACAGAGGTGTGTGTGTGTGTGTGTGTGTGCATGCGTGCGCGTGCAGAGGGGTTTCTCTGGTTCTGTAATTTTGCCTCATTGGCTAGACTGTGAGCTGAAAGTCAAACACAACTCACTTTTTCCCCCTAAAGTCTGTTAAGAGTACGGATACTGCTATGCTATATGGGGTCCACAGGCAAGATGTTACTTTTAGGTGAATAATTAAATACATTAGAATTCAATTGAGAATTATTAGCCTGTAAGAAGGAATCCCTCCGCCATTTCCTTCTATATAATGTCACAGGGGAAGAAGGATTGGAGTAGCAAATCCTATCAGTTTTAGCTTTAAAATGCATCAAGAATCTAACCACTTCTCACAAATTTCCTTCTATTCCTTGGGCCAAGCTACCATCAACATATTTTGCCTAAATTACAGCAGTCAAAGCAGTCAACTTAGTCAGATCATGTACTCTTCTGCAGAGAATTCCCGAATAGCCCCCCATTTCCCCTAGCATATATACTAAAGTCCTTACAATGGCTTACATGGCCCTTCACAGTCTGTCTCCACCCTCTGCCCAAACTCTCTCATCTTACCTCTTTTGGTCTACCCATCCTTCCCTTTTCTCTTGCTACACTGGCCCTTTTCCTATCCTTTAAATATGCCAAGCACCCTCCTATCTTAGGCCCTTTATACTAGCTTTTCCAGGCCCCTTATACATGCCCTTCCTCTTCATATTTGCAAGGCCCACTGTTTCACATCCCTTTGGCCTTTGCTTACTATTATTGTGTGAAGGAGAACTTCCCTAGATAACCTACATAAATTAGCAACCCCTACTTGTGCCAGTCCCTTTCCTATTCACACAGCTGAATTCTTCTCCACAGTACTTTGTCATCACCTGCCATGCCATATAATTATTATTTATCTGTCTCCCCACACTGGAATATAAGTTCCATGAGGACAGGAACTTAGTTTTTTATTCCTGCTGTATACCTACTGGCTGTATCAGTGTTGGTTCAGAGTAAGTGCTCACAAAATTTCTGAATGAATTTGGAGTATGTGATACGTAACATTATTTATAACTATGACCTCAAAGCATAAAATGATCTCTGCTTGGCATTCTAAGGAGACATAGCCCATATCAAGGTTATGTCTGAAGGAAGAAATAATATAAAAATTATCAAGGATATAAGAACGATTTTAGACTCCAAAATCCTATTTCACAGTTAAAGAGTGCTGCCCTAAAACCTAGGTGGATTTGGAAATCTCAGTTTCCACCATTCAGTACCTCTGCAAAGCCTTCAGGACTGCCAACAAACAAGCTTTGCACTACATTGCATAGAAGTAGGAAGGTAAATGCAGGAACAATGAAGGACAGCACAGAGGGCCCGCACCATTCGGCACCCTTCCTTGAAGCAGCGGAAATGCATCTGCCTACATCTTTGGTGGTCCTGTTGAATGCTGAACTATACATCCCCAAATGCCTTGCAAAATTTTGTTACAGCATTGCACAGTGTCACTTTCACAAAGTAAAATTTCAGTGTTTGTGATTATACTGAACCGATGTGGTGTTGGTGAAGAATGTTCTGCCCTTATTCTGCATAGCAACTCCTGTATGTTTACCCAGA
>NW_012114489.1:2956599-2959099 GCF_000951035.1 Colobus angolensis palliatus | reverse complement strand
AGCCACAAGAGCAATCCTGGATAGCCCAAACCTGGATTTCTTTCACATGATAACGAATGAATGTTTCTTAGAGAATTAAATGTCTGTTCTTTTGAAGCTACTGTTAGTTTTGGTCTCCATTACTTTTAGCTCAGTGCAATTCCCACCTGTAATGGGTTGAATTGTGTCCCTAAAAAGGTATGTTCAAGTCCTAACCCCAAGTCCCTATGAATGTGGATTTATTAGAAAATAGGGGCTGGGCACAGTGGCTCACACTTGTAAACTCAGCATTTTGGGAGGTGAAGGCAGGCAGATCGCTTGAGCCCAGGATTTCAAGACCCGCCTGGGCAACACGGCAAAGTCCAGTTTCTACAAAAAAATATAAAAATTAGCCAGGTGTGGTGGCACACACCTGTAATCCCAGATACTTGGGAGGATCACTTAAGCTCAGGAGGTCGAGGCTTCAGTGACCTGTGATTGTGCCACTATACTCTAGACTAGGTGATAGAGTCAGGACCTGTCTCACGCGCGTGCGCACACACACACACACAGAGAGAGAAAAGAAAAGAAAGAAAATAGAGTCTTGGTACAGGAAATCACATTAAGACGAAGTTACGGTGAATTAGGCTGGGCCTTAGTCCAACATGAAACTAAGTGTCCTTATAAGAAAAAGAGAAAGAGACACACAGGGAAGAAGATTGCCACGTGACAGCACAAGCAGAGATTGAAGTGATGAATCTACAAGCTAAGGATTAGCAGATGCTAGAAAAGACAAGGAAGGATTCCCTGTAAGTTTCAGAGGGAAAATGGCCCCGCCAACACTTGAATTTCAGACATCTAGCCTCCAGAGCTGTAAGACAATACATTTCTATTATTTTAAGTCACCTAGTTTGTAGTTCTTTGTTAATATACTACCTACTGAAGTCTTACACTTAGGTCTAAATAAGCCATTTGGGTCCAAAAAAATCCATGATAAGACATGGCTTAGCAGTTGCATGTACAAAAAAATTGCTAGGCATTTTAATTTAGAGAATGCTCAAAATGAAAAACACTGAAAATATGGATGCCAAGAAAGTTAACACAACTCTGAATAGACTTCACAGAAATTTACTATCTAGAAAAGGTAGCAGTGACAGGTTTCTCCTGCTTCATACTAGTGCTAGTGAGAGCACCTAAAATACTGCATGCAGTTTTGGGCTCCTCAATTTATCAGACACAAAGTCTTTACTAGGATCATTATTCTGAAAGCAGAGCTCTAGAGAAAGGAAGGCCTAGGAATATTGGGTCTACCAGGGAACATTCAGGAAGATAGCTACCTTTATATGTCTAAGAGGCTCTCATAAAATGGACATTGAATAGGTGCTGAATAAGTGCTTACCGAAGGCAGAGACAGAAAAAGGGATCGGTCTAGCTTTGTGTAGGACCATTCAGCTGAAGTAGGACCAATGAGTGAGCTCCAGAAAAAAAAAATTCAGGCCAAATGTAAGACCTTTCTACCTAATTAAAAATAAACTTTAAAAGTATACTGACAAAGCAATCCAAATATCCATCGATGGATGAATAAACACATTGTGGCATATCTATTCAATGGAATATTATTTGCCCATAAAAAAGAATGAAGTACTAATACATGCTACAACACAGATGAACTTCAAAAATGTTATGCAAGGTGAAAGATACCAGACACAAAATGTTACATATCGTATACTTTCATTTAAAGAAAATATCCAAAGTAGGTAAAATCCATAGTGACAACAGGGGCTAGAAGGAGGGGGAAATGGGGAGTGACTGCTTAATGGATATGGAATTTTCTTTGGGGTGATGAAAATGTTTTGGAACTAGATAGTGGTGGCAGCCACTTAACACTGTGAATGTACTAAATGCCACTGCATGGTTCACTTTAAAATACTTAATTTTATGTTATGTGAATTACACCTCAATTTTAAAAAAGTACATTCAAAAAGGTTACTAGCACCCATGTGATGGTAAGAGAAGCTGTACATAGAATTTAGTAATCTCATCAAATATGCATGTCAAAATAACAAAGGAGGGCTCCAAAAGACCCTTCAT
The DNA here is from genome assembly GCF_000951035.1 of Colobus angolensis palliatus. Lineage (NCBI taxonomy): Eukaryota > Metazoa > Chordata > Mammalia > Primates > Cercopithecidae > Colobus > Colobus angolensis. Next base: position 2,957,050 of record NW_012114489.1, on the reverse strand, counting down.
GGTAAACCACCATTCCCTACTGGAGAATAACTAATGACTAGGTTTAAGACTTTAGGTCATAGTTCTAAGGTGCTCTTCCTATATGGACTCATGCTTACTGCCTTAAGAGACCACAATTGTTTTCATGTTTTCTTCTGAAAAAAGAAACTGCCCCAGGTAGCTTGGCAACATTCTCACTGTCCCTAACCTACTTATCAAATCGACAGTTTGTTCAGCCATAGCCATTTTGAAATGGTAACATATAATGATTATAAATTCATTATTTCTGGGCCGGGCGTGGTGGCTCAAGCCTGTAATCCCAGCACTTTGGGAGGCCGAGACGGGTGGATCATGAGGTCAGGAGTTCGAGACCATTCTGGCTAACACGGTGAAACCCCGTCTCTACTAAAAATACAAAAAACTAGCCGGGCGAGGTGGCGGGTGCCTGTAGTCCCAGCTACTCAGGAGGCTG
>NW_012114489.1:2950525-2955664 GCF_000951035.1 Colobus angolensis palliatus | reverse complement strand
CTCAGCTCACTGCAAGCTCCGCCTCCCGGGTTTACGCCATTCTCCTGCCTCAGCCTCCCAAGTAGCTGGGACTACAGGCGCCCGCCACCTCACCCAGCTAGTTTTCTGTATTTTTTAGTGGAGACGGGGTTTCACCGTGTTAGCCTGGATGGTCTCGAGCTCCTGACCTCGTGATCCGCCCGTCTCGGCCTCCCAAAGTGCTGGGATTACAGGTTTGAGCCACCGCGCCCGGCCGGGAATATATGTCTTAAGCAGCAACTTGTATACTGGGAATTTCCATGAGCCTAAAAACCTTAACAGTGAGATACATACACACACACACACACACACACACACACACAAATATATATATATAAACGAAGTATCTGAGAAGAGAGAAGATACACGTGTAAAACCCTGAGAACAAAACTGTCCCTGCTTTCTTTTTCTAACTCTGGCAATGTGAGCCAGCAGAAGAGCCAGCTTTCCTACTCCAAGTCAATTCTGGAAAGTACTCAAGTCAACTGCAACCTAGAACTAAATGAGAATAGGTTTATTATGTGCAGATAAGATTGGCACAGTAAGAGGCTAGTGCTTTACCACCAAATTTGAACAACATATTTAAAGCTCCCACTAGTCTAGTACTAGGAATGTCTAGTGTTCCGTCCAAACAGGCATTTATAAATGCCTATTTTTGCCCACAGATACCAATTTTATATAATCTATGTAATGTTAAAATAGTTTTATAAAGAAATGCTCTGTTCATTAACAAGTTTCCAGCACCTAGCAAAGTGCCTAAGATGTAGGTGTTTAATAAATAATTATTAAATGAAAGTAAGGTATGATTGAGACAGAGCAACTGAGAACTAAAGAACCAGATGAGTAGAATCCTGCAAAATAGACACCTTGGAAAACCTTCTGGTGATTACAATAATTCTGCCCATTGCACAATTGTTTTTCGAACTTCTCTAGAACTATCTTTGGAAAAATGCATTTTTCCCCTCCTACTAGAAAAGCCCAGGAACCTCACAAATAGAATTAAGAAATTCCTCGCCCATTGTTAGCAACTCAAAATTGAGTACATAAGAGTGTCCTGAGTCCCACTGTCAAGGTCCCTGTAAGGAATGGCTAAGGAAAGTATCACTAACCAGCCTGCTCTGAAACTGAGTAACTCCACAGGGTCATGTCCTGAGCAGCACTGGAACCAGAGGAGCTAATCTATGAAACCTTGAAAAACACATGCCTAATGCCGCAGTTTTGAGAAGGACAAGGATATGAAGAAAAGAACAAGTCACTTTGAAATCTAAAAAGATTAATACATGATAAAAGATAACCTGATATATTAAACCACTATCAACATCATCCTCAAAATGTATCAGTCTAATAGTTTAACGATCTAATGATTATACACTAACCTTTTACCTTCTCTTACCAAGAATGCAATCATAAAACTGGTTGATTTTCTTTTTTTCTTTTTTTTTTTTTGAGACGGAGTCTTGCTCTGTCGCCTGGGCTGGAGTGCAGTGGCCGGATCTCAGCTCACTGCAAGCTCCGCCTCCAGGGTTTACGCCATTCTCCTGCCTCAGCCTCCGGAGTAGCTGGGACTACAGGCGCCCGCCACCTCACCCGGCTAGTTTTTTGTATTTTTTTTTAGTAGAGACGGGGTTTCACCGTGTTAGCCAGGATGGTCTCGATCTCCTGACCGCCAGGATGGTCTCGATCTCCTGACCGCCAGGATGGTCTCGATCTCCTGACCTCGTGATCCGCCCATCTCGGCCTCCCAAAGTGCTGGGATTACAGGCTTGAGCCACCGCGCCCGGCCTAAAACTGGTTGATTTTCTAAGAAGTAATTCGATTTTCACTGAACTTAACTTGATGAGTTAGATATTTAAAAAGTCTCAAAGGCGGCATCAGTTCATAAAGCAAGGTGATTCCCCTAAAGCCTACAACCGGATTGATGAGTCACACTAAATACATACACTTTTATTCTCTCTCTGCACCTGCTGATGCAAGTCTTGAGACAAGACTGATGTAAAAATAATTCAATATGACAGCTAATTCTAACGTTCCACATTTTTAAAAAAGTTGTTAATCATCAAAGGTATACCAAAAAAAGGGCAAGGAACATTTTATGCTTATCAAATTAGTTTTAAAAAATAAATGATAGTGTCCAAATGATAGAAAGGCTATGGTAAAACTGGTATGTTCATAAAGTACTGGTATACAGTATAAGTTGGGATATCCCATTAGGAAAGCAATGTGGCAATATAAATCATGACCATATTGTATTTATGCAACGTATGTATGTATTGTTGATAACAATTTATCCTAAATGTCAAATAAAGAAAAAATCATTTAAGCAGAAAAATATTCATCACAAAATTTCAAGTAGAGATATTGAAAAGTAGCTGAAAATGCCCAATGAGAGGTATAGTTAAATTTGTGTTTAAAATTTTTGGTACTGGAGGCCAGGTGTGGTGGCTCATGCCTGTAATCCCAGCACTTTGGGAGGCCGAGGCAGGTAGATCACAAGGTCAGGAGTTCAAGACCAGTCTGGCCAACATGGTGAAACGCCATCTCTACTTAAAATACAAAAATTAGCCAGACATGGTGGCACGCACCTATAGTCTCAGCTACTCAGAAGGTGAAGGCAGGAGAATTGCTTGAACCTGGGAGGCAGACGTTGCAATGAGCCAAGATCGCACCATTGCACTCCAGCCTGGGCAACAGAGTGAGACTCCGTCTCAAAAAAAAAAAAAAAATTGGTACTAAAAATGAAGTAAACACAGAAAAATGCTTGACAAAAGACAAATGTGATACCAGTACATATCTTCATTGTGATGGCAACCATGTAAAAAAATACATATAGATACGCAAAAGAATAACTGAATACACAATGATGGCAGCTGTTTACAGTTCCTGACTAGTTGCCAAAATTTTGTGAAATGATATATTATCCTAAAATTAAAAGTCATTATTATTTTAAAATAAAATATTTTCAGCTGGGCACGTGCCTACAGTCCCAGCTACTCAGGAGGCTGAAGCAGGAAGATTACTTGAGCCTACGAATTTAAGGTTGTAGTGAGCCATGACTGTGCCTGTGAATAGTCATTGCATTCCAGCCTGGACAACATAGCAAGACTCCATTTCTAAAAATGTGTGTACCTATTTTTCTAAAACAAGTCTGTGTATCAACCCTTTTCAGCAGGAAATGTTGAAGTCAAAACTTGATTGCTGGCCTGCCTCTGCATTTAAAAATAGTAACAGGTTCCCAAGTCTCACCTTCTTCTCACTAAAAACCTTACAAATTTTCAGGCGACACAAATTTGGAAAGTGAGGCACATTATGGACCTGTCCTAGTAAGACAGATTGCACACTGTCATATTATAAGTTCTGAAAAGATCTGCAATAAACTTGTTTAATTTTGGTCAGCCCAGCATCTGCTAGATGTACTTGATCACAAAACCCTCTTTGCTCAAAAGACCTGCAAACGTCTCACTACAATTTGGGAAATGCCATTTGGGTCAAAGATGCTCAAAGGGGTCAACAGAGGGAATGCATCTTAATTACCAGAGAAGTGTTTCCAGATGCCATGCTTTCCAGTTGGGAGTCATTAATGACAGTATGTCTTACGCCTCAGGTGTGTATATTAAGGTAGAAAAATGGCTTGAGTGGCTCTGTGTGGTGCCTCACGTCTGTAATCCCACCACTTTGGGAGGCTGAGGCAGGCAGATCACCTGAGGCCAGGACTTGGAGATGAGCCTGACCAACATAGTAAAACCCTGTCTCTACTAAAAACACAAAAATTAGCCAGGTGTGGTGGCATATGCCTGTAGTCCCAGCTACTCGGGAGGCTGAGGCAGGAAAATTGCTTGAACATGGGAAGCGGAGGTTGCAGTGAGCTGAGATCATGCCACTGCACTCTAGCCTGGGCGACAGAGCTAGACTCCATCTCAAAAAGACAAAACAGGCCGGGTGCAGTGACTCATGTCTGTAATTCCAGCACTTCGGGAGACCGAGGTGAGCAGATCATGAGTATAAGAAATCGAGACCATCCTGGATAACATGGTGAAATCCTGTCTCTACTAAAAATACAAAAATTAGCTGGGCATGGTGGCACGCACCTGTAGTCCCAGCTACTTGGGAGGCTGAGGGTGCAGTGAGCCGAGATCATGCCACTACACTCCAGCCTGGCGACAAAGCAAGACTCTGTCTCAAAAAAAAAAAAAAAAGACAAAACAAACAAGCAAACAAAAAACAAAGAAAAATGACTTGAGAACTACTCATCTATGCAGCTACTTATAAACAACTAATCCAGCAGAGGGGACCAAAAACCCCACAAAATAAACCATTCAGGGAACAGAATTGGGAGGATTTCTGCCTCTTACAAATGGGATTCTGATCAAGCCCAAATATGACAGCAGTTTCTAGAATGAAATGACCATGTCTTCTTTTGTAATTATGTAGTGGCAACTAAAGAAATGTGTATAACTCATATGAAAATTAGTTTCCCTTTTAAATATAAATATAGTATTGCTCATGACATGTGAAAAAAAGAAAGCATGTTTTCTGAAATCTGTATTTTTTAAAAATAAGATTAGTATATGCATATGGTAGTAGGGCATCTTCATAGGGCAAATACTCAGTATCTACTTCTCAAAGCAAGCAGCCCTCTACCCTCTTCTACATGGTTCTTTAGCATTATGAGACTGTTACCTCTGGTCGAAGTGTAGCTTTCATGCAGGCTGGGCAAAGAGGCCCAGTTCGGGAGAACTGAAGGGGAAGGTGACGAGTTCGATTGCGACAGGTTGGCTCCTCACATATCAACCAGCCCTGGAGAGAAGAAAGGGAAAACTTCAGACTTATTACCATCAACAAATATAAGTAACAAACTTTTTTTTTGGTTATCAAGATAGACTCATTTTATTTAATCTTTTCTCAGAAATTATGACATAACTCTAGTTATCTCTCTCTCCTGACATGGTAATTAGCTAGATCTATGCCCCAAACTTAGAAGTTAGGAAACCCATTCAGTTTAAAAAAAAAAAAAAAGCCGGGCGCGGTGGCTCAAGCCTGTAATCTCAGCACTTTGGGAGGCTGAGACGGGCGGATCACAAGGTCAGGAGATCGAGACCATCCTGGCTAACACGGTGAAACCCC
>NW_012114489.1:2917293-2950269 GCF_000951035.1 Colobus angolensis palliatus | reverse complement strand
GAGATGTTATTTCTTTTTCTTAAGAGAAACACCCTTCCTCACTCAAGACATCAAAACTTGCCAACAAAAACTTCTACTACAGGCAGAATGTAAACCAATGTGTTTTAGTTCATTAGGAAAGACCATTACCTAAGTAAAGAATGCACCACATACATGTATAACCTTCCCAATAGCTGAGTGACTATTGGCTAGTTACTTAATTGCTGTGCTGTTTCCTTCTCTGTAAAATGGATACCTCAGTACTTACTGTATAGGGTTGTTGCAATGATGGAACACATTTACAGTGTCTAGGACTATATTTGATATAAAAGAAACACTTAATAAATATAATCAATTATTTCATGTAAACAAAAATAGTTTCTCTTATATACTTTCTGGAGACATAAAACTAGCTGCAATGTTTTCAAGGACAACTTCAACTTATCACTATTTTCCAGAGGTTTGAAATACTATAGCTATTGCTCACTTCTCTGTCTTTTAGAACCCTCTTCTCACCTTCCTTCTTCAGTTACTCTCCCTTGCTGATCTTGTTTGAATTTTCTCCTAGTGATGTGATAAGAATATGCCTAAGACCTTAAATCAGCATTACGTTTGTTATAAAAACATTATCTGTTAAACAAAGGAGATAAGACTTCCAAGTGGGGTCAAACAAAGTTCAGCTGTTTATACTAAGGAACCAAGGTCTGTGGGCTTTCGTGCTACATGTATTGCCACAGAGGCGTAAGTATAAGGCAAATGTTAGGGTGAGGTGCTGGGTATAAAGGTGAACAAGGTATGCTGCTGCTCCCCTGTCTCATGGTGTTCTCATCTGCGGAGCCCCCAGTAGGGACCTATCTGTAGGTCCTGGAGCATTTTGAGACATTGCAACTTCTGAACTGGTCTTAAAAAATGAGTGGAAGTTTGGTAGGTAGACAAGGCAGAAAAGACAACTTACACAGAAAGAACAATGTATGTCAAAGAATGAAGGCCAGAAAGAGCTATGCTGTGTTATCATTAATAAAGGAATCAATAACATGCATCACCCCGTATTCTATTTCTAGACTGAACAACTTGTTGGTCTTTTCCCCTTAGATAAGAGCAGTATATACATGAGTGTTGATTCATTATGTCAGATACTTTAGTCTGCCACTTAGTACTGTTTCCATGTGGTGTTAATCCAAAGCTGAGGGATGCCCTCACTTGCTGCAGTGCTGTTTGACCTCATTCCTCAGAATAGGCTTTTCTTGGAAGTAGCTATAACAAAACTCAGGGGAAAGCACCAAGAATCAGTTCTTCTGGCTCCATTTAAGACTATCACAAAAAGGCAAAGTGTATAGATCTTTATGACTAAAAAAATTATGCTACCTTTAAAGAATGTAAAATTCATCTAGTCAATACACCCACAGTAAGCATTATTCCTACCTTCATTCAAGGCTAAACTATTTTAAAATTTAATATGAGCTTTTCAGGTAGAGGGAGGGTCTCAATGAGTCCTTAATGAAACTTGTAATATATGCCCAAAATTACATTAAATATTGTGAGGAACAGGCAAAAGGGCTCCAGGTACAGTTTCAGGAAATTACAATCTAAATAGGAAAGCAAGGTCCACACACAGAGACTATAAAAGCAATTCAGTATGGCTTGGCTTTAAGAACCAAGTTGTGTGGTACCAACTACAAATGCTAACAATACAGAGAAGGGATAGGTTAGTGTCTGAGATAAACTACTACTACCACAGCAAAAGATCATGAACCAGATAATCAGTGGTTCGGAGTCACAGGCAGCTGTTTGTTTTAATTTTGAGAGTGTATTACAACATCTTCTTGATTTAAAGAGATATTTATATTCACATTTTAATATTTCTGAAACTCAGATGCATTTATAATGGACACGCACAGCTTAATAATGTACTTTAGTTTCCTCCAAAAAAGCTGTTAAGTCAAGAGTGCAGCTCACAATCAGCTCCTTAGAATTAAAGAAACAAGATACTGGCCGGGCACAGTGGCTCACGCCTGTAATCCCAGCACTTTGGGAGGCCAAGGTGGGCAGATCACGAGGTCAGGAGATCGAGACCATCCTGGCTAACACGGTGAAACCCCGTCTCTACTAAAAATACAAAAAATTAGCCAAGTGTGGTGGCACACGCCTGTAGTTCCAGCTACTCGGGAGGCTGACTGCTTGAACCCGGGAGACGGAGGTTGCAGTGAGCCAAGATTGCACCACTGCAGTCCCGCCTAGGCGACACAGCAAGACTCCGTCTCAAAAAAAAAAAGAGAGAGAAACAAGATACTTCAGTTTAGTCTGTTCTAGGCAAGGGAGATATAGTGGGGAAAAGTGGAGCTGACAGCAAGAACAGGTATTAAATTTTAAATGTAGCCTATAAACATTAAAGGTAAGACTAGTTGTTTCTTGAAGTACCCATTTAGGTATATTAATAAAGGAAACAAACCATACAGGACTGGACCACTCCTTTATCATTCATTGGGTTGGTTACTTTAAATTTGATAACTGAGGCTTTATATGCTTTGGAATATGTAGTTAGTTAATGTTGCCAACCATAGTTGTAATTCATCCAATTCTAAACAAAACTAAAAAAATAAGCAGACAGGTAACAACTATCATGTTTTGAGACAAGAAATTATTCAATTCCAAAATATAACCTGGATATTAAAATTATTTAATTTTTAAAATATAATGTTCAAAAACTATAGAGTTCTTTTCAGATGTTTTTGAAATTTGATTCTGTCAATTTACTACGACTTCACAACTCACTGGGGTAGCTGCCAACCACGGACATGCTAAGTTATCATCTCACCTGTTTTTAAAGCAAACACCTAACTCTATCTCTGACAGAGGTACTAACTAAATGTCCTTTCAAATCATATAGAAAACAGATAATATAATTTGTCTAGACTTCCTACCAGTTATAATTAACATTAAAGAGGTCTTTTTTCCTTTGTCACCTCTCTATTCAGCGCTTATTTGGGTTTGTTTGTACTTACTATCTGTTAATCTCCCTTTACAAATGACAACAATAACTAGTGCTATTATGCATGGAAATTAAACATGCTGATAACTGTGTGAAGGGAACTGGGGCTGAAAAAAATATTAGAAGCCTGTAACTCTTTATGCTTCTTGTTTTATTTTGATAATTAAGCTTTTGGTCATGGTGTATTTTAAACAAAACTCTTCTATGTAGGAAATAGGCCCTAATCATATTAAATATATGCTTTGCTTCAATTCAATTTTGTAAAGTACATTTTATTTAACCCTTTGTTCCCCCAACAAATGCCAACCAGCTAGCTAAATCTAACCTTCAAGAAACATTTGTGCTGTTAAAAAATAAATATAGGCTGGGCATGGTGACTTATGCCTGTAATCCCAGCACTTTGGGAGGCTGAGGCAGGTGGACTGCTTGAGCTCAGGAGTTCAAGACCAGCATTGACAACATGGCAAAACCCTGTCTCTACCAAAAATACCACAATTAACTGGGAGTGGTGGCACGCACCTACGCTCACAGCTACGCGGGAGGCTGAGGTGGGAAGATGGCTGAAGCCCAGGAAGTCAAGGTTGCAGTGAGCCGTAATTATGTCACAGCACTCCAGTCAGGGTGACAGAGTGAGATCCTGTCTCAAAAAAAATTTTTGTTTTAAATAAAAATAAATAACTATAACAGGTATTTGAAAATATTCCATGATGCAAATCTTATAAGATCTCACACTGAATTTTGTCTCTTAAGAGTGACAAAAACAAAGCAAATGAAAATAATAATATTGTGTAAGTTCACTTTGATTTATCACTCACAAAGACAAAACTTAACTTACTTTCATTTCTCACTTTCAGAAATAACATATAGCCTGTACAGCCCAAGGCTACATTGACAAGTCAATGGAAGACGACATTTTTAATAAAAGTATAGTTCCTTGGAACTACTAGTTATTTGGAACTACCCAACCTATAAAAAGATTTGTATTTTAATAAAAACCTCTAGAATCACTTTAAGGATGTCTGCTATCCAAATATGTCATTTTATTATGTAATGCCACTTACAAATTATCATAACCAACAGCAATAAGGTCAATAAATTTTCAGTTGCCTGGCTTAGCCACATTTATAAATAGAAAATTCAAAAGAGGTGAAGTCAGCCTGTCCAATAGCAAAACAAACCTTTACCAAAATACGCCAAGCTCTATCACTTGTTGCTTTAATCTCAGCATCACTAATTCCTTAAAATCATTGTGTATGAAATTGTGCCAAATGCTGATTGGTTCTGATGATGACTAAATTATATTTCTGAGGCCTCAACTAAAATGGCTTCTGTCTGCACATGTTAAAAAGGGATCAATTTCCACTTGTAACTGAGGCATTCCTAGTAGTTGCACCTTAAACACAAACTGTTATTCATTTGTGTACATTTGTATTTTTAGAAGGCTACACACACAGAAATCATCTAGATCTGAAATTGTGGAGCATAGGAGGCCCTCAAAAATATCTTTTGAAGAAACTATCAACAGAGTAAACAGACAACTCACAGAATGGGAGAAAAGATTTGCAAACTATGCATTTGACAAAGGTCTAATCCAGAATCTACAAGGAACTTAAACAACTCAACACGTGAAAACCAAATAACCCCATTAAAAAGTGAGCAAAGGATATGAACAGATACTTCTCAAAAGACATATAAGCAGCCAACAAGTATACGAAAAGATGCTTAACATCACTAATCATCAGAGAGATGCAAATCAAAACCACAATAGGATACCATCTCACACTAGTCAGAATGACTATTATTAAAAAGACAAAAAATAACAGATGCTGGCAAGGCTGCAGAGAAATGGGAACGCTTATACACTGTTGGTGGGAATGTAAATTAGTCCAGCCACTGTGGTAAGCAGTTTGGAGATTTCTCAGAGAACTTAAAAAAGAGCTACCATTCGACCCAGGAACTGCATTACTGAGTATATACCCAAAGGAAAATAAACGGTTTTACAAAAAAGACACATGCACTCATATGTTCACTGTAGCACTATTCACGATAGAAGAAACATGGAATCAACCTAGGTGCCCAACAACAGTGGACTGGATAAAGAAAATGTGATTGATACACACACACACACACCATGGAATATATAGTACGCAGCCATAAAAAAGAAATGAGATCATGTCCCTTGCAGCAACATGGATGCAGCTGAAGGCCATCATTCTAAGCAAATTAATGCAGGAACAGAAAACCCAATACCACATGTTCTCACTTATAAGTAGGAGCTAAACGTTGGGTACACATGAACATAAAGATGGGAACAGATTCTGGGACTATTAAAGCAGGGAGGGAAGCAAGGGCTGAAAAACTACCTCTTGGGTACTATGCTCACTACCTGGGTGACAGGATTATTTGTACCCCAAACCTCAGTGTCATGCAATATAACCCATGTAACAAACCCACATGTGTGCCCCTAAATCTAAAATAAAAGTTGAAGTTATAAAAATGTAGAGAAGCAAGTTTATAAAAAAAAAAAAATTAGGAAAATAACAATGCACAGTAGTTTGCATACTCGAGTCAAATATATAGTGGGCCCTTCTCCTCTCATTCCCAGTCAGTCACCAAGTTTGTCTACTGGTCTTTCCTTTATAGTCCCATTACCACCAACCTCATCAAAGCCAGACCTCAGATTGTTCTATTTCAGTAGCCTCCTCCCTGGTTTCCCTGACTCCATTCTCTCTCATATCCAACACAAAGGGCCCTCCACTCCCATCTCCCAATCACATACCTTCCATAGACAATTAAGAACAAATTCATTGGCCTGGCTTTCAAATCCTTACAACCTCATCCCACTCCCCCACCCTTTCTCATCATTCTCTTACACAAACTCATTGCCCAATCAGGTTGGTTTTTCACTGTACTTACCACATTTTGCCTGTTTTCACCTCCTTATCATTACACAGGCTGGAGAACCTCTGCCTAAAAGGTCCATTCCTTGATCATCAGTTTCATTCGTCTTTTGTGAAATTTTCCCGATCCACAGGGATTTCTTCTGTATTCCACCTAACGCTGAGCATACGCTGCGGTGAACTGTCTCTTAACCATCTATTTTACCATCTCGTTTTGCCTACCTAACTGGATGGTCAGTCCCCTGGGGAACAATTTGTTTTGGAGCTGGTACTGTCCTCCCCAGTCTCTACCACAAAAGTTTACACTCAATGAAGAATACAGAATTGAGGTTATGAAAAACCGCATGAGTAGGGTTTCTTTCCTCCCATTTACTAACAGATAATTTTGTGCAACTCGCTGAACCTCTTTCTGAGCCTCAGTTTCCTCATCTATAAAACAGGAGGTAATAATATTTACTCTATTAGTGTTGTTCAGAGGATCAAATAAGAAAACTCACAAAAATGTTGAGTAAATGTAAAATATTGTTATTATCTTGTCTCTGGTATTGGGGAACATTATTGCTAAGCTATAGCTGACAATGCACTATTAAAAATGCACCATTTTAACCAGCAAAAAGCCTGGTCAGCGTCCATCTGGTGTTATCACAAAATGGAGAACTAAAATAATGGATAAACAGTACGATTAGGTGGTGCTGCTTCTCAATTTGATTGCAAAATATTACAACTATGTAGTTAACATAAGTGAAATGTTCCTATTTTTTTTCCTGATCAAACTAAAATATAGTGAAGATATAGATGGTAAAACAGGCAGTGGGGGAAGAGGAGGCTGTCTTTGCTTTATTTCTGGATTCACAGATTTTCAAGAGACAACACGGTTCTGCAGTGACGTATGATTTAGTTTAAATTGTAATGGCTCACCAGGAGTGCAGTGACAGGGTCACAGGACGGGGTCTGCCAGCATGCATGCTCTGAGTTCATCAGATTATTACTAGTTTTCAGTAATGGCCATTAACCACCCCTATACCAAAACTAGATGCACTCTGATAACATCAGACTCTCTTTTCAACCTAAACCATTTATAAATGTTCCGGGGTTCCCTTGCAGGCACATTTTTCTGCCACAGAATTATTCCCAGTGGCAAAAAATGGGTCTTCTTATAGATAGTGCACAGTATGGGCCCACAGCTGCTTTTGAAGAATGACATGTTGTGATTTGGAATTTCCAGAAATATCAAAAAACAAATTGCTTTCTGACCCACATTTGTACCCAAAACTGGGAGAAAATTTCCCTAAGATCTCCAGGGGAAGTTTTAACAGGAATATAATTTTGCTTTTAAAGTTAAATCTTCTACACTGCAGCATGCTGGCATGTCAAAGAGTGATTTTATTAAGTTCCAGAAAGGTGTTAGGGTAGGAGATGAAAGAGTAAATCAGGAAAAATAAATACATAAACTAACTATTCACCGAAGTTAATACAAGAATATTTTGAACAAAATTATCAAAACAGAAGTAGAAAGCGCCTCATCGGTCAATATAAGAATTTTAAATATTATTAAAATTGATTTTTTAAGTAAGACATCTCTTTAAATGAACAGTCATATGTCATTTCATCCAAGTTATTTGAAACTTATTGATCTTATCATTTGTAAAAGGACCAGACTCTGTCATCAGTTTGCTGAAAGGATAATGGAGCACTCCCAAACTGTTATGATAGATTGGATGCAAACAGTGGTCCTCATTTAAACACACAGAATAGCACTATAAGTGGACAAATTCCAACCTCAGCAATTGTATATTACATGATAAATTAGCAACTTGGTCTGCTTTGCCTCACATCAAATCCAATACAGAGCCTTGCTATTTTAATTTGCAATCAGAGCTTGAGCATCAGAAGAGGTACCTGAGGTACATTAACGAGCCCCCATGCAAGCCGTCTTCTCTTGTTATACTGTGAGCACACAAAGCCAACAATTACCAGCAATTGTATTTTACCCCTACAGGACAATACCAGAACAGTTAAAATTGTCTCCATGCAAGCAACCAGGGAAAATATACTTAAAAGACTTTATATGGAAAATTACATTTTGGGGAAAAAAGTTCAATGGAGGACATGTATCTTTCTGTATGGGCAACTATAAACCTCTCTTAGTATATTCAAGCCTATTCTGTAAAATACTCTCCCTATTCATCCAACTCAAAAGCAAGCTACATTCTTAGGCTATAATAGGTCACAACTAAGTACACAGTACCTTGCTTCAGGAATAATTTTGCTTTGTCTGTCAACTGTCAACAAAACACAAAGAGCTCATGCAACCCAGCCATGTACTATGGATGTTAGAGATCTAACAAAATACAAATAACAAGAATACAAGATTTTTCTAGCCACCCTGCTTTCATTTTATATGAGAAACTGAAAGCATCTTCCTTTCCACATTCCATTAATCTCTATTATATTACAAATCTTTTCACAAAATACTTTTTCCCCCATATGAAGCTACAAGTGACTTGGGGATATAATATTCCAACTGTAATGAATGTCTGACTTTCTAACATGAATGATAATAAATGGATGTGTCAGGTAAGGCACATCATCATTTCAACAAGAGAAAGGAGGAAAGAATCAAATGGAATGAGATTGTAAAATGGTTACTCTGGTGCTTGTATTAATATTTTAGTGATGAAACCTCTAAAAAAATTGTTCATTACTTCCATTGCCATTCCTGCCTCTCAAGTCTTCACTTTTGAAAAAAACTACCACCTTAGCTATGTACACACAATAATGAATAAACTTCAAAAGTGAACTCAAAATCACTATGTGCACAGAAAAAAGACTGGAAGGAAGTACTCTACAATGCTATCACTGGTAATCTCTGTGGTTTTCTTCTTCTATTTCCGTATTTTCAAAATTTTCTACAACAAGTGTATATTGTTCTTATAATCAGAAAGTTTATTAACGAGAAGAGACAGTATTGCCAAGAGCTTTCAATATAATCAAATCACTAACACAGCTGAAAAATATTCTGAGCTATACCATGTGTATGCTTGCTGCCAAGATAAATTTTCAGGGAATGTGCTTATGGGGAAAGAAAGGGCACATGAAAAAAAATAGTCTGTTCTTAAAATTTTTTTTTTTTTTTACTAAATCTAAAATTTCAAAAATAGGTCAATTTAATCACATAAGGAATTCTCAATGAGAAAGTGACAGGGTATGTATTAGTAGTATTAGCATCATTTATTAAATTAAGCCATTCACTAAAATGCGCCCAGTCTATTATAGAATATGATTTGAATACCTTTCTTTATGATGGTGGATCTCTGAAGGTAGGTAATAAATCAGTTTTAAAGAGAGGTGCCTTGTTCCCCACGCCCTCTCCCCTGCCTTTATTCAGTGTGCACACAGATCAACTCAGAAGTCCTGGGGTAAGAATCAAATAAAACAAAATTCAATCAGAACGGCATGCATGCTTAAAATCTTCTTACCAGAAGAGTTTTTCTTTGCTCAAGTCTAGCTAAAAGTAATTTTTATTGTTTGTTTGCTCAGAGACTACTATTTATTGGTATGGTTTCAAGTGATACGCCTTTGGGTAGTGAACGACAAATGTTAAAACTGAACTATAGCTACTACTGCCTCAAAGGACATCTTAAAACCAGAATGGAGTTCAAACTATCACAAGGCAATGTTTGTTCATTTAACTTTAATTATTTTCTCCTTGAGAATGGTACTAATGAAACTGAATATCTTTCATGGTTTCGAAGGGCCGTTTGAATAGTCTGTAAACAGAACTAAGGGTAGACAAGAGATCTGGCTGAGCCAGGAGGTTGCTAGGTGATGTAGAATGTAAACCCACAAACTTGTTAAGGTTTGCTTTGCTTTCATGCCACTTTCACACACTCTCAAAAGTTTTGAGAATTGATTTTTCAGGTGGTCACTTAAAAAAAAAAAAAGAACTCCCTCCCTTCAAAATTCACTCCCTGCAGATGTTCTGCCAGATTCAGAAGAGATGAAATCCATCTAACCTTTGGCTGCAACATGGGAAACTTTTGGTTTTACATGAATGTAGGATTATATATTTTCTGAATGCCCATAATTTAAGAAACAAACGCAAGGTAGATTTTAACATTTCAGAAAGACACTTCTAATCTCTTATCTAACTTAAAACTAAAATTTCTCTTCAGAAAAAAAGCATGATCACAGCTTGGGAGACCTGGGGCACAAAACCCAAAACCCTGTGGCAAATGCCTTAACACAAATGATCATGGTGACAAACCTTTCAGTATAGCCACTCTTGTCTTCACTCTTCTGGCATGTACCAAGACTCACTGCCTGTGAGGCTTCTCCCTCTGGCCCCCTCCTCCAGCCTCCTTTTTAAGTAGCTGATCAGAGATTGTCCAGTAAGAGCACTTTATTAGATCATCAGCCAGAGGGGTTCACAAGTACTGAGAGCAATGGGCTCAAATGCGGCACATCAGTTTTAATAGACCAGGGGCTACTAGTAAACTGCAGATACTGCTGAGAACTTTCCATGCACTGAACTCTTGAAAAAGCACCGTCTCTCCAGCTTAAATGCAGCTGCCTCTTTCAATGCCGCAAATGGGTAAATTTGACAAAAAAGCCACCATTAAGACTACATGAAAGGCTCAAGACAACATCCTTTCAATGCTTTGTACTTCAGTAATCAGATGTACTTACTCACCCCCTCCCCCAAACCCGATCAAGAACTATTTCTGAATGGTAGGAAATAATTCCACTTTGTACATCTTTTAGTTAATCAAGACTTTCTATTCAGCAATTTGACCTTTTGTTCAAAACAGGATTATCAGTTTTTTCGCCAGTTACCAAGGGCGACTCGCATGGTGAACATAATTGCAATAATTTGCAAAACACCATGGCAACCCACATTACAACTAGGTAAATACTGGGCTTTTGTGCTACATTGTTATTTTCAGAGATGCTGAAGTCAAAGAACGAATGACAAATGAACACAAAATTTATATTTGCTTTGTCTCAAAAGAGAAGAAAATTGATAACAAGAATTGGGGGGAAACCGACTACAGCTGTAATTTCTAACTTGATTAATTAGGATGGTAACAGTCCTTAACAGTATATTCAACAAACAGCCCTGACTTCGTCTCTCCACCCACCTCTCTCCATACCACTACCACTATCCCCCCCAACCCAGACAAATTTTTTCAGCTTAGAGAACAAACATCCCCCATTTGCTCTTTTCTTCAACTTAATGGAATCCTTAATTGCAGAATATTGTTCTCCTGCTCTTCATGGCAATGAAAATGAGAGAAAGGAGAAGAGTGCCAGGGCAGACAGGGAGCTATAGTCATTTTTTTTTCCTGCCTCTTTTGGACACCCCAGGCCCAATGATGAGACGGCATTTTCCTGGAATCAGCAGCTGTTTCGTAGCAGACAATAAAGTAAAAACTATTTGGCTTTGCAGAAAAGCCACTTTTCTCTTGGCAACACAAGGTAAGTCTACATGCCGAGATGAAGTTTCATAATTTAAATGCCAGAACATAAGATGAGAAAATAATGCTAACAATAAAAAAGCATACATTTGTCTTGTAAAGAAATTATTAACTGTATGTACTGTCCCGAAAGCTGTTGAAATGCATATGCTTGCTATTTGAGGAAGATGTTCAACAATATCACCAATGTGCTGAAAACCACTTTATACTCAGAGATCCCAATTCACAAAACAATCTAAAAATATAAACTGAGTATTCAGAAATATAAAAATCAACATATTTTAGTAAACACAACCTCAAAAATAGTATAATCTTTTCAACAATAAATATGATTAGAAAAGTTTTATCAGAATTTTTTACTCAGGTATAAAAGGTAGGTTCTATTTTATAGTAAAGGAGCAGTTTTTTTCCTAAGAAGCAAAAATTCTGTCATAATACCTAGCTTTTGGAAATTATCAAAGCTGACTTTCTCATGCAAAATGGAATATTTTAGGATGAGAAAAGAAAAATACACACAGAAAGGGCTTGCAGAAGTTATATTGCCGAGATCTCGAGAGAGAAGCAAGCAGCTCCAGATGCATTCTAAACACAGCCCAGTCTGCTTCCCTTCATCTGTCTTATAACAAGCAAGAGCAAAAAGAGAGTCTCTGAAACGATCTGCATATTTCCCTTAACTTTTGAAAAATCAAATGGACCTGATATCATAATGAGTCCATTCTTATTTTGTCAGGGCTGAAGACTCCCTGACAGATCTCTAAGATTCAGCATAGAGAAATCACAATTTAACATTCTTCCGAATATGCCTCCGAAATTATAGATACTGTGATTTCTCTCAAAGAGTAGAAATCAAAAGGATATATGACACATTAACTCCTTCTCAGTCAGTGATAACCTCTTTACACTTTGAAAATACATTTTATTTTCTGGTTGAGTTCACTCCAAATTTACCATACCTGTATTAAGTGCATTCCTATCAAATGTCAAAATGTTAAGAGGAAATATATCCCTTAATGCCAAACTAAAGGGTTGAACAAGTCTTTGGTACTTTTTGATCAGATAGAATTGATGATAGATCTTGAAGTGGGCCTAAAATCCCCATCACACTTGAACTTAAGAAACCCTTTCATATAAATGAAATATTTTATAATCTACCTGGAATTTCTTCACTTACAACATTTTACCTTGTATATTCCTCCCTCCTTCTTTTGTGGCTTCTGTTCTAATGTGACTTTTTTTTCTCTTCTCCTGTTTTTCCCCCCTTTCCGCCTTTTTTCTTTGCCAACTGGCTGAGATGCTTCTTGACGTACATTTATTTACAAAGTCTCATCTACGAGTGATTGCAACATCCAACCATCTACAACGTTAATAAATTACCTAAATCACTAAATCAGGAATGGCAAACACCTAGCAGGTATATTGCAGTTCCATTTCCAACGCTGTCCTGAAGACCACTATAGGATGGAAGCTGGCACCCAATATAAAACCCATCTGTTAACCCTGTTCCAAATACTTCTTGCTCCGGAATTCTTAACTCTGGCAGTACACTGGAATCACGAGGGCAGTATTACAACACAGCGCCACCTCCAGAGTGTCTGATTCAGCAGGTCCTGTGTGGGGCCCGAGAATTTGCATCTCTAACAAGTTCCCAGGTGATGCTGCTGCTGCTGGTTTGGGACCCCACTTTGAGAACATCAGTCTGGGATATGAAATGAGCTTTGGGATGTTAAAAAGTTCCCCCAAGTGATTCTAACATTCAGCTAAGGTTAAGAACCACTGTTCTGTATTATTCTCATTCTCTCTCTTGTTCAAAGAGAACTACTGGTTATTATTTTCTGAACAATGAACTTCATAAACAGAATTGTACTTAAAAAATTCTCTCTCAATTCTTTCTTTCTATGTTTACTCTTTCTTTAGATATTATTTAGGTGGTTCACTCTTGCTCCTCCAAGTTTTCCATGCAGCATTAGAACTATCAAAGTCTCAAATCTGACTTAATTGTATTAAAAGAACTAAATGGTTTATATCATGTACATAGCTTAATAACATTCTTCCTTTAAACAAACTGATAAACAATCTCAATCTGGCAATAAAATATAGTTCTTAAAATATGAAATGTGCTTTACTTAGAATCACAGAATTTTAGGAGTGCTGGTGAAAACAGTGTCTATGGAAAGCAACCACAATTACACGTTTGACTTTGACAAGTAATATGAAATGATATATTTAAACCCTAAGTTTTAAAATTGGAAGAGACTTTAGAGCTCTAATCTTTTGTGTTGTGAGGAAAATGAGGCACAGAAGAAAGTATATTTTTCGCACACTGTCACACAGCATGTAGACTGAACTTCTAGTCCAGTGCTCTTTACACACTACATCTGTGCTACTTAATACATGAGCCAGTTGCTGTATGTGGCTGTTGAGCACTTGAAATACGGCTAGTCCAAATTGAGATGGGCTGCAAGTGTAAAATATACAGCAAATTTCCAAGACTTAGTTCAAAAAAGGAGACTATAAAATAGTTTAGTGGTATTTTTAACACTCATTACAGAATGTCATTTTGGATATATTGGGTTAATTAAAAATTTAAAAAATTTTAAATATTAATACAGACGGGGTCTCATTATGTTGCCCAGGAGATCCTCCTGCCTCAGCCTCACAAAGTGTTGGGATTACAGGTGTGAGCCACCACACCCAAACAGGTTAATTAAAATGTATTATCATATTATGAATATCTCTCGTTTAAAAAAAATACAAATGGAAGTGTATTATATACACTGTTCTAAATCCCGCTTTTTCACTGAAAAGTGGAGGAAATTATGGCCTGTCAGTACATATAGATCTGTAGTGTTCTTGTTAACGGTTGCACAAAATTCTATTAAATGATTGTAATAATCTAATGAATTCTCTTCTGATCAACAACAGGTTGTCTTTAGTCTCTTACTATTACTACTATAATGCTGCAAGCAATATCTTTGTATAGTACCTTTGATAATATCTGTAAGGACTGTACATCTGTAAGGAGATATACCCAAATTAGAATTGCAAAGTAGAATGGTATGTTCATTTACAATCTTGATGATTTTGCCAAATTGCTGTCCAAAAGGTATACCATTTTTCATGCCCACCAACAGTGTATGAGTGCTCCATTCCCTATACCATTTACTATGCTATGTACTACCTAAAAGTCTTCCAAAATAAGTGGAGCACAGAGGACTTTTAGGTCAGTGAAAGCACTCTGTAGGATACTGTGATGGTGGAGGTATGTTAGAAACATCTGTCCAAACTTACAAAATGCACACCAAGAATGAACCTCAACATAAACTATGGACTCTGGGTGATGATGTAACAATACAGGTTCATCAGTTGTAACAAACATACTATGGCAGGGGATGTTGATAATCAGAGAGGCTATACGTGTGTGGGGCAGGGAGTATACGGGAAATCTCTGTACCCTACTCTGAAATTGTGCTGTGAACCTAAAACTGCTCTAAAAAATAAAATCAATTATTTAAAAATTCTCAATTCCACAATTATTAACAATATTACTTTTATAGTTCCATTTTCTAAGTTTAAGTTTTTGATCCTTCTGAAAGTTGTTTTAGTGTAAGGAACAAGGAATAAATCAACTGTATTTTTTTCCAGATGATTATTCCTACTGATGTGAATCACCCTCTTTTAAAAAACAAAATGCAACTTTGGGTCTATTTATGGGCTTTCTATAGTTGCTCCATTGAAATCACCAAATATTTTTGCACCAAAATATTTTAAATACCCCAATTGTAAAAACCAGGAGGACTGGTGGGTCATTTTCTTTGTTAGAATTTTCCTGCGATTTTCTTTTAAAAATTGAGGAAGCTTAAAATTTATGGATAAACTTAGGGGAACTGACAATCCTAAAATGTTGAGTGGTCCTAGCCAAGAATATATGCTTTGCCATTTACCCAAGTCTTCTTTTAAGCCATTCAGAGTTCATATATATCTAGCACATTTCTTGCTAAGTTTATTCCTAGGTATTTCATCTTTTTAGCCTGTATTATAAATGATATTTAGTTCTTTCATTATGTTTTCTAACTGGTTGTGTGTATACAGCTGAAAGCTACTGATTTTTAGCATTAATTTTATAACTAGTAACCTTATTAAAATTCTTTTTGTTTGTGATAGTTTCTTGGTTGATTTCATTGGATTTTCCATGTTAGAATGATCTGTAAATAATAATTTCCCCCTTCTTCCAATTTTTATATATTCCTTTTTTTGGTCTAATTACAATGGTTAACATCTTCGAAATGTGATATTTATCAACATTTCCACCGGGCTGCCTCTAGCAGATTTCCCAAGGATCTAGCGCCATGGACCTAAGAACTAAGCCACCAGGAATCTCTGCAACTGAAAAAAAGTAACTTTATTAAAATCATTACAGATTCTGTAGACACCTTTGTCTCAGAGTGCCTAAAATCAACTTTGGGACTGAAACTTTAGCTAAAGGACATTAAATGGTTGACTAAATATTAAAATAGCTCCTTTCACCCTTCTCTAACATAAGTCTTTTTTTTTTTTTTTTTTTTGAGGCGGAGTCTCGCTCTGTCGCCGGGACTGGAGTACAGTGGCCGGATCTCAGCTCACTGCAAGCTCCACCTCCCGGGTTTACGCCATTCTCCTGCCTCAGCCTCCGGAGTAGCTGGGACTACAGGCGCCCGCCACCTCGCCCGGCTAGTTTTTGTATTTTTAGTAGAGACGGGGTTTCACCATGTTAGCCAGGATGGTCTCGATCTCCTGACCTTGTGATCCGCCCGTCTCGGCCGGATCACAAGGGATTTGTGGCCGGATCACAAGGGATTTGAAGGTTGTTCACTTTAGCAGACACTTTACATATTATTTTGATAGTGATGTTCCTGGTATGGGCGGCCAGGATGTAAGCTGGGCTGGAAGAAGGATGAATCCTCTCTGCTTAGGGAATCAGTTTGCCGGACATGTGAATAGCTATATCCCCACTCCAAATAACTACCTACATAGTTTTATGATCATCAGTGTGTTAGTGACATTGTAAATGTGGCAATAGAGTACAGAGTCTTCATCATTTCATACTGGTATGTAAAATGCCCCAGGTATGTGACCACCTTGAAGCACACAGCTTTTGTATGCTCAGTAACCTTGTGTCCAGTTTGTGGCCAGTTAGCGCAATATCAGTCCTTCACTCATCCCCAAAGAATTCAAAAAATTCATCCTGTTACGAGTGGCTTTCTTTCCTCGACAGTAGTTTGAAGTCTAGCATGTAAAAATGTGAATCTCTCTGCTGGCTTCTAATGTACAAGGCCTTCTGGGTGTTCCCATGGAAGAAGAGTTGATTAGGTAGAGACTTCTCTGTTCTTAGTAAATTAATGACCTACTCCAGGCCCATTTTCTTCTTTCCTGGAGGAACACTCAGTGACAGTGCTTATGCAGCAAAGTCAAATTCTTAATTTTATTATATAAAACATCAAACGAGGAACCAAAGAATCTTTTCCTAACAGCATCTCCTAAGCCCTAGAATGGAATCAGAAGTAAGGCAATGGACTAGCAAATGGACAGGCGTTCCTAAAATCATCTTAGTGTCGATGGGAGGCATGTTAGGCTTGCCACAGATGAGTGAGATATGAAAGTAGATTCAGAGGCTTGTTAGAAGATTCAGAGCTGGGTCAAGAGAGCTCTGGAGCTGAATCTAAAGAATTTTTCTTTGAACCTGTTTCAATAACACATGAAAACGTATCCTAGGATGGCAGATCTTTTCTTTACGGTTCTTGCAATTGAGAAATTGTAGGCCCTGGGAATGTGTATTAAAATCCTTAGCAACCAAAGTATTCAGAGGGGAGTAAGGTATTTTGGGCTTTGAGAGGGGTAATGTAATGGGCAAATGTCAGGATTAACAACTAATGATTGATACATATATATTTTTTAAGCCTTTTATCTGTCATTGTAGCACTCTGCCTCAGCCTGGCTTCTATATGTTTCACAACTTGATAGACTATGCCATTTAGTCTCGTGATTTATGCTTATTAAAACTTATTTGTATAAATACATGCCCACTTAATCACTGTCACACCATAGAGGACCTGCTGAAACACAGATTGCTGGGTGCCACCCTTAGAGTGTCTGATTCTTGGTCTGGGGTAAAGGCCAGAGAATGTGCATCTCTAACAAATTCCCAGATGATGCTGATATTGCTGATTTCAGGCCCACATTTTGAGAACCACTGCTGTAGACATTCACCGACATATATTACTCAGCACTTGAATGAAAATAGTAGTAACACGAAATCCTAACTTAATGGTGGAGTAATGAGATTTAGGTAACAGGAAATACTTTCAGTGCTAGGAATGTGTATATTTTGCTAACCTCAGTTATGGATAAATCATGAAGGCTTATGGGGAACCTCATTTTTAAAAAATTATGTTGTAGAATTAAAGAATTCTCACATTTAAACAGACCTTATAATCATCTATCCTGGTGAAATACCCTTCTTTATGAAGGAAGAGACTGAGGCTCCCAAAATTCAGCTCTGCCCCATTTCAAGTTGTGGTTTTTAGAGGCAGAGCCAGGAGAAATGATTGACTACTATAGTTTAATTTAAATAAGACTTATGAGGCCGGGCGTGGTGGCTCAAGCCTGTAATCCCAGCACTTTAATTTACTAAGAACAGAGAAGTCTCTACCTAATCAACTCTTCTTCCATGGGAACACCCAGAAAGCCTTGTACATTAGAAGCCAGCAGAGAGATTTACATTTTTACATGCTAGACTTCAAACTACTGTCGAGGAAAGAAAGCCACTCGTAACAGGATGAATTTTTTGAATTCTTTGGGGATGAGTGAAGGACTGATATTGCGCTAACTGGCCACAAACTGGACACAAGGTTACTGAGCATACAAAAGCTGTGTGCTTCAAGGTGGTCACATACCTGGGGCATTTTACATACCAGTATGAAATGATGAAGACTCTGTACTCTATTGCCACATTTACAATGTCACTAACACACTGATGATCATAAAACTATGTAGGTAGTTATTTGGAGTGGGGATATAGCTATTCACATGTCCGGCAAACTGATTCCCTAAGCAGAGAGGATTCATCCTTCTTCCAGCCCAGCTTACATCCTGGCCGCCCATACCAGGAACATCACTATCAAAATAATATGTAAAGTGTCTGCTAAAGTGAACAACCTTCAAAAGGGCTGTACTTTGCACATATTTGTATGAATCACTTTCTTCAAATAATTAAAATGAATGCTAAGGGCAACCAACATGCTGGGTCTATATTAAAACACAGTTTCAACAGCATTGCTTGGGGAATGGCTCTTTTTACCTGGGACACCTGGAGTGCATGAAGGTAGGCATGACTTTAAGTGCAGGAAGAAGTCTAAACATGCTAATATATAAGAGGACATAAAGTTTGTGGATGGAGAAAAGAAGGAAAGAGGTAGAAGAAAGGGAGACAGAAGGCCACCACCTCAGTCCCCAAGAGCTCTGAGATGCTATCATTCAACTTTGAGCCTCTATAGTCTAGGATAGTGTCTGATGCATTGCAGCAGATGAAGAAATACTCTTTTAATTTTACACTGAGGGAACTAAACTCTCTGATATCGAGATTAATTCAGATGGCTGAACACTCCAGCCTCCCTCAGGCTAAGCTGTCTGTGAGAGTCCAAAAACCCTTCCAAGCCTTCCTTCACTGTGCCCTCCTTGCAGGAGGCAGATAAAGAAGCCCTGTGGCAAAATGGAAGGGCAGGAGCCAACTCAAAGATCTCTTCTCACCTCACTGCTTCAGGAGCCACGTGCCTTGGGAAAGCCCTTCACTCTATGAGCCTTTGGGTGTGTTCCTGTGGATACTGCAAGTGCACCTACCCTGCCTCTTTCACGGGACGACACTGTGAGCATCATGTAAGACCAGTGTCCCAAATTGCCATAAAAGACTTGTGTGATCAAGAGTAATTACTGGCCAGGCAGAGTAGTTCATGCCTGTAATCCTAGCACTTTGGGAGGCCAAGGTGGGAGGATCACTTGAGCTCAGAGTTTTGAGACCAGCCTGGACAACACGGTGAGACCTTGTCTCTACAAAAAATTTAAAAATTAGCTGGGCATGGCAGCACACGCCTGTAGTCCCAGCTACTTGAGAGGCGGAGTTGGGAGGTTCGCTTGAGGAGGAGGTCGAGGCTGCAGTGAGCTGTGTTCACACCACTGCACTCCAGCCTGGGTGACAGAGTGAGACCTGCCTTAAAAAGACAAAGAGTAATTCCCACATACAATCACTTATATCTTTTCTCCCAGCAATATACAGTGCAGTATTTGTGGGCTTTTCTTCTTTCAGGAATGTTTAAAACATTTTTATCCAAATGCTGTGGAGCCACTGCCTAGTGATGGATTACTTACAGGTTATGATGTGACCCATATTACTTGGAAAAATGGAAAACAGTGCATCTTCTCTATGTCCCTTCACAGCAACCAACTCAATGATGATTGCATCCATTAAATATTAAATATGTGACCAAAAGATATGGTTTGTTGGTTAATGAGAGGCAAATCTCAAGTAAAATTACATTTTTAGAAAGATTATGCTTGAAGTCAAAAAAAATTCTCATCACCTACTTTTTGGTGAGTAATCAGGCTTCCTACTGGAAATAAGAGTTTTCAGAGAATTCATAGATACTGTTACTCTCTTGCCTCTTCTCAAGGCTTCTCAAAATACATGGCTTTGCGAAGCAATGTTATGCTTCACATTTCTTATCCCAGGATGATTTTTAGTGCCATTGCATAGTGATACAAGGATACTCTCACTACCTGAGTAGCTTATGAAATATTTTAGAAGTATGTAAACCCTGTCTGAAAGCTCCAAAACAATCCAGCGCACCATTATGCTGGCCAAAGAATGAAAATATGGGAACACAATCTTCTACCAACCAAAATGACTCTTCCCGTTTGCTCACGAAGAAAAGCTCAGCATTATTTAACCTTTTCCCTAATGCGGACAACATTAAAAAACACTTCACTTACGAATTTAGCAAACTAAAAGTAAGCAAGAACTGGAAATGCCACCAAGAATTGCCATTATGTTCATAATTCAACTTTGCGTTTCTCAATGCAACCTAAGGGGCAGCTTTCGTACAGCACAAAATACAAACTACACATTTCTGAAAGGTCATGGGAACACTAAGAGAAAATAATAAAGTGAATTAGTGAAAAATGAATCCAGGGCAGATTTTTACACTAGAAGTCAGTGTTAATAAAGTTTCTTACTAACAAGGTATCATCACTCTCTCAGAAATGGAAAAGCTGTAACATTAAAATAACTTGCTAAGTGTTTCATATAACTGTTTAGATTTTTCCCTACACAAGGCAGGTAATAAGTTATCCTTTCCCTCCATGTGTACAATTTATTGTTTGCCTTAGAAAAGTAATTTCCTAAATATGCATTTTTTCTTTCTTTATTAGGAACCCCAGTGATTCAACAGCTAAAAATGAAGAATCTAAGAGGGTTGAAAAATACTTAGCTTGATATTAAATTATATTTTCATTACCATTAAAATATTTTTTCAAGGTCACCATAAATACTGATGTAAATTAATGCTTTAAAAAAGAGCATGTGTGTTATTTTTTGATAAAACAAAACCTTTGTAAAGGTTTCATGTATTTAAAAATATAAAAAGACATTTCAAGTAGAAAACTAGCTTACATTCTTTCTGAAGAACAAACACATTAAATTAAATCCTCAAGGCTAAGGAGACTGAAAATGAAAGACAAAGTCCTTATAATTGTATTAGGGAGTCAGAAAACACAGTACAAATGAGACAAGAACTTTCTAAGTAACTCTAGGTCAAAAAGATACACATTCCAAGATTATTTCCAAGCCAAAAGCGTCACAAAATAAATAGAAACAAAGAGTATAACACTATCATTCACAGAAAACAGAAGATGTCCTACACGTATTGAAAAAACCCACTAAATTGAGAAGGATAAAAAAAAGTCAATTTATTGGCTGACCTACTAAACATTTCAAGAAAATACTGAATTTTCAAAGATGCATGATAGACTAGAATAAAAATTATAATCCTCAAAACAATAAGTCACTTATGCAAATTAATCAGGCTTTATTGTGATATTGATACTATATAAAACAAATATTAAAAAATGTAAAACTGATCAAAATATTTTTGTTAATTTTGCCTTCATATAACAATTAGCTTACAATCTATACTAATTTTTACATCAAATGAAGAAATTATTTTGTCATTAAAGTAGTACTTTTAGGCCTATCTAGTCTATTTTACTAGTCTATTTTAAAATAATTTAAGAAATAAGAAGAATAAAGATAAAAATCTTAATATGCAGTTTGGTAAAGTTCAAGTCGGTCTTTGAACAACACGTTTATCTATCCAGTAAAGCTTGTGTTAATGCGATGTAAGAGTTTGGCAAATTCAACTTTAATGGAGCATAAAAGTGCTTTTGCTTGAAAGTGAGATCATTTCTAAAAATTCAAAGCATGATCACTTTTTCTTTTTTCGTAGGAACAATCTGATACAAGCAGCAAAGCTTAAATAAACTAGAAACATTTCAAATGATCCATAAAGGATTAATAAGCACTGCAGGAAGTCCTATAGGCTCAGCGTATACATTTTCCATCTTTTCCCCCCATGATGGGCATGATATGAAATTCTAAACAGAAGTGAAGTTTCAAAGTCTCTGAATGTTAAAGGGTTGTTGAGCTGAGGTGAGAAGTCACAATTTAGGGATCTCTAATTTGAAATGGATCAAGATTATAATGATATTAGGACAAGAATCATTCAAATTTGGACGTTCAATTAAAAAGGTCTTCTTGCTGATGGGAATAGCCAGTGGTAAGAAGCAAAACTAAGGCAAAAAGAGTAGTGGTAAGCTGCAGGCCACTAATATAACAAAAACAAAATGACAGCTATTATTTTGGCAGAGATAATCTATGCTGAAATACAAAACACACGCACACAATTTCTTTCAATACAATTTTCTTGTCTTCCCACTGACTTCTGTGATTACCACGGAAAGCAGGGTTCTAAACACATTTCTCAATTGAATCTTCAATCAATAATAGTAAAAAATTCAGATGGAAAATATGGGAAAATGCATTACGGCATTAGTAACTGTTTACAAAATAGGCTGAACTTATCAATATGCACGAAAGTTTATAAGAAGAAACCCCAGATACCCAAAACATCATATTTTTGTCATCCCAAAGCTCAGTCACATTGCTTGTACTCATCAAATCAAAGTTCTTTTCATTCTTAGGTTGGCAATCATCCTTCTTATTCCTTATAATCATTAATTCTTTGAGAATAAATACACCTCATAAAAACTCCTCTGTTTTAAATAAAAAATGTAAAAAGTCCCCAAAAAGTACATCAGCTGGTTTTCTACTAAAGATAAAATGCCAATTCTTCCTTATCTATAGACATAATTACAAGTCAGCATTCCATCCGAAATTGAAGTCAGTTAAGACCATAGCTTTTTAGTAAGTGCCCAGGTTTACTCCTGGAATAAACACTCAGAGAGGAAATAAAAACTCCATTCCTTAGTTTTTATACGAAGTTTAGAATATGCATATTTAAAAATCTCTGTGTTTTAATAGTTCCTTGACAGAGGCATAAATTATTCATGCTACTATTATATTATACAATGAGATTTACTATCTTAAAATGAAATGCAAATGCTAAGTGAGAAAACTGACATTTAACAATATCAATGAATGTTGGAATCAACAAGAGAAAAGCTTAAAAACAGACAAACAAGTAAAAAAAAACTTGTCTCAAGTAAACAGCCTTAATGTTGGAGTACAACTGTCAACCTCTCATGCACTAGCCTTTGGTGAGAATACAGAGGGCTCTTACTAAGGCTTTGGCTATTTTACTGCTGATTTATATTACCATTGGTTGATGGGTAAAAGAAATGAAGTCAAAGCAATTCAGATTTCCACAGTCATAAATTTAATCATTTACTGAACACCTATTCTGTTTTTTGAGCTTTCTAGTAAATTGATAGATTAGGAAGCAAATTTTCACTCTTTTATGGAGGAGGCTTTCTGAAAAGAGCATATAGGCTTTAAATCAGAGAGGCCCAAACTTAAATCTCAGCTCTACAATGTATTATTACCATTCTAACATTGGTTGTGTTTACTATAAGATTCAGCTTCCTTATCTGTAAAAATGGAAAAAATACCACCCACCTCACAGGGTTGTTGCAAGAATTAAATGATACTATTTAAAAACGTACGTACGTAAAAAATATTTAGCAAGTATTTGGCAGCTAAAAACATGTTAGTCTTTCTTCTTTCCCCTGTTCTCCAGAAGTCTACAACCTTATAGGGAACAAAATTATTTGCCAAATGAAAGAACAACTATAAGAGACTATATTAAAGAAAATAAGGGGAGAAAAGTTGCACTTTTAAAGTTCTTTAGAGATTCAGAGGAAAACAAAACAAAACAAAACATTTCATAGCTGTGATGTCCACGAAAGGCTTCCTAGAAGTGAGATGGGTTTAGGTCTTAAAGGTGAAGGAGAACTGAAAAAGATAAAAATGGCAAGTGGGTGACAACAATCCCTGCAGTTGTGAAAAAACAAGGAGGTCTGTCTAGACGAATGAGAATTTGACAGCATTGCTGGATGATAGAGTCTGTGGAAACGGAAGGTTGGATTTATAATGTCTCAAATGCCAGAATAAAGAGTTTGGCTATAATGCTACATAAATTTAATTAAACCACTATAGCACTCACAAATATATATAAAGTGTACATTATATTCTAGAGTGGTATACAAAATAGGACAGGATGCTAACTACAGAGTTAAGGTAAAAAATTTGCTCAAATTCATTTGGCTTACACACATTATAATCTAACCCACAAAGAGCAATCACGATTAAAAACAAAGAGTTCCAGCTGGAAGTGGTGGCTCACGCCTGTAATCCTAGTACTTTGGGAGGCCGAGGTGGGCAGATACCTGAGGTCAGGAGCTCAAGACCAGCCTGGCCAACATGGCAAAACCCTCTCCTTACTAAAAACACAAAAATTAGCCAGGTGTGGAGGTGTGGTGGTAGGTGCCTGTAATCCCAGCTGCTCGGGAGACTGAGGAGGAGAATCACTTGAACCCAAGAAGTGGAGGTTGCGGTTAGCCGAGATTGTGCCACTTCACTCCAGCCTGGGCGACAGAGCAAGACTCCGTCTTAAATAAATAAATAAATAAATAGTTCCAGAAAAACGAAAATGAAAGGGAGATATGAGTGCTATTTACAAATACTTGGGGGGAAAAAAACCATAAAGGAAGGTAGGTACACTCATGTAACACTGAACATAGGTATGTAGTAAGAAGTGAGGCCTAGAACAGAGAGAAGAATGTTTAGATTAACTATGAGGAAAAACTTCTGAATATGGAGCTTGTGAAGATGAGGAGAGAGCCGAGCAAGAGACTGCGGGAGCACCATTAATGCAAAATATTCAAAAGATTTTCAAAGCACAGTGGCAGAAAGATAGATTTCTCAAGATGCAGTGTTTTCGCCTGGGTGACCCGTAGACGATATGTTAGTTCTGCAATTTATGACTTTTGGATTAAAGCTGGGAGAGGGGGGTGTCCTTCCAGACATGGAGAGCCCTTAATGATAGCACAGCTACACAACTGCACAGTGATCAAGAGTTACTGAACTAAGAAAAACCTTGGCAAGTACTCCCTCAATTATTTCGGCCCTTGGGCATTTTGATGGGAAACTACTCATTGATATTATTCTTTTTCCAACATTCATTTTATAGAATATCAAGACAGAGTCAAATGTTGACTTACTATGGTAAATAGAGGGGAAAAAAGCCTGCTTTGATTTCCTTTCCTTTATTACCACCTTGGTTTTGTGTTGTAGAATGTCGATTAGGTTTGAAAAGAAGGTGGAAGATTGGGGGGGCGCATACTCTTCCCTTCAATGAAGACAAAAGATAGCAGCTATTTCATTCTGCTCTGTGAGTATGCTACTCTCCTTAATTCTTTCACCATCACATTAAGCTGTGATTATCAACAGGGTCCTCAAAAATGTATTACATTTTACCTTTACTCTAAAAAAATTAGTAAGCAATTACAGAGAAAGGATAAAAGTAGGACAAAAATGTTTTTATTTTTTTAGACCAGCTCAAATTTTCAGAGTTTAAAATGACTAGAAAGACAAACTGTTAGGTATTCAGAAGGAAAATGTGAATGTTTTCCCAAAGGCATTATTAACAATTAATAATCATTACACTGGTGCCTTGTTTACCTGACCTTGTGTAAATTCAGCAGCCTGGTAATTAGACCCATATTTTGCACATTTGTATATTTCCATGCACAGATTTGACTCATTCATTCATCCATTAAAATTTGCTTGACAGACGTAGATGAATAATCAAGCTACAATTTGTATTTACTGGATTATAGAAAATTGCCCAAACTGTTAAGTTCAAGGAAAGCGCATTCTTGTCTCTCTCTTGTGACTGATGTAAAGCAATTACACATCAGAGGATTGCCCAAAGCTCTCAGAAGAAGTGGCACTGCTTTTGCAATCTGGGGTCTTCAACAGTATCTTTTTTCTTAACGCTACAGATTGTTTAAAGATTAACTCTAACAGAGGGAAGAAAATCTCCCTGTGCATGTAAGTTTATCATTTAACTCATTACACTGCCATTTTATAGTAAAAAGCGATGTTCTGATCAACCTTCTACATCCAAAATAAACAATGATGCAACCTTATTCTGCAAAGTCACTGAAAGGCTTGAGGAGGAGAAATAAGGCAACTCTTTTTGGATAGGTTTGTGAAAAACACTTTTTCCTCAGGTTTCTAGAAAACAAATTATCAACAAGACCTGACCAGACCTCTCCCTAATATTAATCAGTGAGAAAGGCACTATAAGATTTCATATTAATGTATTTTCACGCAAAGAAACAGAACACATTTTAGTACTAACTGCTCCCTAAATACAGATGTTTAGTACTAGTCAAACATGTTGTCATGTGAAACTGTATTTTATACTATGGTATTCATTTTGCTTTTGCAGTCACTAACCAAACCATCACTAACATACGTTTTCTGGTCCAAGGTACAGTATTTCTTTTACACAGCTGAAGATACAACAATTTTGCTGTCTTAAATCCATCTCTTCAAACTGCTTATTTTGATTGTCTACTTTAGAAGGAACGATTCCTGACTTTAAAAAAAGTGTGCATATAGCCAGCATTATCAAACTTTTTAAACCTTAGATCATAAAACAAATTTTTAAAGAAATATACATAAAGATGCAAGTATATGTTTATATAATTTTCACTATAGACATGTAGCACCACAACTGAAAAAGAATTGTTTAGAACCCGTTTTCGTAAACATGTTAACATTTATGCAGTTCAAAATTTGGCTTGAAATAAATTCTCTGGTTAGGTAACAGTTAGACATCATGCCTGTCTTACTTATAAATTCAACAAATAAAAAGGTTCCCTAAATTTCTGAAATATACAACTGATTCACTTAGTATTACCAAAACCTAATTTGTTTCTTCCAAATAGCCCATCTTTTCTTCTCATAAGACAAACATCATGATGGAAATCTAACTTCTGTGATGATGGCCTGAAATCACACAAAGATTACCAGAGAACCAGGTAAAGCATTAGTCTAGAAAATGAGTTGCTCCTACAATCTACATGCTTATACAGAAATGGAATTCAGATCCTTCTAGAGAGTGTAACCTCACATAAAACTGAGTGTTGGCTGGATGTGGTGGCTCACACCTGTAATACCAGCACTTTGGGAAGCTGAGGCAGGCAGATCACTAGAGCCCACGAGTTCAAGATCAGCTTGGGAAACACGGCGAAAGTCCATCTCTACAAAAATACAAAAATTAGCTGGGTATGGTGGTGCCTGCCTGTAGTCCCAGCTACTTGGGGGGCTGAGGCAGGAGAATCGCTTGAGCTGGGGAGGCAGAGGTTACAGTGAGCTGAAATCACACCACTGCACTCCAGTCTGGGCAACGGGAGTGGAAACTCTGTCTCAAAAAAAGACAAAACAAAACAAAACCCAAAAAATACAACAAATGAGTATCTGCTGAGTCTATGGCATTATAATAGATGTTTCAGGAGTTTTACATCAAGAAGACATGGTCCTGGCAGTTTAACATGATAAAACAACTTTGATTTTAAAGCCAAACACAAAAGCTAGGTGTCTGACTCTTGCCCTCAACAGAAACACTGAGACATTGGTGGTGGGGACAGGGTGTTAGGATTCTGAAAGGGGAGGGACTGCTGTCCAAGGAGTCAGAGGCTGCTCAGAGAAAGTTTTATCCAGTGTGTGACTTAGATGATTTCCTTTTGGTTTGTTATCTGTTTGGCTGGTTGTCTTTTACAAGGTTCCAAGTGTTGTAAATTATATTTCACTCTACCTGTTAAAAGGAAAGTAACACAAAAGTACAGCTCTTCTATCAACGGCTAGTGATGGTAAGACAAAAAGAAAAGCCATCTAAACACATGTCCACTTCTTTGCTCTAGCTTGTTCCTACAGAGTTGCTTCTACTAGCAACCCCAGAACAGAAATGAAACACTGTATTACTATTATCTGAAAATACTTAATTCTGTACCACATACTCAAGTTATCTTCCAAAAATGGGAAATAGCCATTCTGAAGGTAGACAGAGGGGAGAGGTTCCCTGAAATCAAGGCCAAACAATTCTATAATGAGCCCTTCTCTGCTGAACTATCTTCTTCTGTCAGACCATTGGGTGCTCCATAACAGGAGGCAAAAGCCAACTAGGCTCTGTCACTCTTGTGCAAGAGTGCACTTGTGCATGCTAGGGCTAGGAAAAGAGCATGTAAAACCAGACAAATACACATGCATATACACATGGTGCTAAGGGCTTCTCAAAACTGTATTCTGGGGATTTAATTATGGTGTTAATAGGAAAAAGATATGACTGCCTAGTTTGAAGAGAACCTAAACCAACAATAATTTGAAAATCAGCCTTGGTGCTAAGAAGCCAGTTTCCTGGTCATGGTCTTGAGGGCAGGAAGGGTGCTATTAAGTAAAAGAAAAGATCAATACCACACCTGTGGTTCAAGAACAAGCTAGAAATGCAGAAAATAATTTTAAGGTGAAAACCTGCAAAATATGTGTATGTGTACGATGCAAGACTAAGTTTAACTTCTTAAGAGATTCCTAAGGTGAGTGAAATTTAGACAGCAAAAGAGATTAAAGATGACATTTTAGAAAATGCCATCCACTGGCTGTGGAGTCATTAACTATAAAAAGTAAGAATTGGGTATTCCATCAAACATAAATACTACACCCACAGCTTTTCTGAAGGTTCCAAAAATCACTCCCTTGCTCAAATAAGCAAATCCTGTGTCAGCCATGTCCCTGGCACTATGCTTTGCTCAGGTGACACGAAGCTAAACGCAACACAACACAGCGCAGCTTGTGTTCACAAGGAGCTCAAGGCCTGTGGGGAAAAAGAGTCAATCAACTTGGCAGTAGGTGCTGCCACAGAGGTGTGTACAAAAGGTTATGGGAGCATGCAGAAGACAATAAGACATTTTGCCTGGAGAGCTGAGTGAAGAAGGCTTTCCAGAGACTGTACCACTGAAGGCAGAAGAATTTCACAAAGTGGGATGTCACAGGTCCTGGGCTATGGTACTACGCAGAGGAGATGGCAGGAGTGAAAGTGTGGAGAGAGCCAAGCATATGGGATCTTTAAGGAATGCCAAGCTCTCCAGTGTGGCGGGCAGATGGTTTGCAAGGGATACTAAGGGTAGAGAAGGTGGAAAGGCTGGCTTGGGGCCTAATGCAGTGCTCCAAAATCTGAATTTTAATCTGTAAGAAATGAGCAACCACCGAAGGTTTTTAAGCTGGAAGATGACATTATTAATCCTGTTTTAGAAAAATAATCCTGGAAATGATATAGAGAATGGACTGATACAAAAACAAGGGAGATCGAGAGAATGGACTGATATAAAAACAAGGGAGCTAAGAACAAGATGGCCAGGAACTGAATTAAAGCAGTGAGAATGGAGGAAAAGGCAATGTAAGTGGAATATAATACAACACCACGATATCCAGTGTGGACAACTTGCGGGCTTTGGTCATCCTGAGCTGGGAAATACTGGAGGGTATCGCTCTGAATACCTCACAGGAATACTGTGAGGGACAAACTAGGTACAGTACAAAAAAATGCTTTCAAAACTGCAAGGTACTGTGCAATATACAATGTATATTAACATAACAGAAGCTAGTCCAAAAGAGACTATGGTGAGTCACGGACAAGGTCGAGAGGGTAGTGACAGAACTGAAGTTCTCAAAACTACTTTAAAAGCTTGGAAAGACCATAATTCCTCAGCATACTGGATCAGATGATGTCATGAAATCATTAGGCAGGTCTCCTAGAAGAGATACAGGAAAGATGACATTTCTATACAAACTACTCCTCACCTAGGTTTATACAATCACATCCACAACAGAGAAGAGAAGAAGCAATGCTAATAATCCACTATTTGTCAAGAGTCAGCAATAAACCTGAAGACTTAAGAAGGATGGTAAATGTATAAATATGAAGAAGACACAATGGATATTTTTGCTTTCCAAAAATTATTTTTGGTCGCATGAGAACTCATTTTTTTGTTTTAGAAATTTAACTCCCTTCTTATTTATAAGTACACGATCAACTTGATACAGGCGTGAAAGTATATATACCTTTTACTTTCATAGTCTCATATATAGCACATGGAAATTACATGTTAACTATTCAGTGGTACATTAGAATTCATTAACATGTATTTTTTAAGGGTTTTCAAACCCTTAAAAATCCTTTTAGAAATCTCTCTAGGCATATATATACATATAGATATTTATGTAAATCTATGAATTTTACAAAAGTAAAATTACAATACAAAAGCTGGTGTTTTAAAAACTTGGCAGTACTATGTGGCTGAATATTTGAACTAATCAATAAAGATTTACAAAATAAAATTTAAAGGCTACATATTAACAATGAATTTATGTAGAATATTTTTAACATTTCATGGATCCTCAGTATTCCTTTGAGAACCAAAAGGTACTCCTTAGTTATATAAATCTAACAAAACATGTACAGCACCCATAAGCTGAAAACTATAAAATGTTAATGGAAGAAAACAAAGAAGATCCAAATAAATGAGACATAAAATGTTCATATATTGGAAGACTTGACATAATAAAGATGTCAATTCTTCCCCAATTGATACAGATTTAACACAATTCCAATAAAAATTTTGTTGATAAAGACAAGCTAACTCTAAAATTTATATGGAAAGGCAAACAAACTAGAATTAAGACATTTTTCAAAAAAATAAAATGGAAGAATTGCACAAGACTTACTATAAAGCTACAGTAATCAAGATGTGTGGTACTGGCAAAAGAATAAACAGATCAATGGAAGAGAACAAAGAGTCCAGAAATAGACCCACACAAACATGCTCAAATGGTTTTTAACACGGGTGCAAAAGCAATTCAGTGGAAGGATAGTCTTTTCAGCAAATGGTGTTGGAACAACTGGACGCACACAGACCAAAGAAAAAATTGAACCCTGCCCTAACTTTATAAAAATTAATTCAAAATGGATCATAGACATAGATATAATATTTGAGTTATTAGTCATGAGATCAAAAGCACAATCAATAAAAGAAAAATACTGATATACTGGACTTGATAAAAATTAGAACTTTTTCTCTGTGAAAGACATTATCAAGAAAATGAAAAGACAAGCTACAGACTGGGACAACGTATTTGCAAATCACATATCCAACAAAGGATCTATATCTAGGATATATAAAGAACTTTCAAAACTTAACAGCAAAAGAATAAACAATCCATTTTTTTTAAATGGGGAAAAACTTGGGACACTTCACCAAAGTGGACATAAGGATGACAAATAAGCACATAAAAAGATGTTCAACATCATTAGTCATTAGGGAAATGTAAATTAGTATCATGATGAGCTACCATTTCATACATATTAAAATGTCTAAAATAAAAAATACCAACAATATCAAGTGCCAGTGAGCATGCCCAGTAAATGGAACTCTCATATGCTGGCAATGAAAAAAAAATACCGCCATTCTGAAAAATAGTTTGGCAATGTCTTAAACGGTGAAACATACACTTAGCATATGAGCCAGCAACCCTACGCCTGGATATTTATCCTAGAGAAATGAAAACTTATGCACTGACAAAAAAACCTGTACGTGAATGTTTATAGCATCTGAACTCATAATTTCCCCAGAATGGAAACAACCCAAATATCCTTCAGTGAGTAAATGGATCAAACAAACTGACAGATCCATGATAGAATATATTCAGCAATAAAAGGAATGAACTGAGGGAAAGAAGATAGTCTCAAAGGCTGTATGAGTCTATTTATACGACACTCTCGAAAACACAAATTTCTACTAATGAGAACAGATCATAGTTGACAGAGTTAGGAGTGGGAAGGAGGGTGTGATTATAAAGGAATAGCAGGAGGGAATTTTATAGGACTATTTTGGGAGTTTTAAGGGTTTTTGTAGGAACTGTTTTATATCTTGATTGTGGTGGTGAATGCATGAATCTATACACAAGCTCGAATATGTAAAAGAACAAACTCAGCTATAGACTTGAGTAGGTTAAAATGGATGCATATTTGAATATAGGAAAGTTATCTTTTTACATGGTTTAACATCTAGGTTTAATTTCTAGAAAGCAAGAGTAGTAAATATACAGTTGATCCTTGAAGAACACAAGTTCGAACTGTGTGGGTCAACTTATACATGGATTGTTTTCGACCAAAACACATGAAACCCACATACATGGAGTGCTGGCTTTTCCTATCTGAGGGTTCCACAGGGTCAACTGTGGGACTTCAGTATGCACGGGTTTTGGTATACATGGAACACTGCCCCCCACCCCTAGTATACCTAGGGATGACTACTTGACTGTTGGAACCACTGATCATGGCGTTGAAGTTCTCTGTCTTCATGACCCACTGAAAGGATGAAATGAATTGAAGATATGATTTAGTTTTCTTTCCCAAATCCTCAGAGCTGAAATTTTCTTGTGACGAAGCTCCAATGGAAATATTAGAATTTCCCTCCAATGTTCTTTGGAGGAATTGTCCTTCAAATTTCATTTTATATTCACAGATCAGGTACCTACCCACTCCTTGCCAAGCAAAGAAACACACACCTTACAAAGTTTCATTCTGTGCATCTTTGGGATTGGCAGCATATTCAGTATGTTGGGTCCCAGATGGAAGATCATGCCAGAAAGTATGACCCTGTTCTGATTCTTGACTGTGGTAGTAGTTATATGATTCTGTGCATTTGTCAACACTTACAGAACTGTAAACCAGAGTGAACTGTACTGAATATAAATTTAAAAACAAATTTTCAAAATGCAACCAACACCCCTCCCCCCAAAGTAACACATGTTTATTGCACAACACTTAAGAGTAACAGAAATATAAAGACACAAATTAAAACACCCATACAAATCCTCAATAAAATACTGGCAAACCGGATCCAGCAGCACATCAAAAAGCTTATCCACCATGATCAAGTGGGCTTCATCCCTGGGATGCAAGGC
>NW_012114489.1:2841373-2914928 GCF_000951035.1 Colobus angolensis palliatus | reverse complement strand
AAAAAAAAAAACAAAAAAAACCCTAAATGATGGATTGATAGGTGCAGCAAATCACCATAGCACATGTATACTGATGTAACAAACCTGCACGTTCTGCACATGTATCCAGAACTTAAAGTAAAATTTTAAAAAATGATTAATTTTGTGGTAGGTGAATTTTACCTACCTTTCCCTCTTCCCCCAGCCTCTGGCAACGACAGCAAAAAATCTATGTCTGTCAGTATGGATTTACTAATTCTGGATATTTCACATAAAAAGAATAATGCAAAAAACAAAACAAAACAAAACAAAAACAACAAAAAACACCCATATCACTATCACTCAAGATGATCACTATTAACATTCTTGTATGTATTTTTCCAATTATTTACACATGTCTAAATGTACATAGTATCTTTATCACATAACTGAATCATTCCTTATACACTAATTTGTTTCCTCCTGTTCTCCCCGTTAACATTTATCTCACATTTTCCTGTGTCTTTATTCTCACAAAATGTTGTGTCAATTGCTCAGATCATATACTCTCCCATTGATATAGCATAATGTATTTAATAAACATTTACTCTTAGATATATCCAATTTTTTTTACTACCAAAAAAATAATTCATCAATGTATATTCTTGCACATAAATTTTGGGCTTCTTTCTTTCTTTTTTTTGAGACGGAGTCCCACTCTGTTGCCCAGGCTGGACTGCAGTGGCGTGCTCTCGGCTCACTGCAACCTCTGCCTCCTGGGTTCAAGCGACTCTCCTGCCTCAGCCTCCCGAGTAGCTGGGATCACAGGCATGCGCCAAGATGCCAGGCAAATTTTTATATTTTTAGTAGAGATGGGTTTCGCCATGTTGGCCAGGCTGGTCTTGAATCCCTGACGTGAGATGATTGACTGCTCAGTCTCCCAAAGTACTAGGATTACAGGCGTGAGCCACCACACCCAGCCTGGGGTACATCTCTTTAGGATAAATTGCTAGAGCCGAAGGTGAAGGTTCTGGAATCCATAAAGTCAAAACACTTTTTATAATATTACGATGATACTATTGGTGTTTTTTCACTGTGTTGACATTTGCATTAATGGTGCAAAGTCAATGATGGGTAAAACTCTTGGCACATTAGCATCAATCAAAGTAGTGGCCCACTGTGGCCAGGCGCGGTGGCTCAACGCCTATAATCCCAGCACTTTCGAAGGTTGAAGCAAGGCGGGTGAATCACCTGGGTCAGGAGTTCAAGACCAGCCTGGCCAACATGGTGAAACCCCATCTCTACTAAAAATACAAAAATTAGCCGGGCGTGGTGGTGGGTGCCTATAATCCCAGGTACTCGGGAGGCTGAGGCAGGAGAATAGCTTGAACCCAGAAGGCAGAGGTTGCAGGGACCCAAGATCACGCCACTGTACTCCAGCCTGGGGGACAGAGTGAGACTCCATCTCAAAACAACAACAACAAGAACAACAACAACAACGTAGTGGCCCCAAACTGTACTCTTCATTATTGTATTTCTCATCATCATGTGCCCAGAATCTAACAAATAGATAACTAAGCCAGTTTCACTAAAGAAAGTCCTCAATGAAAATAAAATTCTATTAAATTACAACATTTAAATATATATCCTTTTATTATCATGTTCAACACATGTTGAAGTACAGTATTTGTTTCCGAGCAAAGCATCTGTGCAACTGTCTGAGTTGCAAGCTGAACTAATCACTCTGTTCAAAGAACACCATCTTTACTTAAAAGAATAACTGATAGATAACTATGGTTATCTAGACCTGGGTGTCTGGCAGACATCTTCTCAAAAATTAACCAACTGATCCTGTGACTTCAAGAAAAACCAACTGACAGTACTTATAAGCAATGACAAATTTCTAGCTTTCAATTAGTTTTCACTGGAACATTTGTATACACCACCATGAGCTCAACAGCTTCCCAATATTTAGACTTTTTTGATGAGACTGGTGATGATATGAACAAATGTGATTTCAAAAAAATTGTATAATGAATTTGGAAATTCTTCATGTCGGTGAACCAGTATTTTCTAAGTGACCAAGGCATGATGTTACAAAATCATGCATAGGTAAATGATCTGCTCAAAGTGCAAGACAGAGCAATGGATTTTAATATACCAGAGCACAAAAAGTTTACTGATATGATTTCAGATTCCACATTGTAAATAACCTTTAAGAAACTATATCATTACAAGATGTGGTGTAGTGACAAAAAAAGAATATCCACATAAAATAAAACTCTTCATTTTCCTCAGTACTTTAAGAGTATACAGGGGTCCCACAAACCAAAAGGTTTGAGAACCACTGTGCTATACCACTTACATACATTCAACAGTAAGGGAATCTATTTTGCTGGAAAATTTTAAAGAGGTCTCTCTTGAATCTGGGCTTTCCTTTGATCTTTCTTTGCTGATCTATTTCTGGAAGAAGTGGCTCTTGAGGGAAAGCTGTAGTTGAAAGAAATCATCCCCAAAAGATTAGCCATAACTTTATCCACATAATTTATAAATCCTTAGTATACATATAGATATAAATCCTGGACAGTTTTCTTTTTTTCTTGCCACTTCATGCCAAGATTCTTGAACATTCTTTGATGGTGGATGGACACTGAAGCCCTGCTAGGCTGGGCTCCTGAGAGCTGGACTGGCAAATCATCTAGGTTCCCAGAAGCATCAAGAGCTCCTCAAACAGCCAAGAAACCATGAGCACTTGAATGGTCTGAATGAGGCCAAGGATCTTCCAGTAAACAAGCTGGGTGATGGACCTTGTTGGGAGCAAGCCCCCCCAAAATCTGGCCATAAACTGGCCCCAAAACTGGCCATGAACAAAATCTCTGCAGCACTACATGTCCATAATGGCCTTAACGCCCAAGCTGGAAGGTTGTGGGTTTACAGCAATGAGGGCAAGGAACACCTGGCATTAAAGACGTTCTTAAGCCACAAACAAAAGCATGAGTGATTTATGCCTTAAGGGCATGTTCCTGCTGTAGTTAACTAGCCCAACCTATTCATTTAATTCGGCCCATCCCTTCATTTCCCATAAGGGATACATTTAGTTAATTTAATTTCCATAGAAACAATGCTAATGACTTGTTTGCTGTTAATAAATATGTGACTAAATCTGTTTGGGGCTCTCAGTTCTGAAGGCTGTGAGACCCCTGATTTCCCACTTCATGCCCCTATATTTCTGCGTGTGTGTCTTTAATTCGTCTAGCACCACTGGGTTAGGGTCTCCCCGACCAAGCTGGTCTCTGCAGACCTCACAAAACTACCCACCCTGAGAGTTACACTATAGCACAGTAAAAACGAAAACAAAAACTTGGAAGAACTATCAAGAGTCAGATGAGTTTTGAACCAAGACAAAAAGTTATACATTGGTTTTCAAAAGAAAGCTAAGGTCAGCTGGGCACGGTGGCTCGTGCCTATAATCCCAGCACTTTGGGAGGTCAAGGCAGGCGGATCACCTGAGGTCGGGAGTTCGAGATCAGCCTGACCAACATGGAGAAACCCCATCTCTACTAAAAATACAAAATTAGCCGGGGGTGGTGGTACGTGCCTGTAATCCCAGCTACTCAGGAGGCTGAGGCAGGAGAATCACTTGAACTCGGGAGGCGGGGGTTGCGGTGAGCGGAGATCACACCATTGCATTCCAGCCTGGGCAACAAGAGCGAAAATCCGTCTCAAAAAGAAAAAAAAAAAAAAGGATTTCAGGACAGTAACTGCAGAACATTAAAGTTCCACAGTGTGACTGCATTGGTCTC
Organism: Colobus angolensis palliatus; assembly: GCF_000951035.1. NCBI lineage: Eukaryota > Metazoa > Chordata > Mammalia > Primates > Cercopithecidae > Colobus > Colobus angolensis. The sequence goes on along the minus strand of NW_012114489.1, from coordinate 2,911,167 downwards.
CTGCCTGAGAATCACTTGAACCTGGGAGGCAGAGGTTGCAGTGAGCCGAGATCATGCCATTGCACTCCAGCCTGGGCAACAAGAGCGAAACTCCGTCTCAAAGAGAAGAAAAAAAGCAAGTTAAGGTCAACACGTGATTTATGTCAAGGTCAACACGTGATTTATGTCAAGCTCAAAACAAACCAACACCCATCATTTGGAAAACACCAGTGCTCTAATTCTCATCAGTAGTAGTATTTCTTGGAATCCAGGCTTAGAGAATTTTTCCATGGCACGTTGGAAAGGCAGCTGAATTAACCTCCTCCTAAACAGAAATACGGTTATTCCATTAAGACAAGACTAAGCTAGACAGGATCATCTGGAAATTCTTATCTGCAACTATCTACAAAGGGCTGATTTCCATGTGTGAACCAAAATGTACATTCTCTGGGCAAACCAAATATGAAAAACAGCCATCGCCTGGGGGCACTCTCCTCCGATCTCTTGTTGAGGCATGCAGCAGAGAACTGATAGTAGTTCCTGTTTTGTTCCTTGAAGTCAAGAAGGTCAACTGTGTGAAAATCTCACTTTTGAAAGGTTAAATGAAATCTATTCTGGTTCAATTTCTTACTCTACTACAAGATAGTAGCTCCAGATGACTGGAGTTAGACCTGAAGTTGAGTTTTTCCTAAATACACAAGGTTCGAGAAATCAAACTGAAGAAAGTAATTCTACTGTTTTGGCACAAGTAGTTTTCTGTTTTTACCCACTTGTTTTCAGGTATCTGACAACTCCTATGGCATTTCCTCAGCATTTCAAAAAGCTTCCAATTTTCCCATCAGAGGCGGCAAACCATAACAGAAGTTGCTGAAACCCCAGGTTCAACACATGTGCTTCCTTTCAATGGCTGTACTAGTCCATTGCTGGATGGCTATCATCAGCCTTCTGGACTCATACCCCAGTCAGCCTTGTGACCTGGCCTAGCCTGTAATGCGAATGGTGAAGGCTCTTGATCCATCCTACTCCAAGTAAGAGTGACTGCAGAGAAGATGCTAAGCAACTTGGTATCCATAACTGGCTGTCTTCCAAGTTATTATGGGCAGGATACTAGATTAAGATCTCCAAGTATGGTCACAGTCTTGATGCTACTATGTGTGACCTGGGAGAGTTACTTGATAGCACCAACCTCTCAGAACATCATGAACTCATTCAATAAAATTTACCGAGCACCTATCAGGTTAGGCACAATACTGGGTGCTGTAGTGTTCTGTGCTACTGTCATATTCTAAGATGTAGTATTCTGTGCTATTGCCTTGAAAGAGTTATAGCCTAGTATCCATTTCCCAACGCTGACTTTGAGACTCGATTCACCAACATTGAAAAGGAAACTACCTTATTGGCAAACTGAAGGGAGGGCCAAGAGGAAACACAGCACAATTTGGTATCCTTCTAAATGGATGGGAGAGGGAGCTTCCAGATGGATACCTTGGAGAGACCTTGGAAAGACCTGGGCACCAAGGCCCCGGCCCAGATCTGAATCTCTGGTGTTTCTGAGCACACAAAAGGAACACAGCTGAGCCACGTTCATTCATCATGTCTCAGATTGGAACAGTGATAATTAATAATGAGTTCTCTCTAGGTACTTTCTCAGCACCTTAAGTGCATTATCCCATGTAGTCCTCATTATGACCTTATGGGGTGGGTACTATTATTTACCATGATCATTTCATAGGCTAGGAAACCGTGGCTTAGAGAAGTTCAGTACCTAGCCCAAGTTACAGATCTGGTAAGAGACTAGCAGTGGCTAGTCTGATCACTGATAAAATGGAGTGCTAAGCTTTCAGAATGCAGGGAAAGCAATGGAAAGGGCTACGGTTATATATAACTGCCTTCATCCCCGACAAAAAACGTAGGAGGGTGGATATCCATATATAGGGAATGATACAGGTAAGGAAGAGACTACTAACCAAGCTCAGATCTCGTCAGTGGCTCTGGTGTTAGTCCTCAATCAGCAACAATATTCTCTGCAGTCTCAGCACCTCAGAATTTGGTGACGGTTCCATGTTAGTCCCCCAAAATCATGCTCTAGATCTGAGCCTCCCCAAACTGGGTTCATGCCATAAGGTCATGATTAAATGAAATAAAAGATAAAGGGGTCTTCTGATAAATGTCAGTTATTCTACTAAGGATAAAAGTCATGCGGTATAAGTGGCTGCATCTGAACTTATTTGCTTATTAGAACTCCTTTACAACAATACTATATACCATGACAAGCTGCTTGTAGAGAATACATAGCTGGCATGTTCTAGGGAACTGGATTTGATTGTTACTTAGATTTGTACAATGATAAATTACTTACAATGAGATTCTATTCCAGTCACCAGTCCCTTGTTCTTAATTTTTCTGTGAGAACATGCCATGTCATAGCAGCAAAATGTTATACCTGACTCAAAAAAATGAGCTTGCTTGACAACAACAACAACAAAAATTAGCCATTCCAAATAAAAACATACCAATCCTCCATGAATGGACACTGGTGTTAGAATGCCACATTTAAGGCCGGGCATGGTGGCTCACGCCTGTAATCTCAACGCTTTGGGAGGCCAAGGAGGGAGGACTGCTGGAGGCCAGGAGTTCAAGACCAGTCTGGGAAACATAGTGAGACCCTATCTACACAAAACTTAAAATAAAAAATCAGCTGGCCAGGCGCGGTGGCTCACACCTGTAATCCCAGCACTTTGGAAGGCTGAGGTAGGTGGATCACGAGGTCAGGAGGTCGAGACCATCCTGGCTAACACTGTGAAACCCCGCCTCTATTAAAAATACAAAAAATTAGCCGGGTATGGTGGCGGGTGCCTGTAGTCCCAGCTACTTGGGAGGCTGAGGGAGGAGAATGGCATGAACCCAGAGGCGGAGCTTGCAGTGAGCCAAGATTGCGCCACTGCACTCCAGCCTGGGCGACAGAACAAGACTCTGTCTCAAAAAAAAAAAAATTAGCTGGGTATGGTAGTATGTGCCTATAGTCCTGGCTACTTGGGAGGCTGAGGCGGGAGGATTGCTGGAGTTCAAGGCTGCAGTAAGCCATGATCGTACCACTGCACACCACCCTGGGTGACAGAATAAGACTCTATCTCTAAAAATTAAAAAGACAAAAGGAATAAAAATAAAGAATATCACATTTTAAAAATGCAGTTGGTATCCCTGGCATTCATTTATGTTTGGCTTCCCAATCAAATAGTATGAAGCAAAAACAAATACTAATTTTCAATATGTTCTTTTTGTTTGGTTTTAATAAGATTTAGGATGAGTTCTATGGATTCCTAAAAAAATTACCCTTCTTCAAGCACCGCTGGGCAGCATGGATTGGGCTGCCTGTGATGTTGAATGGGTGGGATGGATATCTATTGCTTCTTTGTATGCCTTTTGTACCACTTATAATTATGCTGTTAGAGTCTACAAAAAAGAAACCAAATTTATTCTTTTTAAATGTTCTAAATATAAATGCAGAAGCAAGGAAGTAAACAATAATTCCAAAAGTGCTTAGAGTTTAAACTTTTTGAAGTAATATACCTATGATTCTACCGCATATTGCAACCTATAACCTAAAAACTATCAAACCACATCACCACAGGTAAGAAATGAGAAATTTTGAGGGTTATTGAACACTGCATATTTGCAGTGAAACTACAGTAGAGTTACTGAATACCATTGCATGGCTCTAAAACTCACAGGTCCACCTGCACAAGATAGCTCTGTTGAGAAGTGAAAGACAACGGAAATGAAAAGCTTTGTTAGTGATTTACATGGGTGTGGGCAAGACGGATAGAGTGGGAGGCTGCTTCATCTCTAATTTATCAGATTTATTTATTTAGTTTTGTGCATTCCTAACAAAATTACCCTTTTTCAAGTACTGTTGGGAGCCATAAATGGTGCTTACTTGTGATGCTAAATGGGTGTGTATTTTTGTGGAGCAAATATTTTAACCAATATTTTACCCTGCCCTCATTGCACTTTTGATAAAAGGCAGCTCTAATTCAATACCCGGCTTAACATTATGCTTGGGGGTTGTTATTAATTTTGTCCTCTAGGAATGCATATCCACTTTAAAATTTAAAAGTTTTTTTTTTTTTTTTTGAACTTGCAAAGATGAAAAACAAGCTTAATATGGACTTTTTTTTTTTTGAGATGGAGTCTCGTTCTGTCGCCCAGGCTGGAGTGCAGTGGCGCCATCTCAGCTCACTACAAGCTTTGCCTCCCAGGTTCACGCCATTCTCCTGCCTCCGCCTCCCGAGTAGCTAGGACTACAGGTGCCCGCCACCACGCCCAGCTAATTTTTTTTTTTTTTTTTTTTTTAAGTAGAGATGGGGTTTCACCGTGTTAGCCAGGATGTTCTCAATCTCCTGACCTCGTGATCCTCCCGCCTCAGCCTCCCAAAGTGCTGGGATTACGGGCGTATTACCACGCCCGGCAATATGGACTCTTCATACACTACGAAACATCCCACTCTACTTCCTGGTGTGTGGCCTCTTCCAAAAGAACTCACAGCCACCATGCTAAGGCTCAGCATCATTGGTCAAACGCTCTCTTCTTCCCTAGGTGCTTAAACATGTATGCATAAGGAAGTTTTCGCATCATAAGGCAACATACACTGCACATTATTTTTTAAATTCCTCATAAATGTGGGTCCAAAAGAGATTTAAAAATGTGGCTTATGACACAATACAGTAAGAAATAAAAGAGAAAAACACAAGGAGAGAACAGAAAGAGAGTAACAAAACTAGGCATCCACTTTCTTTGCTACGTTATATAGAGATAGATTCTTCTATTAGAACAATGAAAGTACATTTAGGCTGGGTGCTATTGTGCATCATGATGATATTTCTGGTTAATGTCTCTTTGCCTGGTATTTGGTTTGGGGAAAAAACAAATTAAGGCTATTGAGTTGGGGACAGGCATATACTGAAATGCAGAGTTGTCAGTGCCATAAAAAATAGAAAAGTAACAAAGAACTTTATTTGTCATGGCTTTCATGACCTTAAAATATTGTAGAATTTTGTGTTAACCGAAGAATCCTATATCCCACTAATAAATCTTATGTCAATCTGACAGCAATATAAAAAATTTTAAGGAAAAAACAGCAAAATATAACCTTTACTTGTCAGTTTTTTGGCTACTAAACATCAAGATACATGTACTTCTGAGAGCAAGGGCTGTGGCAGAGATCACACATAAAACAGAAAGAAAGCACAGCCCCTGTCCTCAAAAAGCTTAATTCGGGAGAATTCTGAGATTATAAAGCCTACAACAACTTTCTATGGAGTGAGACCACCAATTTCTGGCCCTACCAACTATCAGAGGTTATCATACGCATGGTACCAACAAGCTGTTCATGTGTTCTTTGAGATGGAGGGCCAGCCCCATCTAGGGCCAGCAATATCTCAATGTTTAAAAATCATAGTAAAGTACTCATATAATGTACAAGTGGCTAGAAACACTAGAAGGCTGGTGGGGAACACACTTCACCCCCATCGGAATACTCTAAAACCTGCATAAGCCATCAGTAAAAATTTAGGAACATATTTGAGTTGACTATCACTACTGCATCTTCTAGAGCCTCCACCTTTAGAGGCAAATGGCACTTTAAGTATTAAAATGGGGGTTTAATATACTTTAAAAAGAACAGTACTTGAGATGAATGTAAATGACCCAATACCCTCCTCCCAGGTACTAAGAGGGGTCACATTTCCCATTTATCAGCAAGTCATCAGGATAGGCCAGTATCTCAATCTCAGCCTCTCTTCTGTGGCTGCTTCTTGGATGGCTGAGGGGAACACTTCAAAAATGAACCAGCTAAACAAACTTCCCAGCAGCACTTGACAGAGCTACACCTATTCTTCCCATTTCCAAAGCAGTGGAGAATTAATTACCAGTTCTATGGATCTATTGTAAGTATAATAGACTAAAGAGCTATCACAGACACATTTATTGTAAAAGCACAATCCCAAGAGTGTCTAGTGGAGGGCCAAAACGATTAACACAAATGCTTTGTCAGATCAAAGATAAAACCTGCACCGCCCAATTGAGGAATGAATTAGAACAGTGGGTTATCTTTCAAATTAACCAGGGCAGTTAGTGAGGAAAATTTCATGAAAGTGTAATTCTTAGCCTTTGTGAATCCACACAGCAGGCATTCTGCCAGCTGACAAGATGATGAAATTTTCATGCTTAAAAAAAGCCCTCTTCATTTCCCAATTTAGATTAGCTAGTGTTTCTCTCCCTTTTGTGTGTGTATGTCTATTTGCTCTTCTGGAGCAGAATTTAAGGGGAGGGGGAACACATATCAATTTTTCACTGTAAAACGGAGTCTTTCAAAAACATCCCTAAAAGCTTAGAGTTATAGTCTTTAAGCTGCTTTTTTATGATTTTCAAAAAATACCAGTTCGATTTTAACTTTATACAAAGGAACCAACAAGGACCAGGGCATGAAATCAGCTTTGAATTAAGGATTTCTGTGCTACCTCAAAGTCTTTCAACACTTCATCAAATCTCAAGACAAAGCAGAGTTGTCTTCTTCCTAAAGAAATTAATATATTACTTAAAATATCCTGGCTCAGTGCTTTTTGTATTTCTATGTATATCAAAGTTTAAATGTTATAGGAAATTAGAATTCAGGGGATACAATCATTGCTATAGATGAGGAGCAAAAAGCCTCTCCTTTCCCATAAAGGAGCCAATATTTATTAAAATATTATAACGTGATACAGATTGCTTCTCAGATAAACAAATATTTGTTATATCACATTTACTCAGTCAGTCCTGTTAATTCATGACAGAAGGTAACAGAACATGTGATGTACTTTTCCAAAATTAAAGTAATTTACAAGTATACTTTGTTACCCCAAACTTTTGTACCTTTTTTCTTGACAATCTAATTTCTTAGTCATCTAGAACTATGTTTCTTGGCAGGTGACAGTGTTTGGTCAAGTACCATATTCCATTCATCTTCCTGGAGTCCCTTCCTCATGAAGATACCTTCCTTTCTCAGTGCAGGTTGACTTCCCCTACAGTGCTTCTAAGACTAAAATTAAAACAATATTGAGACTCCTTGCCTTCATTTCACAAACAACTTTAATGTCCAGTGGGTAGTATTTTTTAAGTTGCTAAATAGGAGAAAACCATTTTGGTAATTAGCTTCAGAGACAGTCACTTAACCTCAATACTTACTATCAATATCTTTACCTCAGTACACTTGGTATATTAGTCTCCAACTGGATTACCATCACCATGATAAATCACACTGAACTAATAACTGTAATCAGTATCACTTGAGGCACAATAACAAAAGAAACTCAATGCTATGTCCCTCTAGGAGGAAACAAGATGGTCTACCAATGAAGTAGAACCTAAAGGTGTAGGGGCTTTTTGTACAAAAGCTCTGATCTGGAAAATATTTGAAATATTTGTTTAGCATGGGGCCATAAGAACGAATCATGGATTTCTTTCTCTGCCATCCAATCACATATAATTCAGATCAGAAAGTAGAGAAATAAGTTCCTAACTTTGAGGATAGTCATATCAATTTTTAACCCCAGGAGTGACATATGGCTATTTTGATCAGAAATCCCTTAGAAATGTCAATCAAGTGGGCAGTTAACTACAAAAACCTGTTACTTGATGTTAGTGAGATGGCTGGCAAAAAGACAATTAAAGCAAATGCTCTAGAAACCTTGTGTTAAATATCTGGATCCCTAAAAGTAGGTTATTTAGCTTGAAAACTATTTATATAACCACCACCACAACATACACATAAATTAGGTTAGAAATCAATCTTTCAGTCAGGGCGTATTTCTAGCTATACAGAAGATCATTTTTCAGAGTATTTGCAACTTAGTCAAAACAGACTATTCCTTCTTAAAGAAGGAAATAGATGGGTTTCTTCTAGTATTAACATTTCCGTGGTGAAGATCTTGATAGACTAAACACAGAGAGAAAACTCAGAATTCTTCCCAAGAGTCAAGCAAGGATCATACTCTGTTCAATGAGGCCTGTAAATGAGGAGCTGAATAGTTTTGATTTGGCCTAAATTTTCACGTGCTGCACATTTCATCTACTGAGGAATGTGACCCCACAGACAACTTTTATTCCCATCTACTGTTCAGTAAGGGCAGCACAGGATTATTCACTAAAATGTGTCAGATTTTCCCAAAATGTAGTCATAATTATTATTTTTTATTAATGTTTAGGCAAACTCACTTGCTTTTCTGATAAATATATTCAACACCAAAATCATAATACTGGAACTCTATGTTTTTACTCTTCATCTTAATGATCTAATAGTTGCTTTTCACATAATGAGTTCTATTTTAAAGAAGAAAATGCTGTTACATGTTAACTAATACATGAGGAGAAAGTACAGAACGATCTTTAGAAAAGTCATAGGTCTTAACTAATGTATGTTTTTTTTTTTTGGAAATGTGTTGCCAATGTAGCTTTTAAAAAGAAGTTACAGTGAACTTTCAAGTTAACAGAAAATTTGTTTAGATGACAAATGACATACTGAAACACTAAGAAAAATCAAGTGGGAAATGTGAAGTTTTTAATTTTTGAAGAGAAAAAAACTGATTCATGTGAAATGTGTTAAAAACAAAAACTCTGAATAAAAGCCTTGTTTCCAATGAAGACAAATCACTCATTGTTCTATTCTGGCATTTATACTATAAATTTATAAAAATTAGACATTCTCTTTTGAATGCCAGACAAACTGCATTTAAATTTAAAAGATACTTGATTTCCTCAGAAAACTAGGGTATGGAGTGGTTCAGAGTGCTACACAAACACAAAGTATTGGTTTTGTGTGGGCAGTCTACTAAGATCACCACACATAATCTACTGGCTCTACTTGTTGACAATAGCCAATAGTGATTTTTTTCTTCCTTTATCCAAAGATCTAAGCAATCATTTAATTAGTCTTATTAAGGTAACAATAAACTAAAACATTTCTTAATTATATTCCTTTTTTTTTTTAAAGTAAAAATTTCATTATTTAAAATACTGCTCATAAATGAAAGAGATGTAATGCCTGAAAGAAATTATCAAACAATTTGTCAGGCTAATATGCCAAAATTACATACTTTATCATATTAATATTAATAGCATTTCACTAGGAATTTTTCCCAAAAGTCTTTTCAAAATTTTACAGTTTCATGAAAACCAAAAAACAAGTCAAACCTCAATAAGTTGTGCATGTAAGAATGTCATTATGGATACTTACATCGTAGTACTTTTTAATGAAACGTCTAATGTCCATGATCAATTTGTTGCTCAGTTGTACTGTAAAGGTCAGAGGTGAAGCCTTACAATCGATGTTACTGCAACGATACAAGCTGGGCTCCATATCGGTTCCCTACATAAGTCAGGACAAGTATACAAAAAGTTACTGTGAGGCTATAAAAGGGTTTTTGTGCTTTAAAACTTACGTGCTGTCCTAGTGTTGAATATTCTTAATTCGTTTTATTGGTGAGTTTTTAACCCTATCTTCTCAATTATTTTCCTTCCAAAGACCGCTTTAGTCACACATACCTTCCATTCCTTGCCATCATCATAATGGAGTGCAAAGTCAAAGGGAAAACGCTGAAATCACTATTTTACATTTCCTACACGAGGGACTCTATGGATAAAATAATGTTTCCTCTGTAAATACCAGTGAAGTCATGTTACTGGAAATAAACCTCCTTCTTAGAGATACTGATTAAAAACTTTAAATTTGTATTTATTCATTACAAACTTGAAGAAAAACAAGAGCCTTTATCACATTAGTCTGTTTTCATCTTGTCAACTTAATTTTAAAAATAAAGTTTAAAAGTTAAAAGTGTAGTACCACAAAAACAGTATCACTTACTGTCTGCTTAGCAAATCTAAAATTTTGGCAATTTTTCCAAAAAATGAAGTGCACTGGGGGAGGGAGGCAGGAGAAGTAAAAATCTGAAATAAATAAATATTAATATTTGGAGAAAACATTTTGTTTTGTTGTGTTTTGTTTTAAACAAAGACAAGGCAAATGTAACATATAGCAAAACTGTTGGGATTTCTGAAGCATTTGTTTTCCTTTCTGATACTTAAACATCTTGGTTTCCTGCTCCAATCTGGTACATAACCCTACCCGCCACGCTAAGCAATTCCAGGTGGAAGAGATTTCAGCGCTTGACATCGGCTCTTCCACAGTTAGCCCATCTGCAAGTCGTCAAGCCTCCATGCAATTAACTATCTTATTTACAGCTGTAATGAAGCAAAACTCAAGGATTTAGCAAGTATTGCTGATCTGTGTCTGCCTCTTCCTTGCACTTGCTTCCAAAGACTGCTTTGTTTTGATTCAAAAAAATGCAAAACATCTGCTGTTTGTCCAAATTAACTTAAAATAATTACTTTTAATTTAGATAAAGGGTGTCTTTTCTTTCAGTTTCAAGGTTTTACACAGTTGTGCTGCCTATTCCTTTGCCAATGGCTAGTATATGCATAACACTGCGGTGGAAATCAAGTAAATTGGCCAAGTTTCAAGCTCTGATCCAAGGTCAGTAATACATTTTTTGGCAGTACTTCTTGAAAGGAATGTCTCCTTGTGACTTTTTAAATGTCTAATATGCAAAGACAGCAGAAAAGATAAGAGTACCTTTACAAAATGGAGGCAAGTGGGATGTGTAAAGACAAACACAAACTTTCCCAAAACACTTAGTTCCCATTAACTTGATTTAAGATAAAGAAAAATATTGGTCTAAGTCTTAAAAGATGGGAGTTGACAGTGGGACAATACAGGTTACTAATTAAGAAATTATAATAAAAAATACTTTAAGATAATTTACAATTTTGAAGGGATTCCACTTAAAAACCAAGGTCAAGCACTCTAGGAAGCCAAAATAATATTCAAGCACATTCAAGTAAGAGTTTTCAAACAGAAATAAAAGCAATCTGTGAAGGCAGATTTTACATGATGCTAAAATTCTTTAAACACATGAAAGCAACATGCGTGTGTTTATTTCAACCCTTTTTATATACCCCATAGTGGGGGAAAGGGGTAACAAGTTCACTCACAAAATGAAAGACAGAAACAACTAACCGAACCATCAAAGACATTATCATAAATATTCTCAGTTCCACAGGTAGGGCATGGACATTTGAATCTTTCACAGTCCCTGTATTTCTCTTCATCAGTGAGCTGTGCTGGGCCACCAAGTACAGCATCATTCTCTTCATCTTTATGATAATGATGAACTCTAAATTGGGTGGGGTCAAGTCCTATTAATATAAAAGAAAAAAACAAATTCAGAAAAGTATTCCAAAAATATCCCAAAGAAGAAAACTCTCACAAAAAATGATTTTAAATTCATGCACATACACACAACCATTTGAACTCAAGAGCACATGGACAAATGACTTCTCTTTTTACAAGAGATTACTTTATAAATAAAACAAGTAACTGCAACAACGCAAGACAGAAATATGTGTTTAACATGGGTTTGGAAGCAACTACTTCGATAGGATGTTTTTATTATTCTCTTAAAGTTACAATGAAAACCTCAAACAAATGCGCACTAAGAAATTCTCTTAAAATCAAATTGTCACAATTAAAACTGAGAATAAAATCAGAGAATAAAAATCCCATTAAAGAAAACAGGTTCACTGCCATTACAACTCCTTCAAGTGCAGACACAGCTAACCCTGATTTCAATGCAGTAGTCGATTTCATCTTGGCTCAGTAGTTAACAGCATGTAGGTTGCAATCTAATTCAGTGGTTAAAATTCAGTAGCAGTATCCGAGACAAAATGCAACATGGTTTTCTTGATGTTCGAAATTCAGAAATTTAAAATATGTGCAAAAACAATGGGTCTACAGATTCTATAGGCCAAAATGTCCCCGAGAATCCTTCCATATTTCATTCAAAACAACATAAGAAATCAATCGATGCATGTTTATGCTGTACTGTTTCCACAAACTAATTAGAGAAAAGAAACATTTTTAGGCCAACCTATTTAATTTACCCTTGGTCAAAACATGTGTGCCAAAATTTACTATTTGAATTTATACTTAAAAATAATTATTCTCCACTGTTTCTTAGAATTTTAGGGATTGCTGAGGGATGCTTTCAAGAAAAGAATGTAAGAGATAATATTTCTATCTTTTGGAAATCTAAGGAAAAACTTTTGGAAATCCAAGAAAAACTATCTTATTTTAGTATAGAGGTAAATAAGTAATATAAAACAGTCACTGAGCCAAAAGCTCACAAATACCAAAAATATCAAAAAATTGTTTAAAATTTATCAACAGCTACATAGATAGATAAATCTAACAAGATGCATTCAGAATTCAGCGACAGAATCCTAAACCCTATTTGGTCAACTGTCAAGTGACATCTAGTAATTATAAAATACTGGAGGCTGACTCTTCACAGTTGAAAGGGGCCAAACAAAGAATAAGATAACTGAGACACAGAGTCTCAGTTTTCTCACCTGCAAAACGCAGGTAGCATCACTGATCATACACTTTTGAACTTTAAATTGGATAATATAGAACAAACCGAGTTCAACGCTGCCTACTGTGTGGCACTCAATAAATGCCATTTGAATGAAAAAATAAAATAGTGAATGAACATCATTTAATCTAGACTATACTCACTCAAGATTATGCATTTAGAAAACTGTACGAGACATGTTCATGCTGCATATGAAGTTAATAGCTACTCTTTGTAGGAATTAAAGTATTTCCTAGAATGGTAGTATATGATTAAAACAAAGAACGCACATTCAGAACAATTTGAAAAGCTGTTCTTCATTAGTGACATAAATTATGTTAACATGGGCCACTTGTCACCAAGACACTATACATTTCTATTTTACAAGTTACCTAACCCCTAAGAGAAACAGCAAATTAGAGAAGTATGTGGGAATACATATACCCTCACATTTAAAGCTAAGGATGGTCAGAGGAACTGAGAGAGACCACGCCAGTGAATGAGGCCAGTTCGTCTCTGGAGTGAGGGGTAACTGTCACTAATTCAAACTCTAGTTGTGAATCCAAGTATTCACATAATATTTTGATTTATTTGCAATTATGAGAAAGTAGCTTCACTTTTTCTCTGACCCTATGACTATTAATCAATTTCCCAGGCCAACACTAATCAAAAGATAAGGAAAAAGAAAATAAGCAAGATTTTTCTAAAAGGCAAGTTTCTTTCACAGTCCAAAAATAAAGGAACAAAACAATGCTGGTTTGCACATATACAAAACTGACCAGGCTATGAAAAGGAACCAAGAGGAGCTACTCGCTACTCCTCCCCACTAGCCATGGCTCACATGGTGCACCTGAGTACATGAACCTGCAAGCACTGACCAGGGACAGCCTGCCTGCAGAGTAAGCCAAAAGTGGATGTGAGCCATCTTGTTACTTACTCATGGAGAAACACCCAAACAACTGGCTGAAACTTGCGAAAAATACTAGGTCCTATGAAATGTCTACTCTAAATGTCTACCTTAAATATCCATTTCTACAAATCACTCAATCTTCCCATGGCAGTAACAAAGCCAACTGGCTTAGCTAATTACTTCAGATTTATTCCCAAGCTGATTTTTTTTCTTCAGGGGAAGAGGCTTCAATCTTAGTACTCTCTTGGTCATAGTTCAATGCTAAAATGTAAAAATACAAAGGAAGAAGAGACTGTAATGAGCTTAAAATATTAGGTATATAATGATCCTTGTACAAGTTACTTAAATACCAAAATGCCATTTAAAAAATTATTTTCTTGGGAGGGCAGTTATAAGTTCAACAAGCAAACCACAGAGGGCTAAATTAAATCATTTTAAGAAAATATACAATGTCATGTTAAAAAAATAAGGATCATTGCTGCTGGAATCTTTTTTGAAAAGGCGAAAATCCAGGGTTAAACAAGCCCCAGACTTAGTCACCATATACATTAGTTTTTCCAAATTCTCACAAAACTGGTAACAGCAGCTTATTTCAAAGTTTCAGTTGACTTATAAGAAGTTTTACTGCTTATACCCTAAACTCATTAAGGCTGGAGTGAAACAAGAAACAAGTATCTGGTGCTGCCACCTAGAGGTAGAGATTCTGAATTTTAAAATGTGCAAAACAGCAGCTACATATAATTCCATTTTTAATTGTTGTCACTTCAAAATTAAACACTTCTGTCAAAAATGACATTAAGGCAAAATCTTTATTACTGCACTTGCCCTACATGCATATACACCATATAATTAATGTTACACTGCTTACATTAGTCTTTGAGCAAGAAATGCAAAACTGAATCCCAAATTCCTTATTGCTTCTACTGAAAGCTTTCTCTGAACTGGCTTAAAGGAACAAACTTCATGTCCCATTTGAGAAAAGTAACTTCCATTTCTTTTAGGTTAGCTCTTGACAGATGACTTAAGTCTTCTGGTGAGGCACAGAACGAAGGAAGGAGCACCCTGCCTGGGCTTTGCAAAACCAGTTATCTGGAGGAAGAGCAGCCGTGGTTTCCTCCAGAATAGGCTGAGATGATATATGCTTTAATTCAATTATGTGGCTTGTAGTGATCGACTCATTTGTGCTGGGGTTGAGGGTACAGAAGAGGGAGTGAAATGAAATTAAAATACTGTCATTTATAATTAGAAAATTTCTAGGATCTCACATTATTTTGGCAACAGGATCAAAACTCTCATGTTTCAAGAAGCATTTATAGAAAGTAACATCATAGGCATCGGGGTGGATGAGCTTAGCAGTACTGTCTTTACTTAAGTCACCATAGTCTTATCATACACACCCCCAGTATGACATTTAGCACAAAATTATTTTTCTACCATTGCACTTTCTAACCATTGTAAATTATACCTGTTCACCTGTCCCCACTCCCAAGGAGTTTTTAAACTGTTCATAACTTGAGGCATAAGGTCATTAGAGAGGTTGACACATTTAATCAAATTCTTTCCTTCCTTCAAAAGACAAAGTCTCTATTAGTGCAACAGCAAATAACTACAGTGAAACCCTTATATATGTTCATGCAAGTGGGGAAGAGGGAAAATCCACATAAATGAAACTCCAAATGAGTAAAGGGAGTAACTGGTATTTACAAGCAGTTATTTGTAATATGGATCATTTAATCTATGAGGGAAGCTAATTAATAGAATCCTATTGAGTGAAATTTTTTTGTAAAAATTTCTTAGAGGAAGTAAACCATTTATCTTTTGCATGAGTCCAGGTTTTTCATATATCAGGACGTCTTAGAAGACAATATGCAAACTGAAAATTTAGTATGATTAAAGAAAAAATAATTTTCAAATGGTGAATGCTATATCCACAGAATGCTCATAGCAGCTTTATTCATAATAGCCCAAAATGGAAACACTCCAGATGTCCATCAACAAGAGAATGGATAAACTAGTATATCTACCATGAAATACTACTCAGCAATGAAAAAGAGTGAATACTGATACATGCAACAAGACAGATGAATCTCAAAAATACCATGCTAAGTGAAAGATGCACACAAAAAGAGTATATACTGTAGGAAACCATTTATACGAAAATCTTGAAAAGGCAAAACTAACTGATGCTGATAGATTTCAGATGAGTGATTGCTACAATAACAGAGGTGCTGACTGGGAAGAGGCACAAGGGAACATTCTGGAATGATGAAAATGTTCTGTGTCTGTGCCTAAATAACTGATTGTATATACTCAAGATTTTAGCATTTTATGGTAAGTTATGTGAATTATACTCTTTAAAAAGCATGCCAAATAGGAAAAGATGTTTGTATAGGTTGAACATCCCTAATCCAAAAATCTGAAATGCTTCAAAATTTGAAACGTTTTGAGTGCCAACATGATAGCATGAGTGAAAAATTCCACGCCTGACCTCATGTGATGAGTTGCAGTCAAAACTTTGTTTCAGGCACAAAATTTTTAAAAATATTGTATAAAACTGCCTTCAGGCTACGTGTACAGGCTGTATATAAAACATAAATGAACTTCATGTTTAGACTTGGGTCTCATCTCTAAGATAGCTAATTATCTATATGCAACTATTATAAAATCCAAAAAAATTCCCAAACACTTCTGGTCCTAAGTATTTCAGATAAGGGATACTCAACCTGTAATATATACTTCCAAAAGACTCGTAATTAGAACACATAGGAAATGCCTGCAAATCAATAAGCAAAAGAGAAGCAAACAGGACAACAGAAAAAGACTTGAACAGGCATCTCACAAAAGGAAATATTCCAATGGCCAAGAAGCATGTGGAAAGGTGTTCAACTTCATCAGTCATCAAAGAAATACAAATTAAAACCACAACTCTATGCCACCATGTAAAACGAAGATGGAAAACATTATCCTACCAAACGTTGGTAAGAATGTGGAGCACCCATACACTGCTAGTAGGAAGTGTAAACAAGTAGAACCACTTTGGAAAACTGGCAGAATCTATTAAAATTAAACATACATGTCCCCAGTGGCCTAGCAATTCTCCTTAGTACATACCCAAGAGAAATACATGCTTATGTTCGACAGAGGACCTGTACAACAACTCTCAAAGTAGCACTATTCAAAACACCCCAAATGTGGAAACAACTCACAGGTGTACCTCCAGTAGATAGTCATACAATGTGGTATATTCAGAGAATGAAATATTATACAGAATTTACAGAAAGGAAGGACAACCACATGGATGAATCTCACAAACATAATATTCAGTAAAAGTAGTCTAGACACAAAGAACAAAGATGCAATTTCTGTAATATCCCCCAAAATCCACCTCATCTATATTATTAGATGCCAAGTATGTGGAAGATCATTTCTAGGAGACATGAGGGGCCTTCTGGGAATGCAGTAATGTACTGTTTCTTTTTTTTTTTTTTTTTTCACGTACCAGTCATCTTTTATTTGGAGGTTAATTCCCATTAGGACATGAAAGGATTCAGCAACGATTGAGATTGTGTTCCTCACGGAGGGGCTCAGGCCAAGGTCATGGGGTCGGGGGGTGGTGCAGAGCGTGTCCTCTTCAGTAGTATTTGCGGAGCCGCTCGTGCTCTCTTCGAAATGCTCCGAGAATGCCACTAGGGCTGAAGTCCCGCATCAAGATCCAGCTTGGCAGCTCCCCCAGTTTGACCTCTAGAAGTTTCTTGTCCTTCACTGGTACTGGGGCCTGACACTCACCGACTGACGCCATCTTGGAGTCCTGGTCAATGTACTGTTTCTTGAGCTCAGTACCGACTACACCAGTGCATGATGACCCCGTGAAAATTTATCAAGCACTTTAATTAGGTTTTGTGCACTTTTCTGTATGCATGTTATACTATGAAAAATTCACTTAGAAAGGTGAGAAAATTGCATACTAAATATTTCTTATGAAACATCTATGAATTTGTTGCAAAATGCATTGAATCTCAAACAGACGTAAACCCCATTGCCTAGGAAGAAGAGTGTATTTTATATTTTAGCAAATATAAAATATAATAAATTGAGCCTAAATATAATCCCATCTTTAGATCTAACTATTTATAGGAAATACAGGAGACAGAAGAACATGTTAAAAGATACCACCAGGATGTGATCAGTAAACTCCAGAATGAGAAAAATTCTATAGGACAAAAAGCCCAGCTTCTTTAATAAACAAACTGGGAGGATCAACAAAGGAAAAAAAAAAATAGAGATTAACTACCAACTTGACCCTGACTGGATTCCAATCCAAACAAGGAGCTTTTTTAAAAAAGTGTATTCATAGTGCAATCAGGGAAATATAAACACTTGTTGGAAATTAAACGAAAGGAAGGAATTGTGAGGTTTTTTAATGTGATGTGACAATAATACAGTTATGCTGAAAAGGGGAATCTTTGTCTTTTAGAAATGCAAAATGGGCTGGGCGCAGTGGCTCACGCCTGTAATCGCAGCACTCAGGGAGGCCAAGGCAGGAAAATCACCTGAGGTCAGGAGCTCGAGACCAGCCTGGCCAACACAGCGAAACCCCGTCTCTACTAAAAATACAAAACAAATTCAGCCGGGGGTGGTGGCGCATGCCTGTGAACCCAGCTACCCAGGAGGCTAAGGCAGGAGAATCGCTTGAATCTGGAAGGCATAGGTTGTCACGAGCCGAGATTGCACCACTGCACTCCAGCCTGGGTGACAGAGCAAGACTCTGTCTCAAAAAAAAGGAAATGCAAAATGAAATATTAACACACAAAATAAATATATTTTGAAGGATATACTTCAAAGTAATAGAGGAAGGTGGGAAAGAGGAATAATAAGATTGGCCACCAATGCAGAATACTAAAGGTGGGTGATGAATATATGAGGGTTTAATCTTGTCCTATAATTTAATATATGTGAAACTAGAGAAAATTTTATATTCTCTACTATAATATATATATATATACACACACACACATTTTTCCATAATAACAAGTTTTTTTTTTTTTTTTTGAGGTGGAGTCTCACTCTGTTGCCCAGGCTGGAGTGCGGTAGTGCAATCTCGGCTCACTGCAACCTCGCGTCCCAGGTTCAAGAGATTCTCCTGCCTCAGCCTCCCGAGCTGCTGGATTACAGGTGCCCGCCACCATGCCAGGCTAATTCTTTTGTATTTTTAGTAGAAATGGGGTTTCACCCTGTTGGCCAGGCTTGTCTCGAACTCCTGACCTCAAGTAATCCGCCCACCTTGGCCTCCCATAGTGCTAGGATTACAGGCGTGAGCCACTGTGCCCAGTCCAACAAGTTTTTAAAATACTACAGATCCAATTTAAAGATAAACAATTTACTGTACAAGTGTCAGACAACCGAAACTGTCTTTCACACCAACAATACATCTCTTCATAATGTAAATGGAAAATTTCTGAGTATTTTAGAAGAAATAATAGCCGAGCCTTTGGTTTAAATGAATACCCAAGATTTTTATTTTCCTGGAGAAGATAGTTCTCAAAATCTTGACAGAATAAACAGCCTGATGAGCAGCATTCTCATGACTTCAATCAATTGGTTTTAATGCCCTTGACAATAGACGCAAATATAAATTTTAACTTAATGAGATGTGCATTTCTGGGCAGGAGAAGCTTTTCAAGTGTCTTCTTCCCCGTTTTTTTTTCTTTTTTTTTTTTTTTCCTAAGACAGGGTCTTGCTCTGTCAAGTGCAATGGAACGATCACAGCTCACTGCAGCCTTGACCTCCCTGGCTTAAGTGATCCTCCCACCTCAGTCAGCTGAGTAGCTGGGACTGCAGGCATGCGCCACCATACCCAACTAATTTTGATATTTTTTGTAGAAACGGGGTTTTGCTATGTTGTCCAGGCTGGTCTTGAACTCCTAGACTCAAGCCATCCTCCTGCGTCCCAAAGTGTTGGAATTACAGGTGTGAGTCACGCATAGCACCTGGCCTTCCTTTCCTGTTTTTAAACCTGAAAAAAGATGGTAACTCTGTGTGGAAATATATTTGGAATACAAAATAACACAAATAATAGTCCCAAGATTGCTTGTCTTCTAACAAAGCCCACTTCTCTTCCAGCTATGTTGGTAGATGTTGGGAGAAAACAGCTAGGCTCAAGGTCCCTAACCACCCACCCTCTAAAAGGTGAGTTAGTCCTGCAAGAATGGCCATAATCAAAAAATAAAAAAAAAAAAAAAATAGATGTTGGTATGGATGTGGTGAATAGGCAACACTTTTACACTGCTGGTGGGAATGTAAACTAGTACAACCATTATGGAAAACGGTGTGGAGATTCCTTAAAGAACTAGAAGTAGAATTACCATTTAATCCAGCAATCCCACTAGTGGGTATCTACCCAGAGAAAAAGAAGTCATTATACGAAAAAGATACTTGGACGTGCATGTTTATAGCAGCACAATTCTCAACTGCAAAAATATGGAACCAGCCCAAATGCCCATCAATCAATGAGTGGATAAAGAAATTGTGGTGTATATATATACACCATGGAATACCGCTCAGTCATAAAAAACATATATATATATATATATATATATATATATATATGACACTCACAACAATCTGGATGAAACTGAGGACGATTATTCTAAGTGAAGTAACTTAGGAATGGAAAACCAAGCATGTTATGCTCTCACTCATAATTGGGAGCTAAGCTACGATGACATGAAGGCAAAAGAATCACACAATGAACTCTGGGCACTCAGGGGGAAAGGTGGGATGGGGGTGAGAAATAAAAGACTGCACAGTGGGTAGAGTGTACACTGCTTTGGGTGCACCAAAATCTCAAAAATCACCACTAAAAAACTTATTCATGTAATAACCAAACACCACTCGTTCCCCCAAAACCATCTGAAATAAATAAATAAATAAATGAAGGTGAGTTAGTAATTGCTTAACCATTGTTTTACTTCTGGTTTTGGAAAAAACTGTCTTACTAAAAATAAAATAACAGTACTAATATTTTGTCAGCAAAGGGGGAACCTATAATTCATCACCTTAACCCTTTTCTATTTTATTCATACACATATATACAATACAGTGTATGTATATGTGTACAATGCTGTATAGTATTCAGCTTTTTTTTCCTTACCCATTTTTAGGTCTTATCCATTT
The DNA here is from genome assembly GCF_000951035.1 of Colobus angolensis palliatus. NCBI lineage: Eukaryota > Metazoa > Chordata > Mammalia > Primates > Cercopithecidae > Colobus > Colobus angolensis. The sequence goes on along the minus strand of NW_012114489.1, from coordinate 2,890,602 downwards.
TTCTATAAGCTATACCATCTTGATAAATGTCACTTTGGTGTACTTAATTAAAACAATTTTATCTTTTTAAAAAATTGATCTAATTTAAATAATTTGAGAAATCCTCATTTTCCTTTAAAACCTCTAAGTGTTACAAAGCCAGAGTTGTTACATAACTCATATAAAAGCTCCAAAGCAATTTTTCTAAACATGCTCTGGTTTGGTTCAAAGTTCTCAAAGGTCTCACTGCTCATGTGAGATGAGCAGTGTCACTACTGGCCCTCTGTTGTGGGCTAGCGACACAGAAGCAAACCACTGTGTGCTCGCTTTGTTGAGACTGAGGTGCAGGACTGTACAACTGAAACCCTTAAAGAGGCTCTCCGTGAATTCCCTAAAGTGCTTTGGGGGTGGCTGAGATAACATAGGTTACCCCTGCAGTTCATCAGGCTAGAAGAATTGGTGAGCAGTAGGGTGGGCAACCATTCCCAACTTCACAATGGCCTCTCCACAGCCCATTCCAGCAATGCCTCAAAATGCCTCTACTTTTATAAACTCTTCCATGGTGGGCCCAGCTAGGAGAGGTTTCTGCTTCCTTTGAGATTTGATAACCCTTTATTTCACCTCTTTTGGGATATACAGTGTGTTGCCCACTAGACTTGCCCACAACAGTGAAATCAACTAAATGACTGGGCTGTAATTTGACTAAAGGGTCCACAACTGACTCAACTTTGTATCCTTCACAGTGCCTACTATGGTGCTAGGCACAGCAGGTCTTCAATTAATACTGAACACAAAAGTAGACTAGACTGGGAGCATGAGCCATTGGATGATATGCTTGGAATGACACTCCATCTTGTAAGAGATGCTCTTATCAGCTGATAAGATTTCCTTTAATATTCTGCAGTGCATTTGGTATCTTTTTAAATTTTACTATTAATTATGTTATTGAAAATATTTAGTTTGGGTCCAGGAGCAGTGGCTCATGCCTATAATCACAGCACTTTGGGAGGCCGAGGCAGGCGGATCACCTGAGGTCAGGAGTTCAAGACCAGCCTGGCCAACATGGTGAAACCCCATTTCTACTAAAAATACAAAAACTAGTCAGGTGTGGTGGCGCTCACCTGTAATGCCTGCTACTCAGGAAGCTGAAGCAGGAGAATCACTTGAACCCGAGAGGCAGATGTTGCAGTGAGCCGAGATCAAGCCACTGCACTCCAGCCTGGGTGACACAGTGAGACTCTGTCCCCCCCAAAAAATAATAATAATAATAATAATGATTTACAGTTTGGAAACGGTCATGTTTTATTTTTATAAGAGCTTAATAATGAAAAAGGGCAAAATTCTTTATTGACAAATTAATACCTGAAGAACCCACTGGTGGCATCATTCTACCCCATCCATCTGTACTTTACTCTCTTTTTTGTAGGTGGATCTCCCTGGATCTGTCAAAATCACCCCCAAACATCGCTTGGCCCTGTTTTGCCCACTGTTGCACTTATTTCTTAGATATGACTGAACCCTGTCTACTGACAAAAACTAACCTCTGTGATATGAGTGGCAGGCATCATTTTTTTAAAAGGAAATTTTTACTTTCCAATTTAACTCAGAGCACACTGGGTTAAGTGCATTCTGTCCTGTTTTAAGCAGTATTTTCAGAGATTAAATTCTAAACTCTCATGTTCTTCAAACATCAGTAATTTCTCAGGACCAATGAGAAAACTGCCCAGATAGCCAAATGCCTGAAATTTTATCACTGACCATGAAGAAAGGTTCTTTACAACTACTGTATAAATCATTGCTCACTGGAGGAAAGATATTACATATAATTCTAAGTACCAGTATACATAAAACATAAATTTATTAAAAGATGAAATTCAAAAATGAACTTTAGACTATTCTCATCATTGGCCTAGTCTGCTAGGTATGGAAGACTATTTGGATGTTTGAGCATACTGTGAATATTTCATCCACAGAATACAGGGGAGCTTTCATTAGAACGAGAGAGAGAGGAAAATCTATAGTCTAGAGAACAAAAGCTAAGAGTTTCAAGTTTTAGTGGCCATGTTTCCCATAGCGCTATTGTATAAGAAGAGTAATACTATAGTTTTTTCCTATTCACAGATGGAAAAGAGTAAAATTTTGCTTTATTTAAGCCCAATAGCAATAATCTTGCATGGGTTTCAGAAAAATGATACATATTTTACTGTGGGATAATGAGGACCATTAGTTATTAGAACAAATTATTCTCTTTCAATTCAACAGCCTTATTCATTCACTCATTTAATAGGCTATCCTCTCTCCTTTTCACTAAAATGGTCTTCCCATATGGAACACCTGGCCATGCAACATGCTACCAGACAGACTTCAGGAGGTATCTTGATGGGGAGAAATAGAGAATTTCCAAAGTGAAGCCACAGGATAAACCAACACTTGATGCTTGCCTTTCATTTCAAGGAAAGTAGTATAAAAGCAATAGAGAAAGAAAAAAGTAGTTGAAAAATATAGTTGCTCTCCACAAAAGAGTCTTAAAAATAAAAAATCATGAGCTTAATAATTTTCCTAAATGAAATTATGCCATTATTCCTGATTTCTTTGTATTAACTAAAAGGACAAAGTATCAAACTTCACTAAAGTTTCAATACTGTAATACATTTCATTAATCAAAGATAAAAACTACATTAAAAGCGAGAGAATGATTTTATGTCTGTGATTAGGCAGTTGGAGGGCTTGTATTTTATGTATACATTTGTACACTTCAACTTATTTAACAGTGTCAGTTCACTAGCTGCAGTTTTTTTATATAAAGAAAACAGATTTAGAATTTTAAAAACAAATTACAGTAATTTTATGCCTACAGCTTGCACCTCTTAGAAACCATGTACCCCCTAACACTTCTCTTACTTTGTCACCACTTCCCCCTCTCCCTCCCTCCTCCTAAAACCACAGGCTACGGTAGAACTGATAACAGAGGCCTTGAAGCCCCTACTGAATAGCCACCCAAATTTTTTACTTGGGGTGAAGGAATAAAGGGTACAGATAAGAAATTCAGCTCCTGAATAGAGCAGGAGGCAAATGCTTACAGAGGTTTGCCTGGTGAGCTGCAGTGTTTTCTACAGATCTTCATGATGATGGGGACTTCTGGGCCTACACGTCATTAATGCTCAAACTCCTATGTGGAAGGGGGCAGAAGGAAAGGACTACAAGATTTGTTACTAATATAGATGGCTGTGTATATACTGCTGGTGCGGGCACAGGGTAGGATGAGAGAAGAGGACAAGCAGGAGAGGAGGACGACTACAAAACGATGACAACGTCACACATCCTCGATATAAAAACCACTGTCAAGTGGCAGAAGAAAACAATGAGAAAAAGTAGCCAAAAGTGAGGAGCAGTGGCAGATTCCCCAAGGCCGAGGACACATTCCCTCCCATCAGCTTGACTTGGCTACATGGCACCAAGAAGGGACAAATCAGAAGAGTGTCCACACAGCCACGGCTGCACCTAGAGAATTTTCAGGTTGTGAGGCAGGAGTGATGGGTACGTGGGTGGGACCATGTGCAAGTCTGGAGGGTTCTCTGTGTAGATTGAGATTGGTCAATAATGAGATACAACATGAAACTTCTGAAGATGGGACCCATTTGTCTACTATTGGCTTTGAAAATAATTTGTGAAAACTGAATTAATAAGGCAGCCTATGACCATACAGCAGCTGCAGTTGAAGTATCTTTCAAGTCAACATCTGCCACTGATCAATTTATAAACAAAAATCATCTTAACTATGACTTCTGGAACTAACAAAATCAGTCTGGTCCCCTCTTAGTATGACTGGCCTTGACACATCCAGGCAGGCATCAGGCCAATCCACCCAAGTAGGTTCCATCACCCTTTATTGCTCAGCTCTTTTGCTGACATACAAGGCTCTGCAAGTCTTTCTCTTAAATGTCATTCCTGAGACAAGGCTTGTTCCATCTACCTCCTCTCAGTGCTGGGTCACCAAAAAATTCAAAACCAAAGAAGAAAAGGGCAACAGTTTTACACCAGGTTTTTGAAGACACAAATGGAAAAACTGGGAGATCTATTCTTTAAAAAATGGTTTTACTCAGAGGTTTTCAGTAGAGAGCATGGGGGTGTACAGTGAGAAATGGAGGGAGCAAGAAAAACATGAAGCCCCCCCATGCTTATACATCTATGCCATCCTGCTCCTGGTTGAAAACATCTTTCATAGCCTTTTAGAGCTAAGAACAGGCAATCAAGTTTAGCACAGTGGTGAGGATCACAACCTTTGGAATCACAGCCGGCTACTTACTACCTATGTGCCAAGACCAAGATAGTTACCTCTCTAAACCTTGGCTTCTTCCTCTGTAAAATGGAGCTAATACAACATACCTTTGTGAAGTTGTCCCAAGGACTGAATGAGATAACAAATGCAAAGTACTTATCACTGTATCCAACAGAGCAAACACTCAATGTATCGTAGAGAAAAAAGGGAAGCTAAAAAATACCTTGCTTTTAGTCTTCTCTTCCCAGCTGAGGATTTATAAACATCATCAAACACAACTCATCTTGGAGAATATATATGATGATTTTGGTGGTCGAATTTTATCTTCCTAACAATATTTGCTTAGGCAAATGTTAAAAATGAGTTTCCACTTCCAGAGTAAACACTGATGGGGTAGTGACAAGGGGGTAGCAGGGAAGAGCTCAGAAACATACTCAACAGGTGCAGGACAGAAAATATGTGACTTGATAATTCATCCATGGAAAATCCAGTCTCATTCTACAAACGCGGCTGAGCACTAAGTATATACAAATCCCACAGACTGAAGGAGTATGAACATATTTCTACTGACGCCTAAAAGAAGGGTGGGAGGTGGCTATCACTCACGGAGCCCTTCCTTTGCCCCAGACTTTGTGCTGAACATCTCACACACGTCATCTTTCTCCCTCAGAGTAACTCCATTCTATGACTCAAGGAGCTAAGGTGTAGACCAAGGTTCAGAAGCTTGTGAATAGCAGAACCAGCATTGAAACCCAGGTCCCTATGCTGTCAAAGCCCATGGCTAAAGCTAGGTGTTTTAGTAAAAAGAGGGGAAGAATCTTCCATGAAGCAGGGACAGAATGGGCAGTGCCACATTTGGGAGACACTGCATAGCCTGAATAAGAAATAAGGCTGGATACATAGGTGGGAGCTGGAAAGTTAGTCTATAATTGCCAAAGTTAAGAGTCTGTGAGATGCCAGTGGCATCTGGGCTTCACTTATAAATAGAGGAGCCATCTCAGGGCATTAGGCAGTACTCTGAAAACACTCATCTTTGCTTACCACAGAAGAGAGAGGAAAGGCCTTAAAAGCAATGTAACTCTTTATGTACTTGGTCATCTAAAAATGAAATCAGGGCTGGTTATGAAATACATTTCTAAGCAAAAGACAACAATAGTAAAAATGACACAGCAATGGAGACAATCTGGTGACACAGCAAAAAGCCAAAGAGCTACTGAGGTCTCAGGGTTGGCTGGCACCTCCTGGGATGATGAGAACTTAGAAATCAGCCAATTCCTAGAGGATAACAGCGGGTCCAGTTTTAGAATACCTTAAGGAGAGCAGGATTCTCACAATGAATTGAATATTAAAAATTAAAAATGTCACATTAAAAAGCCCTGTCTTCTCACTTGACATGAAAATACCTTCAGCAACAGAGGCAAGATGAACCAATAAGCAACACACCATCAATCTTCTTATTAATGGAGGTACACTAATTAAACCTATAACAATGTAAATTCAGTGACTGAAATTCAGGCACCTGAAATCTTCACTTTACCCTTTCTTTTGCCTTCCCTCTCTTCCCTCAGTATTCAGTGAGTGTCAACTACGGAGCAGGCATGTGGTTACAGTAGCAAGTATGTGGATCTCATAGTCTAAGAGTGGAGACAGTACCAAACAACCACAAAAATGCATTCCAAACTATAAACAAAGAAGTGACAGACACAATACCATGCCCATAAACAGAGATCTCAAGAGAAAAGGAAGACTCCATGTGCTGCTGTTACCATGTGAGGCTCTATGTGAGCTTGGGACACTTACCTAACCATGTTGCAATGAGGACAGCATCAATTCCGTCTATTGGTTCACAGATCCGAGCCACGACTGGGTGGATCTGCTGGGCCAGGTAGTACTGGGTGTCAATGGTTAGATTATCCTGTTTCTGCAGCTGCTCAGGCGCATAGGCCCTCTGACTTGCAGTGAGATTTGATCCATCCTAAAAGAAGATATGATAAAAAGACACACATAAAAAGAAGACACGGGTAAAGTTGTGAGCAACTCAATCACAGACACTTGCTTGGTCAAACACAGAGGCAACAATTTAAATTTTACGTATCTACTTCTAAACATCAAGACTTCTTTTTGACCTATTGTTGAACATTTTGAGTAGGAAAATCAAGGACAACATCTCAATCTTGAGATCTCATCCAATGTCCAAGAATATTAATCCTGTATATGTTGTGGTCTATTTTTTGCAAAAACTTGAAACCAACAAGATAGCAATGACTAGATTAAATAATTTCACCTGCCATATCACCAAACACTGAGAAGGCTTGGTAACAATTAGTGTAGTCAGAAAGGCTTTTTAAGGAGTGATAATTTAAAAACATGTGTATGGTCTCTTTTATTATGTTAATGTGATCCCTCCAGGCAAGAATTCTTGTCAAACTAACTCAAACATCCTGGTAGTAATATTTTCTATGAGAGCCATGTATCACTGAGAAGCAAATGAACAAGGGGAAAAGAGTGAGGAAATGAAATCTATAGAGTAGTATTTTATATGCAAGATACAAGAAGTAGAAGTAAAAATGACATAGTGTCCTGGTAGAGTGGCAGGGCTCTAAAAGCCAAATATCTGGCCACTGGAATGAAGGGCATGTCATTTTGTACCATTTACCTGGTTCCTCCTCAAGAAAAGGAAGATGGGTCAGAAAGCCTCTTTTCAAGAGTTTTCTCTTTTACTCTACAAAAATAAAAGCTGTGAAATTCTATGTAATTGGCCCATATCCAGCCTTGTGAATGATGTCACCATCATCTGTGAACCAAAAAGTTATCTCTACAGGATCAACATCCAACAACTCACTCACTCTTCCTCTCATCTGAAACAGAATTTAATATTCAAACTAGTAAATTATAACTATTCACAGTGCTCAGCTGCTCAGCAGAACTGATTATAATGTGAATCCTATTCTTTCATTCCTGCTACAATCAGTTCCTTTCCAGCTCAGCTCCCAGCCCAAAGCAGAAGCAACCTTCCATACACCACTGTCTTTACTAGAGACCAGCGGCAGGGGCCTCTTTTTCTGGCTAGGCTCCTGATGAAAACAACCTGTGCCGGTTTATCAACTAGGTTCTACCTGTTCTAAGACAAAATGAAATACCTAAAAAGGAAGCAAACTCAGATTAAAAGACTTATTATTATTTGTCAGGAGTTTACAACATAGTAAAAGGAATTAGGCATAATTAATCAAGTTTAATTCTTGCTCTTTTAGAAGCTTGAATTGTTAAGATGATAATAAGGTGACAACCAATGATAAAAACCATGTGAAAAAATCCTTGGGCAGTGTCTTTTCACACAACTCAATGGTAGTTAGACCGCCTTTTACCAAACACATAAAATCTGAACAATTTACAGAATTGTGAAAAATTGGTCTATCCTTAAGATTACAGCAATGTTGAGTTTAATAAATTTTAATGGTGAATTAAAATAGAATTTATAGATGTAAAATAGTAGAAGTTCTCACAGTAAAGCGTGGTTTTCAAAAAAGCAGTTAAAAATTTCTGAGCATGCTTTCAGTTTAAAACGTTTTTATTTTAAATATTCACATGAAAGACTAGTTTTAACAAAAAGTGACACAAACATATTTCTTGGTGTATTTTAAAAATCTAAGCTTGAGCATGGCTAAATTCAAAAGACTTGGTTAGATGACAGGTTTTGCTATGTTGTATTGGAAAAACATTTAGGCTATGACCGAAGATACATCCTTCGGCAGGACACAGTGGCTCATGCCTGTAATCCCAGTACTTGGAGAGGCTGAGTAAGAAGGATCACTTGAGCACAGGAGTTCAACACCAGTTTGGGTGACATAGTGAGACCCCCATCTCGATAAAAAAATAAAATAAAATAAAAAAGTTAGCCAGGCATGGAGGCATGCATCTGTGGTCCCAGCTACTCAGGAGGCTAAAGTGGGAAGATCGCTTGAGCCTGGGAGATAGAAGCTGCAGTGAGCTGTGGTCATGCTACTGCACTCCTGCCTGAGTGACAGAGCAAGACCCTGTATCAAAATTAAAAAAAAAAAAAAAGCCTTCAAATATTTCATTCTCAAACCTGAGCAGGGCTCCATGGTATGTGCAAGAATATGTGGCATACACCTTTAAGAACAGATTAAGAAGCAATGCTGGTCTTCTTCAAGTGCCCATGTAGTAATTTGTGAACTTCACAAAGTACATACTTCAGAGAGACAACCAGGTGCAGTCGATTCATACAAAACTAGGTAGTCATCGTTAGTAGGAAACTAATGGGAAAATATTTTAAACTGGAGATAAGTGGGCCCCTTAAAATAATTATGTTAAAGGCATGCCTTATGGAAATTATGTCTAATGAAAGTTAAATAGTTATGGATTTAAAACTTAGCCAACAAATCATTCATACAGGTTTAATGCGTTAACAAAGTACAATATAAATTACATACCAAAAACATTACTCTCTGAACTCATCTGAATAAGTTATCAGTAGGGTACTATTTCCTAAATGTAAATTTTAAACAAAACAAAACAAAACCTGTTTAGGATATAGGCTATTCCTGGAGGATACCCTTGCCTAAGGCAGCAAACAGTCCTCTTAAAAATGTGTCATGATGGGCCAGGCACAGTGGCTCACGCTTGTAATCCCAGCACTTTGGGAGATCGAGGCAGGAGGATCACCTGAGGTCAGGAGTTTGAGACCAGATTGGTCAACATGGCGAAATCCCATTTCTACTAAAAATACAAAAAAATTAGCTGGGCATGGTGGCACGTGCCTGTAATCCCAGCTACTCAGAAGGCTGAGGCAGGAGAATCGCTTGAACCCAGGAGGTGGAGGTTGCAGTGAGCTGAGACGGCGTGATTGCACTCCAGCCTGGGCAACAGAGCAAGACTCTGTCTCAAAAACAAACAAACAAACAAACAAAAGTGTCATGATACATTTTCAAAAGTATATTCTAAAACTATGGTTGTGTTATGAAACAGAATAATTTGAGTGCTTAAAAGCAAAAACTTTAGGCAGATTTGGCTAGCAAACATGTTGAAAGGGCACATGTCCCATGGGTAGGGTACAAAGGCAAATTAAAGTCCTATAGTTTTCTTGGGTTATGTTAAGGAGAATAAATTAATAAAAAGAAATACGAATCATACTTTAAAAAAGCAAATAAGGCACATACCAGTGGATGGAAATCGCTAAAATCACATAAAATTGGATATATTGTACTACATTAGCAACAGCCATTGTGAGCCTCTGTATATCAATAAGACCTGAGAAAAAGGAACTTCAAGACCTAACATTCAGACATCAAGGAACACAAAACTGACTTTTAAATACAATGATCATCCTATTTTATAAGTTACCACACATCTTCATTGCACGTTTAGCCAAAACACAATTGTGGTTTGATTTCATTATTAACGCTATTTCACTGAACCTATATAATTTTTCAAAGTTGTATGCTGCCATGTGTTCTTGTCATTACCAATCTAAGAGCTTTTCCATGTATGTGAAGACATAAGTGAAAAAAAAACCTAGCTTATTTACCAAAATCTTTATTTGCATAATATGAAAATTGTTTTTTTGAGATGAGACTTGTCAGAGGCAATATGCAAAGCACATTCAGGGCTTGAGCGAGTCAGACATTTATGGAAATATTTTCCTGCAGGAATTGGCTTTCTGTAACAGTTCTTAATCAAGGGTAACCCTAGGGGGGAGACAGAGTCAAGTGCTGATTCCTGTCCATATACTTAAACCATTCGTTATGTACATCCACAGCATATAGCAGATATCAGCAGACTACTTTTAAATTTTCAAAAGACTCTGATTTAAAAACACATTGATTGTGGTTTGACAAATTGGTATATCAATCATATTGCAATTAATTTTTAGGTTTATATAAAAAAATTTTTTTTACTGTAACAATGCAATGCAATTACAATTAGGATACAACTCATAAATTTTTAAAAAAGTTTTATTCAGATAAATTATACCTTATGGTAAGTAGTATACAGCATTGTAATTTGAAAGCATTTGGATAAATGCTATGACCCTGACTTATCTTTACAGAGAGAAGGGATGAGACCTCTCCTTTGTTAAAACTGTAGTTAAGGGCTTCGAAAATCAAAAAAACTGCTCTTCTCTCTTACTCTCTCCTCACCCATTATAGGCATGCTATTATCAAAAGAACTGGTAGTGGTTTAAAACTGTGTTCCAGAAGGCCTAGAAGTGCCTTGCGAAACGGAGAAGTAAGGCTAAGGAGGTGGGCCCTCTCCACTTGAAGGAAGGAAAAAAACAAAACTAGTTGAATTGTGTGGTTTCCTCATATGGTATGTTTGTGGGATCTTTCAACTTCTCCGTATAATCATGTAGTTCTTTTTTTTTCACATAATTATTTGGACATTTGCTAGGAAAAATGGCATTTATTCTTTTATTATTCCACTGATATTTATAATGGGGAACTGCTGCCAAAGGAATGACAAATGAGGACTACTGCTGAACATATGGCAAAACTTACATTTGCATTAAAGTTAATTTACGGTTAAAAGAGTAGCTACTGTTATAATCCTATCATAAATGTTTTATGAAAATCCTAATGACATATGCCACACCTCTAACTAATGTTTTTTAAACGCTATGAAACTAACCAGACTTTACAACATCAATTACTGGGGAGAATGCTAAATAAGACACTGTGGCAATCTGGATTTTACTTCGAGTTCTTAAGAGGTATCAGAGTCTTATGAATGTCAATAGTTTACCTGACAGATGACGTATGACACAGTATCTCCAGCTTTCACCTTTCCGCCTCCTTGAGAATTTATCCAGAGGGCAACATGTACATGAGGTAGGCTTTTTTTATCAGGGTAATCCTGGGGATCCTTTGTCAATGCCTAAAAGAGGGAACAAAAAAGTTCTAAGCTTTAAAATAAAACCCTTCTCGCACAGATATACGCTAAAAACATCTTTGCTAGAATCATATTAGCAACATAAACATAAAAATTGACAGAAGCTGTATGTAGAAAACATTGCTACAGAATCTTTAAACATCCCATCTTCAACACTCCTCTCTCCTTTGTTCAATAACTAACATAACCAGATGCAACACCAACAAAAAAGAAATATAAGTTAACAGGCCATGTTGCATGATACTTAGATATAAAAAGTTAAGACTGTAAATTCAGTGTTATCCAAAAGCAATGGCAACAAAAGCCAAAATTGAAAAATGGGATCTAATTAAACTAAAGAGCTTCTGCACAGCAAAAGAAACTACCATCAGAGTGAACAGGCAACCTACAGAATGGGAGAAAACTTTTGCAATCTACTCATCTGACAAAGGGCTAATATCCAGAACCTACAAAGAACTCAAACAAATTTACAAGAAAAAAACAAACAACCTCATCAAAAAGTGGGCAAAGGATATGAACAGACACTTCTCAAAAAAAGACATTTATGCAGTCAACAGACACATGAAAAAATGCTCATCATCACGGGCCATCAGAGAAATGCAAATCAAAACCACAATGAGATACCATCTCACACCAGTTAGAATGGCAATCATTAAAAAGCCAGGAAACAACACGTGCTGGAGAGGATGTGGAGAAATAGGAACACTTTCACACTGTTGGTGGGACTGTAAACTAGTTCAACCATTGTGGAAAACAGTGTGGTGATTCCTCAAGGATCTAGAACTAGAAATACCATTTGACCCAGCCATCCCATTACTGGGTATATGCCCAAAGAATTATAAATCATGCTACTATAAAGACACATGCACACATATGTTTATTGCGGCACTATTCACAATAGCAAAGACTTGGAACCAACCCAAATGTCCATCAATGATAGACTGGATTAAGAAAATGTGGCACTTGTACACCATGGAATACCATGCAGCCATAAAAAAGGACAAATTCATGTCCTTTGTAGGGACATGGATGCAGCTGGAAACCATCATTCTCAGCAAACTATTGCAAGAACAGAAAACGAAACACTGCATGTTCTCACTCATGGGTGGGAATTGAACAATGAGAATACTTGGACACAGGAAAGGGAACATCACACACCAGGGCCTGTTGTTGGGTTGGGGGAAGCGGGGACGGATAGCATTAGGAGATATACCTAATGTAAATGACGAGTTAATAGGTACAGCACAGCAACATGGCACATGTATACATATGTAACAAACCTGCAGGTTGTGCACATGTACCCTAGAACTTAAAGTATAACAAAAAATAAATTAATTAATTAAAAAAGGTCTTAAAAAAATAAATTCAGTGTTACATGCAGTCTTAACGTGTACAATTCTCTCACTGAGTTAACTGATCAGTTGGGACTGATGAATAACGGCTACTCTGACTTAATGATTGTTTCTCAAAGGTTCCTCTGGCCTAAATAAATCCCAAAGGCACTAGAAATCACTGAATTTACTCATGTTGTTAATCAACCTCTACAGAGGTAGAATGAATTTTGTAACAGAAAGTAAGTACAAGAACAGGAACAATGTCAGCCTTGCTCACAACTGCATGCACAGTGTTCCTAACGATGCTTGATATACAGTAGCAGCCAAATATTTGCTGAATAAATTATTTCACCCCATCTGTAATAATTCTCAGAATAATTTGTTCAAGTATTATAAAGTACCACAGGATGAATAAGACACAGTCATCTGCTATTAGTGGAAGACTCTCTACCCTCCACCTCCCCTCCAAAACAAAAACTAAGCTATATGTGCCATAAAGGAGATGTGAACAAAGTGCTATGGAGAGAACTTAGAAAGGTAAGAATGATTTCCACCTGAGAGCAGAAATCATGGAAGAAAAAACTTAAGCTGGCACTAGAAGGAAAAGTAAGATTTTAAGAAAAGGTAATGGGGGCAAGAATATTCCAGGCAGAGAAACAAAAAGGCAGAGGGTGAGAAAAAACGCACTCTATTAGACTGGAACTCAATATGCATAAAGAAAAGGAGGGGGATACCTAGTCCTGGAAGGGGTAGGTTTCAAAAGACAAGAGAAAGGATGAGGACCAGGGTACTGCTTGATGAGCTCATCTGTTCTCCAAGTGTGGACTACAGAGCCCTGGGAGTTCCTGATATTCTTTCAGGGGGTCCTGAGATCAAACTATTTTCATAACGACACTATCTGTACTGATGATACAGAAGCAATGGTGGGCAAAACTGCTGGTGCCTTATAAACATGAATCAGGACGGTACTACCAAACTGTACTAAGAGTCACTGTATTCTTCACCACCACGCATAGTTAAAAAAAAAACAAACAAACAAACAAAAAAAAAACTTTCACTTAAGAACGTCCTTGACAAAGCAGTAAGAATTATTTTTAAAGTCTCAATAGCAAAGACTTGGAACCAACCCAAATGCCCATCAATGAAAGACTGGATAAAGAAAATGTGGCACATACACACTACGAAATACTATGCAGCCATAAAAAAGAGTGAGTTCATGTCCTTTGCAGGGACATGGATGAAGCTGGAAACCATCGTCCTTAGCAAAGTAACACAGGAACAGAAAACCAAACACCACATGTTCTCACTTGTAAGTGGGAGCTGAACAAAGAGAAAAGAGAACACATGGATACAGGGAGGGGAACATCACATATTGGGGCCTGCTGGGGGATAGGGAGAAAGGGGAGGGAGAGCATTAGGACAAATACCTAATCCACGCGGGGCTTAAAACCTAGATGACGGGTTGATAAGTGCAGCAAACCACCATGGCACATGTGTACCCATGTAACAAACCTGCACGTTCAGCACACGTATCCCAGGATTTAAAGTAAAATAAAAAAGAAAAAGAAAAAAAAACAGCTCTCAACCCTTGAGTGCAAGTCTACTATTTTGTGTGATAAAACAGAAAGTACACACAAGGCACATCTGAAAAAAAAAAGATTGCTCAAGAGAAAGCATTTGTGCAACTGTTTGAGTTGCAAGCTAAACTAGCTGCCTTTTTCACAGAATATAATTTTTACTTGAAAGAATAATGGGCAAACTACGGTTATTCTGACCTGGGCATTTGGCAGACAATTTCTCAAAAAAGACACTAAAAAAAAAAAAAAAAAAAAAAATCTGACAGTATATATTGTCAATGATAAAATTCAAGCTTTCAAGTGCAAATTAGAATTTTAGAAAACTTTTCAACTTCTGTGAGCCTGAAAGCTTCCCAATGCTTAAAGACTTTTTGATATAAGTAGGAATATTTTAAAACGTAATTTTTGATATTGTACAATGAATGTGTCTATTTTGGAGGATCTGTATAATTCAGGGAACCAACATTTAACAAATGATCAACTCACGCCACATATGGGTAAAATATTCTTTCAAAGTACAACATAGACCAATAGATTTTAATATAAGACAGCATTAAAAGTTCATTGATATGGCTTCAAATTTCACATTACAAAGAAAATACCATCTGTAGAGTTCTGGTGCAGGATCAAAGAAAAATACATTCAACTGTCAGAAAAAAAACACTAAAATACTTCTCCTTTTTCTAACTACATGTTTGGGTTAAACTGGATTTCTTCCAATACTTCATCCCAAACCACGTTTCACAACAGATTGTATGCAGAAGCAGAAATGAAAACCCAGATGTCATCTACTGAGCTAGACATTAAAGAGATGCGCAAAATTGCAAAATTTGCAAAATTTTCTTTGTTTTGAAATATATAGTTATTTTTCATAGAAAGAAATGCTATTTTTTTGTAATTATATCATCAGTTTATTGCTATTTTTAATTAAATGAACAAATGTTTTTAAATTTCTAACACACTAAATATCAAGATAAATCACATCAACAAGAGCTCTTGGGGTCTTCAATTATTTCAAGAGTATAAAGGTGTCCTAAGACCAAGAAATCTGAGAACTGATGTAGAATAAAGCAGGTCCTCAAACATGGCTGCACATGCCCAAGTTGTGTAAACTTACTAAATTTCATACTCAGTGTAGCAGAGTACCTAGGAAACTCTCCCAAGTATTTCAATCTCCTCAAACCTGGAATATGTGAAGTTTTGATTGTCTTGGACAAGCAATACAGTATAGAAATCTTAACTGATACAACAGTACTTAAGAAATCCATTATCTTCTTCAATGGATTATTCTTTAGTGCAATGTTAAGAAATTCTAAATTTCAGCTGACATACTTTCCAATTATTAGATGTAGGCTATTTGGGGACTTTACAAGCTAGTTTTAGAAGGCTTCATTTAAAAAAAAAAAAAAAAAAAGCTTCCTGGTGGTTTAGGCTCAAGTTAGCCAGAGCTATAAAAATCAGCTGTGAAGTATTTTATGTTACTTTGTGAAATATATTTAAGCTAAGATTGCAGTAGTTCAGCAAAATCACACATGCTGTTTTTCAGTTGCTTTTGGCAACAAGGGCTAAAATCTCTCAAGGTAAATCCCATCACTTCATGCATGTCTCCACCCTAATTTAACCTGTCATTTTCAAGCCCTACCAGCAACACTTAAAAAAAAAAAAAAAAAATCTTCTCATGAGACCATCCACAACCAGTCACCCAGTCACATACATAGACTCTTCCATTCCACTCTCCTTTGGAGGCAGTAAAATGTAGAAACTGAATTGCTCACAAGTTTTAAATAGTGCAAGTATTTAGACAAATGCTAAAGATTATCAGGATACATGACCTTTAACATATGAAGAGCTTACTGTAAATAGATACAGAACTATAACTATAATAAAGATAGCCCTTTCATCAGAATTTACTGTACTTACATCAACACTGCAGAAATTCTTCTCTATTAAATAAAAGTTAAGAATAATGGGACAGTAAATGCATTTTTCTTTTTCTTTGCTTTTTTTTTTTGTGAGACGGAGTCTTGCTTTTTCACCCAGGCTGGAGTGCGGTGGCGTGATCTCAGCTCACTGCAATCTCTGTTTCCCAGGTTTAAGCGATTCTCCTACCTCAGCCTCCTGAGTAGCTGGGATTACAGGCGCCTGCCACCTCGCCCGGCTAATTTTTGTATTTTTTAGTAAAGATGAGGTTTCACCATGTTGGTCAGGCTCATCTTGAACTCCTGATCTCATGATCCACCCGCCTTGGCCTCCCAAAATGCTGGTATTACAGGCACAAGCCACCGTACCCGGTCGACAGTAAATACTTTTAACAGACCATCAGCATTTTGAAAATACAGACCGTGCATTCTTTATTCAACTTTATATCCCAGAATCAGCACTGTATACATAAGAGGTACTCCATGTTTGTTGAATGGATGATTAAACAAGCAAATGAATTCTTTCAATGCTTACTGAACAACTACTATTTGCCAATGGCTATGCTAAGTGATATGGAGAATATAAAGACAGTAAGTCACAGTTTCAGTTCTGCCGCAGAAAAATCTATGCACAGCCCCTATCATACTAGACGCTAAGTATTAACTACTATTGTTATTGGTAATAATAAAATGTCACTACAAGTTGATAATTATTGAAGCTGAGTGATGAATACATGAGGATTCATGATACCATGGTCTCTACTTTTACATAAGTCTAGAAATTTCAATAATAACTTAAAAGAATGCAGACTATTCATCAGAACTCAGACACTGTCAGTATACCTATGACTCTAAGTTTCTTTTTGCACACTAGTAATATTGTGTCATCATTCATATGAGGGGATTACAGTGTGGGCCCACTACCCTAAAGAAGATGTGCTCAGTGTTATTTTGCCAATTATGTAGTCATGCTGGGACTGACACTCCCAAACTCATCCCTGGAAGCCCTTGTGCTAGAAGCCCAAGTTTCTAGGAAGGTAGACAGGATCAGGGATACAATATGCAGAATTGATGCAAAAACTGACCAAAAGAAGACTTAAGTCATAACTCTTACTCATATAAATTTTTGAGAAAGAAAACAAAATCTAAAAGGAAACCGCTTTCTAGATGACACAACGATTCTATGCCAATATGTGTACACTTCATCACTTAAAGTGGAAGCCCCCAGTGCCAAGAAACATTGTCCCCTTCTAATGTATAAACAAATGTCTTCCTTCATGACATTAAGGATGCCATAGTCAAGGTACAGGAAACAACTTACCTAAGAATAAACATAAACTGTAAGAAAATATTCATCCCTTCTAGGAATCAAAGAAATGCAAATTCAATGCAACTGTGAAACACAGCCTCATATTCATTATGGTAGCAAAGTTTTATTTAAATATCATCACCACTACATGCAAAACTGTGGTGAAACTGGCATATTTTGCTATTATCAATTGGTATCATCCTTTTACAAAGCAATTTGGCAAAAGCCATACAGATATTCACATCTTTTGACTCAAATATTTTCCTTCAAGGAACCTAAAATAAAGTAATTCATCCAAATGCAAAAAGGTAAATAAACAAAGATGTTCAATAGAGTTATGTATAATAGAAAACATTTAATAATCAACAAATTTAAAGATGTATCAGTGAAACAGAAGATTAATACACTGATTAATTTGATTTTTAAGGTAATATAAAAATGTGGGAAAATGTTTATGTTAAATGAAAATATATTTCTAAATAACATATTGTAATTGCTGCAATATAAAAATGTTTTCAACAGTACAGAAATGTACAAAAATGACAAGCATTACATTAGCAGAGTATTATGAATAAGTCTTCATTCTAAAACTTCCATTTACTGTCAGCATTAGATTCTTTTTCATTAATTTTTTCTGTATGCACTTTGACAACGAAATCTACCACAAAATGGGTAGCATGGTATTTGCAAAACTAGCTTCTGAATATACAAGGGTACTAAAATGGGAAAAAATCTGTAACCTAACATTTTGTTTATTACATAGCACTTTGGAAACCAAGATTCTGTTTTTCAAATTAGGTAAGAAAAATCATTCCCTATTTTCAACAACTAAAACTATCCCTAAATAACTTTTGTCCCCAAAAGCCTTCTGATTACAGCACCTCTAAGGATCACCATCTGTGAAGCTAAACACACACATGAATGCACACATGCACACAATAAGCTTACAGGCCTACACCCCAAACATCTATTACTTAGGGGAACTATGAAGAAAGTAGTGTTCTCCAGTCCCCAGTATGTAAACTGTATCACTCCATAGGACCTCTGGAAACAAGTCTTCCAAGAATTAAAGTAAGGACCAGAGAAAGAAGGTCTCTGTGGCAGACATGGCAGTACCTGTGGCTGGAAGAGGTATGCTAATACTCAATCTGTGAGATAGCTGTTAAGCAGCTTTCATCATCAGCTAGAATTTATTTCAATTGCAAGGATGAGGTGGTTCAACTATCTGAAGGAGAGGAAAAACACATGACAGCAGCTGGGCTCAGCAATAAATGCTACATTTACCTTGTTAATTTCAAACTGGCTCACTGGGACACTGCCATTTAGCACATTTTCTCCAATTTCTATTAGCCTCTTCTGAATGTTTTCCACTATAGTGTCCCGGCTTTGATCAGAAAGAATCTGGCCAATCACAAAGCTACAAAAAAAAAAAAAAAAAAAGACAGCAGTTGATTTTTTAATATCATATTTAACTAGCAAAGGAGAAGAAAGGAAGAGAAATGCCATTATATTAACATGTGGCCAAGAGCTACAGTAAGAGCTAATATGAGGGTTAATGTTGAAAAGGCAGTTACTATTTGTTTTTTAACACCAACTCTACCGAAAGTTTGTCAGCCTTATAATGTCGGGTTTGACTCTAAACATACAGATCATTTTTTATGTGGCAGCTAATATTTTACATAAAATGTGATGAAGAAAAGCATGTGTTCCATATTTTTATGCAATTACAAAATTCACAAGCAGTTATATTCTACTCATAAGTTAAAATTTTAGAAGACAAATATTTCACTTTCCTCACAAAGCACCAAGACATTATCTCTGATATCAAGATATCATCTCCACCTGAGACAACAACCATGAGCTAGGTGAGTAGAAATATGAAGCCCTTTACATAAATTTTTTTCAAAAAACAAAGATTTCAAACTTTTCTTTCTTCAACTTCATTTTGTTGCTCAGTGTTCTCCCTTATGCTATTCCTTAAAAACTTCATGTTATTCAACCAGACCCAAAGGAAAAAGAAAAAGGAAAGGAGTAAGAAAGTCAATATTTTATCCATTTCTGAGAAAATGCAGAGCGAGCGTTTGACAGCTGTATTATAATTTGTCAGAAAAAGAACCCTGACAAAAACATTTGTATAGCTTTAATTACTAATACATTTCTAACTCAAGAGAAATTTACTTCTATTATGATGCGTCTTTTCTTAGAAAACACAAAGCTGAAGAGAACACTCTAATCCACAGTCTATACAAAGTACTTTCATCTTTGGGTACATTTGGGGGCAATGAAGCATTTCAAATATTTTTACATTTGGTAAAAGGCTCACAGTGACCTATACTGAGATGGTCAACTTTGCCTAATCAAGAGTAGTTTTGCAGAACCAATAATTGCTCAATCTCCCAACTTGACAGCAAGAGGAAGACTAGAAAGCAAGTTTTTAAATGCCAACATTCAGAATATTAAAATCGATGTGAAATTTAGCTTTAAAGAAAAAAGTTCTTCTACTTTCGAAATTGGTCAAGGTCACAAATTAAGATGGTACATCAAGCACCTAAAAATTCTTTTTTTTTTTTTTTTTGACGGAGTCTCACTTCTTCGCCCAGGCTGGAGTGCAATGGCGCAATCTCGGCTCACTGCAACCTCCACCTCCAAGGTTCAAGAGATTCTCCTGCCTCAGCCTCCCCAGTAGCTGGGATTAGAGGCATGCGCCACCACGCCCGGCTAATATTTGTATTTTTAGTAGAGACGGGGTTTCCCCATGTTGGCCAGGTTGGTCTCCAACTCCTGACCTCAAGTAATCTGCCCAACTCAGCCTCCCAAAGTGCTGGGATTACGGGCCTGAGCCACTGTGCCCGGCCTAAAAATTCATTTTGAAATGGGTGCTTTATACATTAATATGACCCTTAAAAAAGTAGGTCTTATTATCACATTCTTCAGTCTCAGGTGCAAAGCTAGGAGGTCAATCATGATATTTACTAATTCTGAGGTACACACAGGATTTGAGAAGTAGCCCTTAAATTAACTTGGTATTAGTAAGAATCTTTTATACACAAATCATACGGGTGGGAACAAAGTCTCACTCCATGGCCCATTTTGAATCCCAGAACATTTTAAGCCATAAAATGGGAAAATCTTAACAATTATGTTCCTAAAGAGACTCTAGGAAGATTCAGGAGCACAAAACAAGGCACTTTCTAATAGTAACAATAAAGCAAAACAAACTAACATCAACAAAACCAACTCTACAAGGATCTGAAGTGTGAAGGTTTACCCTTACCATGAGTTAAAAACTCATGAGATGTATCTTACAGCAAGCATTTCTTTCTGAGCAAATTTGGCTTTTTCTAAGTTTTAATCTACCTATAAAATTCCATTCCAAATAAGAATTATTAATAAGAATGAATAATAAAAATAACAAAGAAGTGTTCTTGCTCTTGGCAGATTCATAAGCATTCTCTACATCATTCACACCTGAATTTTTAAAAGACAAACAAGAAAAGCAAAACTGAAAGCTGAACTCACTTTCCAGTGTCTTTAGCAAGATCACACCAATCTCTTCTAACTATATCTAATCCTTTGAGCTCCTGCTTGGTGACATAATTCCCGTCTGACGTTGGCTCAACAACCAGAGCAGCGTATTTCTTTTTTTTCAGCAGTAGCAGAGACTTGAAAACCCCATCAATGTCTATTTCAAGCAGTTTGTACAACTTATTCACTTCACTTTTTACCTGTGAAAATTTCAAATATTAATATTAGCTTCTCAAACATCTAACAGGGAGAAGATAAACATGTTACAGATTCCCATGAGTTAATCTAAACAGAACTTGAAGTCATACAATATTGGAATTTTACTTGGCTTGTATGTAACATGATATTACATAGGGTATAGAGCAAAGACACTGAAAACTGCAGGGACAAAAATAGATTAAAAAAAAAAGAGAGAGAGAGAGACAATAATAGATCATCCCATGCAACCAAAGGACAGGACTGGCTAGATCAGCCCCAGGTAATATATGAAAATTATCAAACAGTCTTTGTTGAATGTAAAGACTTAATACACATGTACAGTACTTGCCTCCAAACTATTCAGTTAGTGAACAGATAGTCCAACAAGTAAATATGTGGCCAGAAATAAAGAAATCAAACTTTGACTATTAAAATAATGTTTAAGATCTCCCTTAACACCTTGACTATAAGCAAACAACTACCTGCTGAACAAACAAATAAAGAGTCCTCTGCTCTTTCTGACAGGGTCAAGGCACAGAACGTCGCCTCCAGGGAAAATATTCAACTTCTGAAGGCCCAGTATGAGTACAATGTGCCAGGCTTGCTGTCAAGTGAAGATTATCATTCAAATTCCACATATTCCAGGAGGGAAAGATAGGAAGTTGTCAGTTTGTAAGATGGTATCTTAGTTTTAGTTCATTGGGACAGTATCTTAACATAGCAAGTGTTTCTAAAACATTGTGAATTGCGATTGTAAATTGCTATTAAGAGGCTACAAATGATTATTTTAAAATGTCTCCTCCCTTGTCTTTTCAAATATATTTTAAGTAATCCTATAAAAATTACAGTTGTGAGTATATGTGTATGTAGGTATCTATGTATAAAATGCACCTGAATCCTACCAGACACATGAATTACACAATGTAGTAAGTACCAATGTGAACACATCTTAAACATATAACACTTAAGACTGTTTTCAAAGGAAAAATGGATTTACCATTTAAAGAAAAAAATAAATACCTTTGAATTTCACCCTTGAAACAAACAGCTGGAATAGAAATTAAAAACAAGAGGGGGCCGGGTGCGGTGGCTCATGCCTATAATCCCAGCACTTGGGAGTCCAAGGCAGGTGGATCACAAGGTCAGGAGATCGAGACCATCCTGGCCAACATGGTGAAACCCCGTCTCTACTAAAAATACAAAAATTAGGGAGGCATGATGGTGCATGCCTGTAATCCCAGCTACTCAGGAGGCTGAGGCAGTAGAATTGCTTGAACCAGGGAGTCGGAGGTTGTAATGAGCCAAGATCACGCCACTGTACTCTAGCCTGAACACAGAGCGAGATTATGTCTCAAAAAATACCAACCAACCAAACAAACAAACAAAAACACAAGAGGATTGGGCATGGAAGCTCATGCCTGTAATCCCAGAACTTTGGGAGGCCAAGCAGGGAGGATCGCTTGAACCCAGGAGTTCAAAACCAGCCTGGGCAAAAAAAAATCTCTACAAAAAAAAAATCTTTTTTAATTAGCTGGGCATGGTGGCGAGTGCCTGTGGTCCCAGCTACTCAGGAGGCTGAGGTGGGAGGATCACTTCAGCCCAGGAGGTCAAGGCTTCAGTAAGCCCTGATCGCACCACTGCACTCAAGCCTGGGTGACAGAGTGAGACTCTGTCTCAGAAAAAAATAATAAAGAAAGAAAAATAGAAGAACTGAGAGACACCAAGTTTATTATTTTCAGAAGCACACACATTCATATATACATGAATTTATAGTGTTCCATGTTAAAAACAGAATTCACAAAAATAAGTAAAGCAGATAATTTCATAAAATTATCTCACCTTGTTTCCCAACTTAAATACTTCTTCCAGATTGGTGCTATTGGTGTTTATCATAATTGAATCTGTATCTCCATAAATAACTTCAAGATTCATCTAATAAAAAGCAAAAATTATAAAAATTAACAAAAACACAGTGACCATTACACACAATGAAACTAAAGATTTTCCATACTACAGAAATTACAGGCTCCACAGACTTTTCAAAAGTTTATGTTAATTATTATTTATATTGTCAGGGTATACAATTGAAGATTAAGCCCCTATAAACCAGAAAGGCAAGTACCCTTACATCAAGAAAATCTCTCAAATTTTCTTAAAACAGAGAGTGGAGTGGAAGGGGAATTGTGTCTAGTTTCAACAGAAACAAAATATCAAATTAAATAATGAGAAAAAAGAGAATAAAAGACTAGGAAATGGGGTCTATATTTATCCACTGTACCACATGCTTAGTGGTCATGGCAATTTAAGAAGCGGAAACATAATGGATTCTATAAATTCAAGGGCACAAATCCATATTAAGTTCTTAATACAGTTGCAAACAGTATTTAGTAGAATATGAAGAGTGCCAAAAAAAATCAATCATAACAAACAACACTAGAGCACATACAGTATAAAGGCCTGGAAATAAACTCTAATTAGCACTGTTACTAATTTGCTTGAAACACTCACATACAGGCTTCAAGCAGGGGTTAGATCATATCAGTGTTGGTAAAAGAAAAAAGCTGTAATACTTTAGGAGGGATTATAAATGTAAACTAGGCAACCTAAGAAGCAATTTCCAGTCTGTTTGGGTTACAGTTTTCCTTGAATACAAAAACATTACCAGTTACGATATTTAAGAGTTTTATACAATGAAAACACTCAACATTACCTTTTGTACCATCTCTTTCGTATGCATCAAAATCTAAATGAAACAAAAGTCAAGATTAATATATTACACAATTATAAAGACATAAATAGAAGCACATAGAGATAGGTAGCTCTCAATGATTTGCCATTTCCATGTATTTATAAAGCTCTTGAAGGTTTTCTAACGACAGCCCTTAAAATAACAGTAACATCAATGTAATCTAAAAATAAGTTTGCCTCTATGCTGATTCTGAGCCAGAGATATGCATGCATATACATAGGTATATATCTTTAATAAACACACAATAAAGTATCTCTATAACATGGCAAAAAAGCAAACTATTCTCATTACTAATACTTAAATAGAACTGCATGCCTTAAAAAAGCTTAACAAAGCATTTCAAATCTGGCAATTCTTACTCATGGTATTCAGGATCTTAAAAAGTTAAAAAAAAAAAAGCACACTACACTTAAAATTCTTCTCTAGACTAAATTCATTGAAGAAAGAGAGTAGATAGATTTTCACTATATTGCCTGGAGCTACCACAGTAGCCAGTAAAAAGGTGGGGCTCAAGAAACATTCAGTGAACGAAGACCAACAAGGATAATAGCTGTTGATGGGTCTGTCCCCAGGCCCATATAGCTACAGATCAGAGATATTTAGGCTACAATATGGATAGAAATAAAAACTGATATAAATTATTTTGAGCCAGATCAGAAGTAACACATATTTTAACAAACAGCCTCTTAAAAAATAGTAATATGACATAATTAGGACTCAGAGAGAAAGTGTGTGTGTGTGGGGGGTGTGTTTGTCGGGGGGTGTGTGTGTTTAAAATACATGTGCTAGATGCTGTGCGAGGAACACCTTGTGCATTTTCTCATTTCGGTCCCCTAGATCTCCAAGGGGCAGCTACTATTAATAACCTCATTTGTTAGATGCCAAAAGACCAAGAGAAATTAGTGTCCTAGTAATGACAAAACAAGGATATGAACCCAAGCATTCTGACTCGAGTATGGGGCCTTAGTCACTCCATGCTATTGCCTCTCTGCTATCACCCATCTTTCAAAGCATCAGTCTAAAGCTGAGGTCACTTTTCCAATAGACCAAATAAAGGTTTATTTCATTCATATTTATTTCTCCTACTTCAATAGTCTTCCTTGTCAACTAAGCTCGTTTCATGGTGTCACTTCTTTCTTGTCTTCCCTATTACAGAGCTTTGTAAATCCTGTCTTTAGAGTATCTTTTATATCTATCCATTACTTTCCATTTTTTATTGCCCTTTGCCCTTTATTACTATCTCCCACTTTTGTTCAGATGTTCACTGTATTAATATTATGTTCTTAGACAAGGAAGCCCTTTCTCCTGCGCTGGGGGTGGTGAATGGTGAATTCTGATTAGGGTAAGCCAGTGGTTTTAATACCGACTGTACAGTGGAATCACCTGGGGATCTTAAAGAACCAAAAAACAAAAAACACAATACCTGGCCCCGACAGTATTCTTACATTGCAAGCTGGCTTAAGGACCACTGGACTAAGATAATCATGGTAATTCCATTCTGGAAACAGCGATCAGTTTAGGCGTGTGCATGTGAACAGAATCCTGGCCAATTAAACTTAAGGAGAATTCCTGTAGGATGCTTCTGTGAAAGGTTTTCCTTCCTGATTTGAGAGGGCAGGCGGTGGGGGACTACCTTTTTAGACTGAGGGCTGCTTGGAGCAGTGGCAACCATCACCATGGCTATGAAGGGCCATTCCTAGGTGCAAGCTAACATGCTGAGCAGGGCCGGCTGCAAGGTGGAAAGCGTCTGACTCCATGGAAATGAGGTTGTCACTGAGGATGAACCAATTCGCATCTCTATTGGCGTTAGGTCTCATCAACTCACCCTGAATATCATTACTAATCTCCTAAATGTTTTCAATGCCTCTCCGATGCCTACAAGGTCAAGACCAAATTCTGCAACTGCACCTAAACCACTGTTCCACTTGTATGGCCTGTTATTCTTTTACACAGATCCTCTTGCTGGACAGAATAAATCTCCCAGTCTTCCAACAGTTAACTGTGTACAGACTCATCTTTTCATGCCTTCACTCATGCAGTGTGTCTCCTACCTGGAATTCCTTCCCCAGTCCTTTTCCTGTCATTGAATTTTACAACCCTCGGCTCAAATCCTTGCATGAGCTGACTGGCCCAGCCCATACCTGTCTCTCTCCTCTCATCTGTGTTTGCATTATTCTACTAGTACTTGAATGATGCTTTATGTTATTAGCTCCCACCTAGCCACCCCAAACTAGACTACAAGCTCCTGGAGGTCAGACCACGTGTTGGTGCCTGAGTGCAGACTTCACTATAACAGGCACTCAAAAAACTGTTTGCCAGGTGACTAATAGGTCCTGTAGTAATCCCAATTACTTTTCCACTAGACACTAAAATTCAGCTAACATAAAAAACACTCTCCCCGACTTCATCTTCATTTTTTAACATTTAAATTGCAGGGAAAGGCATTGTGGGAGAATACTTGACAATTCCTTTAGGGAAAGGGCAATAATGAGATCAACCCAAGGCAAATTAATCATAGTGAGGACAGAACTACTCATCAAGAGTCCTCTTTACCCTCTGCCTCTCACAGTTTGCTAGACTTAGCTTTCCTCATCACAATGGACAACACCATAACATAACTGTTACCTCAATAAAATACCTGAGGAGCAGACTGTCAACCTTTTACTACAACTCCACATATTCAATAACCAATTTCTTCTACTCTTGTTTCACAACATGAACCAAATCTACTACATCATCCCTGAGTGTACCTTCAATGTGAACTGGCAACCTTCACCTTTCAGATCCATCATCCACTCCTACTCCATCCTGTCACCAACTCACAACCATTGCCATGCATAACCTGAGGACTACTACCAAAATGATTTTCTTTGGTGGCAGAAACCTTTTGGTGGATGTCTTTTTTTGCAGAAATGGTAAACTATAGATTATGCCGCAACTGCTTTTTTCACCTAGCACTTATCCTAGAGGTTATTTCAAATCCACACATAAAGAGCTGCCTTATTATTTTTTAATGACTACATAGTACCCCATTGTATAAATAGAACATAATTTATTTAACTAGCGTTCTATTAATGAACACACAAGTTGTTTCTACTCTTTACCGTTATAACCATACTTCAACAAATAATCCCTATACATGTGTAATATACAAATCTGCCAGTAACAAGACAAGTGGACGTGCTGGGTCAAAGGTTGTTATGTTTCAAAGTTTTAAAAATAAATATAACCCAATAGCTCTCTACAGAGGTTGTACTGATTTCTGTGGATCTTACCATCTTTTCAGTGGGCCTCACGAGTAGCTGATGACAATGTTCTGTCTCAGGTTCAAGGTCCTCACCACAGTTTGTCAACTCTTCAGCCCATTCTATACAAGACAACCCACAACCAGTCTGACCCCTAACCTGTCATGTTTTTTCACTAAGCAGTTCTAGATGGTGGGCATCACAGTGCCCTCTCTAGTCCAATGCTTACCCAAGTGCTAATGAGCAGAAACACTCGAAAGCTGCCCTCAAGTCCAGCCCTCAACTCAAACTGCTCACTGGGGAGGGCTCAGCTGTTAGATACCCAGGGAGCTACCAAATTCTTACTATCTACCAGAGGCCTGGTACATGGGAGCTGTTAATAAACATTTATAGAATGCTAAGTGAATAATCCTAAGGGGTACACAGTATTATAAATCCCAACTGACAGATGAGGAAAATCAGGCTCTGAGATTTTGCCCAAGAGCTTGATCTAGAAGCTGGACTTTGTTTCATTTTCTTTTCATTATGTCCCACTACCTTCTAAAATAAAATAAAATAAAGCCTCATACCACATAAATGTTCTAGAAGCCAACAATCAAAAAAAAAAAAAAAAAAGAACTTATACATTACAGATATTTTCCCCATTGAAGAAACACATTTTAAAAAATAGCCACAAGTACCCAGAAAGGTCTACTAGACACAAGGTACCATGATTACAAGATGACCATTCATAAGTTCACTTTGAAGTGACACGTGTAATATTAAAGCTGCCCATTCTGACAGAAAAATCACTTTATAAGTGCTAACGGCTAGAAAACAGGGCTATAAAGGCTTGCTAAATTCATTAATAAGGCAGTCTGCAGTTATCTGATTTCACAGCAACACCTGCATATTTATCTACTCATTACCAATTGGATGATGGAATTTTTTCAAGCACATTTCAAAAATCTGCCAACTTCAAGTGTAAAAAAATAAACTTTGTGGTTAATTTTTCCCTTAACAAAGTACAGCTGTTGAGAATAATTGTTCAAGATCTTACCCTGTAATGTCAACTGCAGCAGAACAAAGAGTATTTAATTAGCAAATCTATCCAGTAATTCAACACCTATTATATAAAATGCCTTCGTGATTTTATTCAGGATAATTTGCTAAGAGGGTTATTACTGACATTCAGATGGAATTTAAAATTCCTACGCAAGTCGAGTCATAATAGCAGTAATGATCTCCCCAATCAGGAGACTCGGTGTCACACAAGGCTCTCTTGCAATGCAGCAGCCGATTTCCTGACTTCTTAATTCCTGGGCTCAGCTCAGTGAGAGCCCTTCATGCCGATATTTCAGTCAGCAATACATCTTTAATGGGACTCTATTAAAATAACTAGAACAAAAATGACTTTTTTTTGGTTAAAAAGAATGACAGCACTGCCATCATATCAATCATTGCAGGCTTTGCAGAACAGTGCCGTTAGGGGAAAAGAGGAGGGGGAAACAGGAAAGGGGTGGAGGTGGGGAGAGCAATAATTAAAATAATACGAAAAGGAATTTTAACCCCAGTCTGAGCTTCTGAAGGCTGGAAAAGAGTAGTGGAAACCAGAAAGGAAATTTAGATGTGTATCAAAAATTGTTTTCTAAAGAAAATAATTTGTTCATGAATACATCCACGATATGGTTTACTAAGCAGAAAGATGGTTTTTTGTGTGCCAAGGTTAACAACAGCAGCAACCTAAGACCAACTACTACCAAGATGTGTATTTGTAGGCTCTCCTAATAAGTTCAGGATAACACCTGAGTCTTTGCATTTTGTTAAAATAGAATACT
Organism: Colobus angolensis palliatus; assembly: GCF_000951035.1. Classification (NCBI taxonomy): domain Eukaryota; kingdom Metazoa; phylum Chordata; class Mammalia; order Primates; family Cercopithecidae; genus Colobus; species Colobus angolensis. Next base: position 2,861,765 of record NW_012114489.1, on the reverse strand, counting down.
GTTGTTTTGCAAAGCATCCAAAGGTTATGAAATGTTTTTAGATGCTATTACAGACTAAAAGAGTACTTATTAATACTAAACAATAGAGAGAAAACACCAGCTTTCCACAGCTTAAAAAAAAAGTTTCAAGGTCCTACTCCAAAAACATGTCTACTATAGTATTACATATTAACGAGAAACCCACTTTGGTGTGTGATGCAGATATTAAACACAAAGGATATCCTACAAGTTAAGAAAATGTTGAGAAAGGTGAAATTCTAAACAAATAATGCACAAACAGAATGACAACTGAAATCTCAATGGCTTTAGGATTCTTCCACTATCGATTATATAAAATTAGAAATAAACTGGAAATTAAACAATATATTAGCATAACAGGGGTAGTAAAATAAATGGTTTTGAAGGCTAGGGAAGAGAAAGGCAGATGAAATATTAATATAAATATTATGATATTTGATAATCCAACCATTACCTAAGCGTTCCACATTCCAAATTTCAGCAACTGCCAAGCAGGACTCAGTGCTACTCAGTTCTCCCACTTGGTAAACAATTTATTTCATCCTTAGTCTATTAGATTGTCTTTTTCCTATTCTCTGTTATTCTTAGATTTGTGTCTTCTCTAAAAATGCTCAAGAAACATGGGCTATGGATTTAATAAGCATCGTACTTTCTGTCTTCACTAAACACTTTTGTGATACTGGGCTACTTACTGCCTTTAAACCTTAGTTTTACTTTCTCTAAAATTGGGGTGATATTCCCACCTTGCTCCCTGAGCTAGGTAAGAATAAAAACAACCATATGCTTAAAAAGTGCTTTGCAAAGATAAAATGTTATACAAATATTCATGGTTTTTTGTTGTTGTTGTTATTTTTTAAAGTCTAGGGTCTGGAATCAGAGCACTTGTTTAAACTGCCAATTACCAGCTAAGTGATTTGGGACCAAGCTGGTTTCCCTTTCTAGGTCTCAACATCCTCATTTATAAAATGAAGAGGTTGAGATTCCTTGCAGATCTAAAAATCTAGAATCCAACTTTGACATGTAGAAACGTCTCTTCATTATATTTGGTTGGTTTGTCTTTCAACCACATTTACTTCTTCAATATTAGGAAAAATTAGGCACTAGTGTATCTAACAAGGATAACTAGCACTGTAAGGATATATTTCCATATTCTAGGTTGTTTTTGAGGGCTATGTGGTTGTAAAATAACTAGAAACATGTAAGTTCTCACAAGTTGTCTGAATACATCTTTATGCACTTAATGTGAGTGGGTACATTTAAAATACATAATAACATTCAACACCTGTTGAGATTTCTTTTCCACACTTAGGGAGTATATATACACATATACACATATATCAAGATTTCTCAACTTCAGTACTGTTAACATTTTAGGCTGAATAATTATTTATTATAAGGAGCTATCCTGTGTCTACTGTGGGATGTTTAGCAACATCCCTAGCCCCTACCCACTAGATTTCATCAGTAGTATGAGTGCACACATATGCCTGTGTGCTCTTCTTCTCTCCAGCTGTGACAACTAAAATTGTGTCCAGATATTGCCAAACACTTCCTAGGAGGAGCAAAACTGCACCGGCTGAGAATCAGTGATACACACCGATGACAGCGTTTTCTCTCTCCAGGCACACATTCAATTGTTGGTCCCATAAGCATTCATTATAAATCCCACCCATCTCCTCCAAACCCTTAACCAGCTCCAAAGATGATAATTGGCCCCTCCAGAAACCTTCAACCAGAACAAAGGACTGATTTCCTTTCTGTCTTTTTTTTTTTTTTGAGATGGAGTCTCGCTCTGTCGCCCAGGCTGGGAGTGCAGTGGCACGATCTCGGCTCACTGCAACCTCTACTTTCCAGGTTCAAGCAATTCTCCTGCCTCAGCCTTCCAAGTAGCTGGTATTACAGACGGGTGCCACCACGCCCAGCTAGTTTTCATATTTTTAGTAGAGACGGGGTTTCACCATGTTGGCCAGGCTGGCCTGGAACTCCCGACCTCAGGTGAGCCACCCTCCTCGGCCTCCCAAAGTGCTGGGATTACAGGCGTGAGTCACCGCGCCCGGCCCCAAATGGTTTCCTTTCTAATCCAATGAGCCCACATATGTTACACTAACTATACTGCATCTTTCCAATGTGGCACCTTTTCTGCATTCCCATGTCCTTCCTTCAGACACCCATCACTTACTTGGCCTACCTGTCTCTAGCATCACTACCTCCCAAGCCAATCTTCACACTTTGCCAGTGTTCTTTCTATAATAAAATGTACTTCTTGAAATAAAATTCAAACCCCTGAGCCTGTCCTTGAGACTCATCTAGTTGAGGCCTATCTCATCTTCTAACACTTCCTACATGCACCTTCAATCCAGCCCTTCCAAAATATTTTAGGTTCATTAAACATGCTGTGCTTTTTTTCTTGCTTCTGTGTTTTTACATGCTGTTTCCCCAAGTGGTTAAAAATGTGAGTTGAGAAGTTAGGCTGTGTGATGATTAATCTTCTGTGTCAACTTGGCTAAGTCATGGTACCCAGATATTTGGTCAAACACCAGTTTAGGTGTCACTGTAAAGGTATTTTTTAAAAATGAGATTAACATTTAAATCAGTTGACTCTGAGTACAGCAGTATATCCACCACAGTGTGAGTGGGCCCCATCCAATCAGTTGACGGCCCTAAAAGAAAAAGACTGAGGTCCCTCAAGGGAGAAGGAATTCTGCTGCAGACTGCTTTCGAACTGTAGGTGAAACATCAACTCTTCCCTGGGCTGCCAGCCTGCCCTACAGATTTCAGACTTGACAGCCTCCACAATAAATGTCACACACACACACACACACACACACACACCACCTCTCCTATCGGCTCTGTTTCTCTGGAGAACCCTAATATAGACTCCCTGGGTTCAAAGCCTAACAGCACTGCTAATAAGCTGTGCAATGACCTCTGGCAAACAATACAACCTCTCTAACCTTCCAATTCCTCAACTGTAAAATGGAGACAGCAACTGAAGCTTCCTACTAGGGCTGCTGTGAGCATTAAATTTAACAATGTATGTACTTTGTTTTGTACGATCTCTGGGACCTAAGAGCTCAATAAATGTTAGGGGTTATTATTACCTAACACCTACTTATTTCACAAGGAACTTAATACCATCAGAAAAGCCTTCTCGAGACTCCCCAACCCAATGATATTAACAAGTATCCTAGTCCTATGTATCCCCCAAAGTACTCTGTGCATACCACAACACACCACTCTATTAAAAAAGGTAAGATTAAGAGACCATAAGCAAATTATAGGCAGAGATCATATCATGGGCATTAAACCTAACAGAATGCCTGGCACAAAGTAATAATTCAATAAATATTTATTTTTTAGGCTCGAGTAAAAGGAGGAAAACGCCTAGTGGTCCAGCTTGAGAAGAGCAAAGCCATTATCGATCAGTAAGTGCATCTCTACAACAACAGGACCCTAAAGTTGGTTACAAAAACCTTCAATGAAGCCCACACACAGTACACATTTAAATGCCCGCTCTTTCCATGCAAAAAATGAAGAGTGAATCAGTTTTGATCCCACCTTCAAACACAATGCATGTTATATAAACAAATATTCACTCAAGAGAAACGAATTTCTATTCCAATGACAAAGGCCCATTAATTATAAACTTGACTCTAAGTGTACCTCTCCCATACAACTACAGTTTCCAGATAAACTGATTTTGTTTTAAATCCTTAATTTACAACCTAGACCTTCTGGTAGCTCATGTGTGAAGAATATAAAACACACTGAATAAACAACAATTTCTGAAAGGTTTCTCCTCCTAAAAAGACAAATTTAATACTATTTATGAGTATCTCTCCATTATTGCCCTACAATATGACAGGGCTATTATTTTGATACCAAAACTTAAAATACCACAAGCTATGCCTTTGAATGTGTGAAAGGAAAAGTGAATTTCTTCCCTGTCTTATAACATGTTTTATAATTTCTTGTCCCCAGCATGATTATTTACTCATCCTGTGGATTCTTAAAAACCTGCTTTACATGCTGATCTTTAAGAACTCAGTTTTCACCTTTAAAGAAACCTTCCTTTCACAATATTCTTATTCTCCATTCCTCTTCCAGTCTAGAAGCTCATGTCCTATATGTTTCACTTGAATTTACAAGTATTTCTGCCATTCTTGGGGTTATATCTGACACAGGACAGTGGACAGCTTGTAAAGCTGGCCTTAAAGCACATTTGAACCAAATCTACTCACTGACACAAGAGCTCAATATGAACCTATACAATCTTAAATATTATAACCCCAGTTAACAAAAAACAAAAAACCTAAGATACTAAAATTAAAACTGGAGCAGTAGGTATTAACCTAAGGTCAAGAAATCTGAAAATCCCCTGAAATTGTCAGCAAAGATTTGAATGTCTGCTTACGTGCATTTTTCTAGAAAGAAGATCCACATATTTAACCAAACCTGAAATTCTGATTTGTTTAATCATAAGTACCACTGAGGATGCTCCAACTCGCCGTAAGAATAGAACTTTCAGATTTCTTAACATTCACAATTTTCATTAAGACTAGAAACACACTCACCCAAAGGTCCTTGCCCCTTGCTTTTGAGGTGGGTGTTTTCAGCCCCTACCTACAGTTTATTTCACTCACAGAAACATATACATGTGAAAAGGCTCAGAGATTTGGCTCCCTGATTGACTCCTCATATAACTCATCCAGGGGGGCTAATTAAGACATGGCCAAACTATGTCCATGCTTTAGTGAATATCAGCGCTCAAGCAAGTTTCACATAACCTGATTAAAATTGACTCAAAGTGTCTTACTTCAGTAATCACTTAGACAGAATGAATTTTACATTAGTGGGATCAAGCATGCACCAGGCCTCAGTGGAAATGAAAAGGGCTTATAGTAATAGGATTTATAAACCCACCCATTAGGTTAATGGCTAAATGATTTACATGTAACTTTCTCCCCCATCCCGCCTTCCCTCACCCTTTAACTCAGTAAAAACTATGCTTGGCATTTTCCACTGCAGTGCCACACACAAAGGAAATAGCCTTTCTATTTTGGGACATTCTAATTTCTAATAATGGCTTGGGTAGCTACCATTAACTCTTTCAAAGCACAAATAATTGACTAATAAAATTAAGTATTCTATAAGGCCTAAAAGTGCTTAATTGATCATAATTGTCTATTTGAGAAGAAGGCGTCAGGCTGGCTATGCTCAGATAATGAAGTTGGGCAATTCTGAAGCACTGCAATCAGTGTAATACTTACAGCTAAAAAGGACATTAGCATTTTCTAGAATCTGTAACATTTTCTTTATAACTGAGGTCATGGGAAAATCTGACCAGAAAACTTTGAGCTCCCAGCTCCCACAAATGGCAGATTTAACAACTTGTCCCTTGTCATTACTAAGCTCCTGGTCTGAAGCTCAATTCTGGAAGAGCACACAGCTGGAGAACCTGAAGTTGGACAGTGACCAAGGTGGTGCTGTCACCATTTTGACAGAAGCATTTTGATTTCTAGAAAGCTCCTTTTTAGGATCAGTATGTGACAAAATAGTCATTGGAGTGTCCATAATTACTCTCTTCTTCAAATGAAGTGAGATGAGGGAGAACGTTTTAAGCCCTGCACCTCAGAGGGTAATTCCCTTGCTCAGTACCAGAGCTTAATACTAAATTATGCTCTATCATGACCACACTTTCTAGATGGCCTCTTAAAGCAACTCTTTATTTTTTACAAAGTGGCATCCCTTGCCCACCTCCATTCTACTGTAAGTTCAACAAACAGATTCTATGAGCTAGCTATGATTAAAACACAGAGGGTTCCCACTTTATTTTTTTATTTTTATTTATTTTTTATTATTATACTTTAAGTTCTAGGGTACATGTGCACAGTGTGCAGGTTTGTTAACATATGTATACATGTGCCATGCTGGTGTGCTGCACCCGTTAACTCGTCATTTACATTAGGTGTATCTCCTAATGTTATCCCTCCCCTCTCCCCCATCCCATGACAGGCCCCGGTGTGTGATGTTCCCCACCCTGTGTCCAAGTGTTCTCATTGTTCAATTTCCACCTATGAGTGAGAACATGTGATGTTTGGTTTTCTGTCCTTGCGATAGTTTGCTCAGAACGATGGTGTCCAGCTTCATCCGTGTCCCTACAAAGGACATGAACTCACCCTTTTTTGTGGCTGCATAGTATTCCATGGTGTATATGTGCCACATTTTCTTAATCCAGTCCATCATTGATGGACATTTGGGTTGGTTCCAAGTCTTTGCTATTGTGAATAGTGCCGCAATAAACATACGTGTGCACTTAAAAAAAAAAAAATCTTCTTTGAGAAAGATGGTCTAGTTTTAGGGAAATGTAACTGTGTTCAACTGTCCAGAGAAACGTGTTGTAGACACATGTTCAGACATATCTTTAGAATAAATACAGTTGACCCTTGAACAATGCGGAGGTTAGGGGCACCAATCCCCTTGCAGTCAAAAATCCATGTATAACTTTTGACTCCCTTAAAACTTAGCCTATTAATAGTCTACCGTTGACCAGAAACCTTGCCAATAACATAAACAGTTAATGCATTATTTTGTATGTTTATATGTATTATATACATAAAAAACTAGAGAAAAAAATGTTCTTCTTACAATATGAAGGTGGGCAATAAACTAGAAAAAAATGATTTCTTACAATAAACTATAGAAAAAATGTTACTAAGAAAATCATAAGGAAGATAAAATATCTTTACTATTCATTAAGTCGAAGTGGATCATCATAAGGGTCTTCATCCTCATCATTTTCATGTCGAGTAGGGCTGAGGAGGAGGAGGAGGGGCTGGTTTTGCCGACTCCGGGGTGGCAGAGGTGGAAGAACATTTATGTATTCACACAGTTCAAACTCATGTTGGTTAAGGGTCAACTATATATTTAAGAATCAATCAAATGACATATTCCCATTTATCAATCACATTTTCTCCTGTCCCATTATATTTTATACTTTCACTGGGAAGAATCCAGAGAAATTCTGAATCAAACAGAGATCAAGTTGAGAAAAGTAATTTAGGATGGAGATACAGAATATGAAGAAGCAATATAAAGGATATATGAGGTTTGGCTACTCACTGCTTTAAAAAAAGCAATCTCCTTCAGTTTTGAACTTTGTGCTTTTTTTTTTTTTTTTTTTTTTTTGGGAAACAGGGTCTCACTGTGTCACCCAGGCTGGAGTGTACTGGGGCAATCTTGGGTCACTGCAGCCTTGACCTCCTAGGCTAAAGCAATCCTCCCACATCAGCCTCCCAAGTAGTTGGGACTATAGGCGCACCCCACCAAGCCTGGCTATTTTTTTTTTCTTAATTTTTTTGTAAAGACAGGGTCTCACTATGTTGCCTACCCTGGTCTCAAGCAATCCTCCCACCTCAGACCCCCAAAGTACTGGGATTACAGGTATAAGTCACTGCACCCAGCCTGTGCATTTCCACTCTCTAATTTGGTCAAGGCTCAAGAATTTGATATGAATTATAGGAAGCACTATATTGTCTTGTCATTAGGACCTCAAGAAGACTCATTCATTCAAACACCAACAGTATTTACTAAACTCTTCTCATATGCTAGGTGTAAGTGGTAGGGAACACAACTGTAAATGATTCAGACATGATCCCTTTTCTCTTATAGTGCATAACCCCCAGTAGAGCAGAGAACCAAATAGGCAACTGGAAAATACACACATACTACATACACACACACACATAACAGGGGCCCCTGGGGCAGGAGTAAGAGAAAAGTCCATAAAAACAGATAATGTGTAAGGGGAAGGTGAATATAGGGAATAATAGGAAAAGGAGGATGGAAGAACAGTGTTTGTGAAGATGCAAAGAACACAGGGAAACACTGAATGGTGAGTAAAAAGAAATAATTAAGTTTTAAAGAAAGTTTTAAAAAAACTTTTTTTTTTTTTTTTAAACAAAGGCAAAAAAAATAAAATGTATGGTTGAGGCTAGAATGTTCAGGGGAAATGGAGAGGGGGTAGGAGAGAGGAACAATTGTGAAGGGCCTTATAAGTCACATTAAGGACTTTAAACTGGGGAGTGGCATAAGCAGACTGGCAGTTTAAAGAGTTCTCTCTGGCTATAAAACATCTGGAGAATACTTGAGGGGGCAGTGTCCAGGGAGATGTAATGAGGCCTGAATAGCATAATTGCAGTGACACTGGAGATAGAGAATCGCAGATATTTAGGAAGTGGAATCTACAGGACTTGGCACTGGGCTGGATTTGAGGCATTAGGAAGAGATAGGAGTCAAGAATGACATCCATGTTCCTGGCTTAACAACTGGGTAAACAGTGTCATCATTCACTGAGACAGGGAATCAGGGAAGGGAAACAGGTTGGCAAGCAGAACTGCAAGGGCAGTTTTGAAACTGAATAGGATATGCCTGTGGAACATCTCAATGGAGATCACAGAGAGGCAGACAGAAAAGAAGACGTTCAGCAGAGGGGATGTAAGGAATTTCAGGTACAAGAAATTCAACGCTTGACAGAGATGCAATATATTAATATGAATAAACCAAAGTAGTATCAGCATGCAGACAATAACAGAACCCTTCAAAATACTTGGTACAGCTCACTGAAGGGGTAGCCAGAAAAAACGGAGACTAGGCAAGTTAGCACCAAAATCCATGCTAATGGTGCTAGAGTGGCAGGTGCTCCATGGTTCTCCTGATTCCTCATTCCTCCTCCAGTACCTTCTGTTCCCTTTCAGCTATCAGATCTCCATTCTTTCTGTTACTATTGGCAGGTGTCACACAAACCAGGAGCCACTAGCATATCTGATGTAGGCTGCCATAGTCAGACAGTCAGGCACCACACAGTGACCTTTAATGAGAATGATCCTAACAGGTGGCTAGTGCTTAATACAAATAATTGTATTAAGCCTCTGAACAAGGTCAAAAAAGGAAAGCACCTTGCTTTGTCATGTGCAACCAAAACTACAAGCTGTGGCTTAACAAACAGCAGGCAAAACTTTTGTAATGGCTCCCCTCCTTGAGGCCATGTTGATAGGCTCAACAGGAAGACTGAACACCAATCAAGTCACAAGAGCCTCCTAGAGTCCTCTATATCTATATAACCACCCTTTTCACTGCCTCTCTTCTGCACTGGGGAGGAGGAAAGAGGTGGGGGTAGTTCTATTTTATGTTAAGTTGGGTGCCATTTGCTAGCAGTTACCATTTATACTTACCCAATAAAGATAAGTATACCCTTCCAGAGAAACTAAGTCATAAGTGATGATATTAATTGCTTTTGTCATGAACTAGATTTTATAACATCAAATGTCTCACAGTTTTCATGGACTTTTAACCTCAGAGCAAGCCACTGTTCAGACACAACAGACAGCTTTGGGTGGATGGGGGTGGGAGGAGCCTACACAACCTTTTCTGAAAGACAAACACCTCTATCATGGCCCAGAAATTCCACTGGGTGGTAAGAAGCCAGGAGTCCTGTGACCTGCAGTGGGACTCCATGTGCTAATCTACAGCCTTTCTCCTTGACCTCTACATCCAAAAAAAAGAAAAAAAAAATCTTTCTTTCTCTTGGAGACAACTTCCTCTACTCCCATCCTCTTAAACTTTGTGACTGCAAATGGCATGGCTAGAACAAGCCACACACCATTGGCATGCCTGTAACCAGACAAAGAATCTAAGCAATAGATCAGATTCCTGTCAGCTGCAAAAGAGCCAGCATTTCAGCTGCTTCTCATTCTTTATTTTTAAATGGCAGGATGGGCTCAAGGGCATGGTGGCCTGTGACCCAAGAAGAGATTAAAGATTAAAAAAGATAAAACCAACACCACTGAGGGTATACAAACTCACAGGAGGCTGGGAGTTGAAAAAGTGCTTCAGAAAAGCATATAAAGCATTTATAAACCAGTTATAAGTGTGTTTCTCTTAGTGACATGGTAGAAGGAAATTGATTACGGGAGCAAGAGAAGAATCAAACCAGCTACAGATCAGTTCCTAGTCAATGGGACTAACAGACTAATTCTTCTGCTACTAATTTTTAAAATACTTTCAGAACCCAGAGCATTAAAACGTTGGAATGTGCTCTCAACGATCAAGTTTCCTAGTCAATCGGTCCTCCAAACCAAAGAGCATGTAAAATTAAATGTAAGTCAATAAAATGTAAAGAACATGGTTAGGAAGAACTTACCTATGTAGAATACAAAATGTGATTTCTTTTTTCCCCTATACCACTACCATCACCGCCAGATAATTCTCAACTAATTCTTACAAGCTGAAGACCAACTTGGATTTTGATGTATAAACTGCTTTTGACGATATTTCATTTTAAACAGATAAACACTTTTAAAAAAAAAAAATGCAAGCCGAAGACACCCTTTTGAGAAACTAAGAAAACAGATGTGGAAGCCATTTGTTTAGATGAAGAGGAATTTTCGCTTTTATAGGAATACAATGATTCATGAAGAGGAAAAAAGTCTGTCATCAAGTTTACTTCAATAGATACTCTTGGGTTTGAGGCAGCTTTCTAAATATGGCCATTGCTTTTCTTCACATCCCATCTCTCCTGAAATATCTCAAACTACCACTAACAAACATTACTTTTATTGTCTTTATTCTTTTACATTTTCTGCTTAGTTAATATATTGTGCAGGGGAAAAACCACAACTCTGGTACTACAGCATTACATACTTGCTTTTATTGCTTAGGTAGCGGTACAAAATACCTACTGCTTTGGTGATCTATCACAAATATGTCAGCTTTAGAATATTACAACAATAGGAATACAAGAAACCCTAACAATAACTTTTTAAATAACAGTTCTCCTCAACCCCAAAATGATAGAATAAGAGAATAGGGAAGTCTTCCCAAGAAGTCCTAACAAAGAGAAAAATCACCTTTCTTGGTTTGTGTTTACTGGAGATGCTAAGAAGAATTAAACAGGGAAGGCCAGGCGCGGTGACTCACGCCTGTAATCCCAGCACTGTGGGAGGCCAAGATGGGCGAATCACCTGAGGTCAGGAGTTTGAGACCAGCCTGGCCAACATGGTGAAACTCCATCTCTACTTAGAAATACAAAAATTAGCCAGGTGTGGTGGCACACACCTATAGTCCTAGCTACTCAGGAAGCTGGGGCAGGAGAATCGTTTGAACCCGGGAGGTGGAAGTTGCAGTGAGCCGAGATCACGTCACTGCACTCCAGCCGCCTGGGCAATAGAGAGAGAGAGAGAGACTCAATCTCAAAAAAAAAAAAAGAAAAAGAAAAAGAAAAAGACACAAAAGGGCATTAGGAAGGGCAACAGGTCTCTTCTGAGGGGATGACGGGGTTCATCCACCCACAATCAAGAGACTGTCTTCGGATGGGCATGGTGGCTCACGCCTGCAATCCCGGGAATGTGGGAGACTGGCGCAGGCAGATCACCTGAGGTCAGGAGTTCAAGACCAGCTTGGCCAACATGGTGAAACCCCATTTCTACTAAAAATACAAAAATTAGCCAGGCATGGTGGTGGGCACCTGTAATCCCAGCTACTCCGGAAGCTGAGGCAGGAGAACTGCTTGAATCTGGGAGGCAGAAGTTGCAGTGAGCAGAGATGGCGCCACTACACTCTAACCTGGGCAACAGAGTGAGACTCTGTCTCAAAAAAACAAAACAAAACAAAACAAAAAAGAGGCTCTCTTCATCTAACAACCCTCCTATGACTAGCACCAGAGTTCACACAATTCTCTTGTGATTTCACTATACTTGCCCACATTTTTGTGAACAACCCCTTTATCAAATCCTATTAATCCCAGTGTCATCTCTTTCCTGCCAGGATCCTGACTGACAGACCAAATAAATTTTAAAACAAACAAAAAAAGCAGTTTTGAAATGTCTTGCTTCAAACCTCATCCTCCTGAAAGTAGACTCACATGAAGCAACACCTTTTGAAAATCTAGGCCTTTTTTTTTTTGAGAGGGAGCCTATCTCTTGTCATTCAGGCTGGAGTAAAATGGCACGATCTTGGCTCACTGCAACCTCTGCCTCCTGGGTTCAAGTCATTCTCCTACCTCAGCCTTCCAAGTAGCTGGGATTATAGGCACCTGTCACCATACCCGGTTAATTTTTGTATTTTTAGTAGAGACGGGGTTTCACCATGGTTCCCAGGCTGGTCTCGAACTCCTGACCTCAGGCGATCCACCCGCCTCGGCCTCCCAAAGTGCTGGGATTACAGAAAATCTAGGTTTTTAAGACTTGTAAATAAGAAGATATGCTGTGAACTTTCTTTAAAGAGCAAGCCTTTGATATCTCTCTTTGACCATGACATATTAATAATGCTCAAATTTAAATTTCCGTTAGCCCAACTTTATCCCAAAGAGAAAGAAAAATAGTAGACTACCTCCACCTTATGATCTTGACAATTTTGGAAATTACTATATTATTAATATATGTTAATTTACATAGTTATAGTTCCATGTATATTACTTAAGTCTCTAATTACACTGCACATTAACATTGAGGACCAGGACTGTGTCTTAACATTTGTTTTCCTCATTCTAAATCATGCCTTGCAACAGTTTCTTTAACAGAGGATATATTTGAAAAATAATTTCTTGACAGTTGGAAAATAGTATCAACAGTAAAAGAACATAAGCAGGAAAGTTAGCCCCAAGAGATATGCTTGGTTACTTTGGTATTTTCTTATTTGGCAAGCCTTATCAAATGATTCTGCCACCAGAAGAAAAATAAAAGCCTCACTGTTAGGTGAATATAAAATTTTAGGAAAACAGCTGTATAACCATCAAGATTATTTTCCACAAGTAGCCAACATGAAACAGAATTTACAACAGAGGCAGGAAGAAGAGTAGGTGTAGTTAGAATAGAAGGAAATGAGGAGGCTCAACAAGAATTAATTACTGGTAATTACACATGCTACAGCCTCTCTTCTTTCTCCACCCTCTAGCTAATCAACAGTGGGAACAGATGTGGTCTGTGGTATTGGGGAGGGGGGTGCTTAACAGCTGTTTGGAGAACATGCCATTAAAAAGCAGCCTTGTCCACAGAAACCCAAGAGTTTTAGTGTTTGAAAGAAAAGAGGTAATGAATAATGACCACAGTCTTACTCTGAAGTTCAGCTCATTCAGGCCAACCATATAAAAAAAAAGTCCTTCTCCTGATTTCTAATAAACTATGGCAGTAGCTTTGATATTTTCTGTTATAAGAGTACCTCAATATTTCAATATTTGAATCTATTTCACATATCTCACCCAAGTAGTACCAAAACCAGTATAAAAATTCAACTTTATTGAGTAAATATTCAATAAATCTTAACTATGATAATGATTATCACAAGAAACACTATAAAACTCCTCCTATAGAGAATACTAAATTAGGAAGAAATAATCCTAAATTTGCTAAACCATCTTTTTGGACATTTTTTCGTGGGTAAGAACTCTATGCAACATGGAACTCGGAACATCCGAGCTTACTTCTTATAAAATCTGAAGCATGTGGCACACTGTCAATGCATATAATCATTCCTAAAAAATAAAAAAACAAACCAAGTTTCAGAGATAAATCAAAAAAACAATACAACAGGCTGGGCGCGGTGGCTCATGCCTGTAATCCCAGCACTTTGGGATGCCAAGGCGGGTGGATCATGAGGTTAGGAGTTCTAGACAATCCTGGCCAGCATGGTGAAACTCCATCTCTACTAAAAATACAAAAATTAGCTGAGTGTGGTGGCCCACACCTGTAATCCCAGCTACTCGGGAGGCTGAGGCAGGAGAATTGCTTGAACAGGGAGGCGGAGGTTGCAGTGAGCTGAGATCGTGCCATTGCACTCCAGCCTGGGCAACAGGGCAAGACTCCATCTCCAAACAACAACAAAAAACACAATCAAGGCTTTAACAGTTTAGCGTACTCATAGAACAAAAGTTCCAACATGTTTGTGCTTCCTCCAAAGTCTGATGACTACCAGTTGGGCAGAGTCAGTGACATCTCCTGCCTCATCTAGGATACCTCCAAGTTTCAAGGAATGAGGATAGGCGACACAGGTCTGGCTTCCGGAATTCATAGTTGACTGCTACTGATGATCTGAAACCTTACACTGGAATAGCAGAGAAGATTTTTGTCTTCGGAACCATTTAGGCTCCAAAAGGCTGTATAATAAGTCCATTTGTTCACAAATCCAAAGCAGTGCTCAATAAATGATTATGCCACCGATTGATAGTAAGCATATTGCCTGCTTCTGCTGAAATGTGCAACTGTGTTAGAACCTCTGGAAGTTCTTGAGTAGCTTAACAACTGCAAGTCCTTCTTAGGTTAAATGTTTTATGTATATATATATATACACACACACACACACACACACACACACATATAAATAAGTGGGGGGCTGCATATACACGTAAAATGAGCGTACATATTCATATACATTTGCAGGATATGACACTAATTTCTCATATCTAATCTTATTAAACTGAACTTGCATATTCTCAATTTTACTTCTGTGTATTTTTGGGGCAACTTCAAAAATTTCATTCAGTTTCAGTATATGTAAATTGCATAAAACTATGATTCAATCCTGTCGGGGATAATTAGAGAAAGATGAAGCTGCAGTTGAGAATAGGAAAGGAAGGTAAAAGCTAATGTTGGAACACAAATAAAGATTTTTAGAATGAAGCCACACTCTGATGGCATCTAAGTCAGCAGGAGGGGGCAGGATGTGAGTGGGGAGCTCCAGGGAGATGGACGTCAACAATTTCTCCATTTAAAAATCAGAAAGGCAATGAACAGTGCCAAAGAAAATTAGCCATAGTGGAGGAGGAGAAATGTCTCAGAGCACGCTTATCTGCAACAAACCCAATTTTCTCTTAAGGGATAGTAAATGAAAAAGAAAATGGATCCCTTATTACTAAATAAAAGAATATAAAGGGTCATTTGTATTACGTTGAGAAGATTTAAATGAATGTAAATACTGTTTGTTCTTAAGAATTTCCATAGACACACCCTAAACTTCAAACCTCCTGCAACTATAGTTTCTATGAAGTCTAAAGTTCTGAGTTAATTTCTACATCTAACCACAGTTTTCAGGAACCTCTTCCTCCTGAAGAGTAAAGGACTATACCCTTCCTTTGCAATTCACCAGGATAAAGCTATTCTTTTTGGTGTACTCTGCAAACCCACCTTTAGATCCTGAGAAATAATTCTAATTATCTGCAAAAGAGTACATAAGAAAGTTTAAATTAATCCTTCATCCTGAATTATGCTGCTTTTCTGCATCAGCAAAGACATATTACCATGCAAAATAATGAGCTTTTTTTCTTGATAGAGAATATATTTGGGAGAGAAATGGGAGTTTCTGGCAAAAAATAAAGGCTTCATTACTTCAGCTTTAAATGTAAATTTGGCACTCAGCGGCTTGCAAGTTAGGACAGTTTTCCTTACACAAGATAAGATGAATTATATTTTATTCCTTAGTTCTTAACAAGAGTCACTTCCTTAGACATACCTAACCCTTAAACAAAGGCTGTTCTTTGTCATAGCTAGGGAAATGTTTTTATTACTGATGTTCTTTAAATACGAATAAAAATCTCTTTTCCATACTCATGCTTATAACAAGCTGTTACTTCAGCAAAGAAGATCTAAAATGAATATAGAAAAAAGGGGACTATTTGCTTTCTCTGTGAACATTACACATATCACCCGACCTAACGGAAAGGCCTTAAAAAAAAAATCCATGAACACAGGCCCTTTCCATGTATCTGTGTCTTCAATTTCTTTCATCAATATTTTATAGTTTATAATGTATAGGTCTTCTACCTCCTTGGCTTAATTTAATCCTAAGTATTTTATTCTTTTTAATGCCATTGCAAATGAGATTTCTCTTAATACCTTTTTTCAGATAGTTTATTGCTAGTGTATAGAAACAACTGAGTTTTGTATGTTGATTTTGTATCCTCCAAATTTACGGAATTCACTCATTAGGTCTAACAGTTCTTTGGTGGAGTCTTTAGTGTTTTCTATATATAAGATCATGTCATCTGCAAACATTTAACTTCTTCCTTTCTGATTTGCATGCCTTTTACTTTTTTCTCTTGCCTAACTGCTCTGCCTAGGACTTCCACTACTATGTAGAATAGAAGTAGTAAAAGTGGGCATCCTTATCTTGTTCCCAATCTTAGATGAAAAGATTTCCACTTTTCACTGTTGTGTATGATGCTAGCTGTGGGCTTGTCATACATGGCCTTTATTGTGTTGAGGTACTTTCTTTCCATATCTAATTTGTTGAGGGGTTTTATCATGAAAGGATACTGAATTTTGTCAAATGCTTTTTCTGCATCTATTATCATATGATTTTTATCTTTCATTCTGCTAATGTGGTGTATCACATTTACTGACTTGCATACATTGAAACATTCTTATACACCAGGGATAAATCCCATTTGATTATGATGTATGATTCTTGTAATGCCCTGTTAAATTCGGTTTGCTAGTAGTATTTTATTGGGGATTTTTGCATCTGTGTTCATCAGGGATACTGGCCTGTAATTTAATTTTCTTGTAGCATCCTTATCTGGCTTTAGTGTCAGGTTAATGCTGGCCTCATAAAATGAATTATCATCTTTAAAATGAAAATTAATGTTGTTAAAGTATCCATACTCCCCAAAGCAATCTATGGATTCAATGTCATTCCTATCAAAATTCCAATGGCATTTTTCACAGAAATAGAAAAAACAATCCTAAAACTTGCATAGAACCACAACAAAAGACCCCAAATAGCCAAAGTAATCTTAAGAAAGAACAAAGCTGGAGGCATCGCACTCCCTGATTTCAAACTGTATTACAAAACTATGGTAATCAAAACAATATGGTACTGGCATAAAAACAGATACAAAGACCAATAGAACAGAACAGAGAACCCAGAAATAAACCCTTGCATACATGGTCAACCAATCTTTGACAAGAGAGTCAAGAACTCACAATGGGGAAAGAAAAGTCTCCTCAATAAATGGTACTGGGAATACTAGATATCCACATATGAAAGAATAAAATTAAATCCTTGTCTCATACTATATGCAAAAATTAACTCAAAATGGATCTAAAACTTAAACGTAAGACTGGAAACCATAAACTCCTAGAAGAAAATATAGGGGAAAAAAGCTCCCTGACATTGGTCTTGGCAATGATTTTTTTAGATGACACCAAAAGCACAGGCAACAACAGCAAAAATAAATAAGTAAGACCACAACAAACTAAAAAGAAAGCAATCAACAAAACAAAAAGACAACCTACAAAAATGAGAGAAAATATTTGCAAACCATTTATCTGATTAAGGGGTTAATATCTGAAACATACAAGAAAACTACACAACTCAACAGCAAAAAAACAAACAACCAGATTAAAAAATGGCCTGTAATTCCAGCTACTCAGGAGGCTAACGTGGGAGGATCACTTGAGGCCAGGAGTTCAAGACTAGCCTGGGCAACACAGCAAGACTCTGTCTTTAAAAAAGAAATTAGGGAGGCTGAGGTGGGTGGATCACTTGAGCTCTGGAGTTCAAGACCAGCCTGGGCAACATGGCAAAACCTGGCAAAACCCCATCTTTACAAAAAATTAGAAGGGCATGGTGGCACATGCCTATTCCCATAGTCCTAGCTACTGGGGTGGCTGAGGTGGGAGGATCTCCTGAGCCTGGGAGGTAGAGACTGCAGTGAGCCCTGACTATGCCACTATACTCCAGCCTGGGCCACAGGTGAGGCCGTCTCAAAAAAAAAAAAAAAAAAAAATTAGCCAGGCCTGATGATGATGATGCACACCTACAGTCCTAGCTACTTGGGAGGCTGAGGTGGGAGGATCACTTGAGCCCAGGAGTTTGAGGCTGCAGTGAGCTATGACTGTGCCATTGCTCTACAGCCTAGGCAACAGAATGAGACCCTGTCCCTAAAAATAAAATAAAATAAAAATAAAAAATAAAAATAAATGGGCAAAGGACCTGAATAGATATTTTTCCAAAGAAGACACAGAAACGGCCAACAGGTATATGAAAAGGTACTCAACATCACTAATCATCAGAGACACACAAATCACAACCACAATGACGTATCACCTCACATCTGTTAGGATAGCTATATACAACACATGTTTACAAGGCTGTGAAGAGAAAGAACCCTTGTACACTGTTGGTGGCAATGTAAACTGGGATAGCCATTATGGAAAGCAGTATAGAGGTTCCCCAAAAAATTACATCCAAAGGAAATGAAATCAGCTATCTTGAAGAGGTTTATCTGTATGCCCATGTTCACTGCAGCATTATTCACAATGGCCAAGATATGGAAACAACCTAAGTGTCCGCTGAGGGATAAATGGTTGAACAAAATGTGGGACGTATACACACATACAAAATGGAATGTATTATTTGGCCATAAAAAAGGAAATCCTGCCATTTGCAACAACATGGATGAACCTGGAGGACATTATGCTAAGTGAAATAAGCCAGCCACAGAAAAACAAATGCTGTATGATGTAACTTATATGTGGAATCTAAAAACATTGAACTCATAGAAGCAGAGAGTAGAAGAGTGGTTATCAGGGTCTGTCTGGGAAGTGGAAGAAATGAGAAGACGTTGGCCAAAGGAGATAAACTTTCAGTTATAAGATGAACAAGTTCTGGGTATCTATTGTACAGCATGCATAGTGATGGATGTGTTAATTATGGTAATCACTGCACAATGTATATGCATATCAAATCATCACACTGTTCACCTTTAATAAATAATCTTTGTCAATTAAATTTTTTTTTAAAAGTTGCCCTTGAATATTGCCTGACTTTGCAAGAAAGTAATGACTTTTAAAAGTGAAAAAGGGATTAAACATACAGTCAAACATACAGAATCACACTAATGTAACAACTGCCAGTATTTGTGGTACTCTGCTCTTGTTTTTTGTAAAACGCAATCATTTTTTCGAAATTCACACAATTTTCTTCATCTATCTAGAATTTAGTATGTATCCAGATATACCTCTGTCCTACAAAGCTCCAATTCTGTCCTTCACCATGGAATAGTGCTGGTCACCCCCAATAAATATGCCTCTCCATTATATTCAGCCACTCATGAGACCACTTTTACACAGGCAAGGATCAAAGGGGTTTCTCTGGATGTTTTGTCCCAGTTAAACTGAATACATTATAGGATACTACATCCTTAAAACCTCAAGTTCCCTGAATCACTCATGGCAAAAATACAGTCTTTGGATGCTAGTCTGGATTTTTCCTTTCATTCTGTACAATGTGAATATATAAGCAGAAAGAGAAAAAGGAAATTTATTATCTTACTGAATTAACTTGTAACACTTAAGAACCTAACAAGTGATAACTTATTTTTAATATCAGCTATACATTTGAGAGATTCTCCAATTGTCAAGTGCCTTTTCAAGCTAAACTCCCTAACTAATATTTTATCTGAGTATGACTGACCTGAATTGTTGCATCATGAAATCTTAATTTGGTGAATCATTTTAAGATTACTGTCAGTTGGTCACTTCTCCTTATATGATAACTACGTGTTTTCTGTTTAGTGCAGAACAGTGTACCTGCACCTATCTTTTCTACTGCACTTCAGTGGACATTTTTATTATTATATTAGTGTCTACTTCAATTCCCACTGCTGCTTACCTGTGAGACCTATAACTTAGGAGGCGCTAAGAAAATAAAAGGTTTGTGTGATGTTTTATTTTTATTTATTTATTTTTTGAGACAGAGTTTAGCTCTGTTGCTCAGGCTAGAGTGCAGTGGCACAATCTCGGCTCACTGCAGCCTCTGCCTCCTGGATTCAAGTGATTCTCCCGCCTCAGACTCCTGAGTAGCTGGGACTACAGGCGCACGCCACCACACCTGGCTCATTTTTTGTATTTTAGTAGAGACGAAGTTTTGCCATATTGGCCAGGCTGGTCTCGAACTTCTGACCTCAGGTGATCAGCCTGCCTCAGCCTCCCAGTTTTACGTATATTTTAAAAAATATATGTAAAACAGTATTTTATGTCATCTAGGCAGGCTCAGTGGATCTATTTAGAAATATAAATCTTGGCCAGGCACAGTGGCTCATGCCTGTAATCCCAGCACTTTGGGAGGCTGAGGAGGGGGAATCATGAGGTTAGGCGTTCGAGACCAGACTGGCCAACAATGGTAAAATCCCATGTCTACTAAAAATACAAAAATTAGCCGGGCGTGCTGGCTTGCACCTGTAATCCCTGCTACTCAGGAAGCTGAGGCATGAGAATCACTTGAACCCTGGAGGCGGAGGTTGCAGTGAGCTGAGATTGCACCAGCTTGGGTGACAGAGTGAGATTCTGCCAGCTTGGGTGACAGAGTGAGACTCCATCGC